>NC_135705.1:11378904-11690848 GCF_964276395.1 Gasterosteus aculeatus
TATCCTCAGAATCCTAATGTCAAAAAGACAAGTAGCCTTATGGCTAAAGATGTTCGCCTGGACATTTTATCTTTGAATGGCAGAGAGGATTTTTAAATCATATATATCATATATTTTGTTTTTGACCTGGGACTATTCACCCTTGGGGGAGTTGTTTGGAAATGCTGTTTATTATAAACTGTTTATTCTGATCTGACTCATAAATGACTGGACGTTTGGTATGCAGAACTGTTGTTTTGATTAAAAAAAACACGTTTGTGGTTCAGCAGTTAACCCCGACCGAGAATTTATGTATTCCTTTGGTTTAGATTCCTAACGCTGCTCTGTGTACATGAGTAAAGTACATGTCGAGTGTAACCATGCACTACTCACTAATACGTGAAGAAATAACAGAAGCCAACTCCTACTCGCACTTCTTCCTTCTTTCAGTTCCTTATATATATATATACACACATTAAGCAGAAAACAGATTAAGTTCAGCAAATACAATGTGTCACATTGAAATACCAACCAGTTCACTAAAGGTTCAATTCCTCTGTGTGATACATTGTGATAAAGTGGGGAATGAGCAGCATGCAGCGAAAAATGATCAAAGTTTTGTAAAAGAAAAAGCCAAACCTACTTGTGTGCATGAAGGACTATTAGTTGGATGCCAATCTGTGAATAAATTAAAGTCTAACCACACCCACAGTAGCAAGAAAAATCTGAAAGAGATACTCTGCTGTTGGCTTACAAAGACAAACCTTTGGTGTGAGTATGTTTCCTCGGGTCCAAGTCTGAGGCACTCACATCTGGAGACCAGCTGCTGTGACATTTCAACCAGCTCCCCACAAACCCGCCTGCGGCGCCCTGTCCTAGTCAAGTCAAGTCAAGTCATTTCATTTTGTATAGCCCAGAATCGCAAATTACAAATTTGCCTCAGAGGGCTTTACAGTCTGTACACATACAACATCCTCTGCCCCGAAACCCACCATCGGCACAGGAAAAACTCCCCAAAAAATGAAAAAACCCTTACAAGAGGGAAAAAAGGGAAGAAACCTTAGGGAGAACGTCAGAGGAGGGATCCCACTCCCGGGATGGACAGTCTACAATGGATGCCATGTGTACAGAATGAACAATGTATAATACATGCAATTCCTATGACAGAAATGATTTGAGAAGTAAGTCAGAAGTAATTGTGAGTAGTAAGCCAGGCGCACAGCAGGACCACTGCAGGGGCAACCACCATCAGATAGAACCACCATCCACAGAATCCTGTGGGGAGGGAGAGCACAGAGATTTTAGGAGAGGGTAATGTCGGTTTATGAGTAAAGTAATATGATTAATATCTAAAATAATGATGATGATGGCAGCAGCAGGCGTCAGCATGGCCACGGTAGGTGTCAGGACCAGGGTCCCGAAGGAACCACGATCTACGGAGACCTGATAGGGGCGAAAGCACAAAAAAAACTCCCGGAAAGAAGCTGAATTAGTCATGTGCATTAATAAAACTTATTATTAAGTTATAATAAGTTTTACCATAATAAGAATTATGGTAGAACGAGAGCGTAAGAGAGGAGCTTGGTGTGTCCTAAGAATTCCCCCGGCATTCTAAGCCTATAGCAGCTTAACTAAGGGCTGGTCCGGACTAACCTGAGCCAGCCCTAACTATAGGCAGAATCAAAGAGGAACGTTTTAAGTTTTACTTTAAAAGAGCTGACCGAATCTGCCCCCCGGACTGAAAGTGGAACCTGGTTCCACAAAAGAGGAGCTTGATAACTGAAGGCTCTGGCCCCCAGCCTACTTTTTAAAACCCTAGGAACAACAAGTAACCCAGCATCTATGGAGCGCAGTTGCCTTGTAGGGCAATACGGTGTTACAAGCCCTTGAAGATACAACGGTGCCTCACCAGCAAGTGCCTTGTAGGTGAGGAGAAGTACCTTAAAATCTATTCTTGATTTAACAGGGAGCCAGTGCAGAGAAGTTAATACAGGAGTGATATGATCCCTTTTCTTAGTTCTTGTTAATACACGTGCTGCAGCATTCTGAATCAGCTGGAGAGGCTTAAGAGATTTATAAGAGCAGCCTGATAACAAAGAATTACAGTAGTCCAGTCTGGAAGTGACAAACGCATGAACTAATTTTTCTGCATCACTTTGAGACAGGAAGTTCCTGATTTTTGATATGTTACGTAGATGAAAATAGGCAGTCCTTGAAGTCTTCTTTATATGCGAGTTGAAGGTCATATCCTGGTCGAAGAGAACTCCCAGATTCCTGACGGTGCTGCTGGGTACCAGAGCAATTCCATCCATAAAAACTGTATCACGCGACAGCTGGCTTCGAAGGCGCTCTGGGCCTATCAGGATAACTTCCGTTTTTTCTGAGTTTAGCATCAGGAAGTTGCCGGTCATCCAAGTTTTGATGTCTCCAAGACATTCTTGGAGTCTAACTAACTGGTCCGTCTCTTCTGGCTTGATCGACAGATACAGTTGAGTATCGTCTGCATAACAATGGAAGTTTATGCGGTGTTTCCTGATAAGATCGCCCAAAGGAAGCATATAGAGGGTAAATAAAATCGGTCCAAGTACAGAACCTTGTGGGACTCCGTGACCAACATTGGTGGTCTTTGAGGATTCACCGTTTACAAGCACAAACTGGGATCGGTCCGATAGGTAGGATTTAAACCAACTGAGTGCAGTTCCTTTGATACCAATTAAATGTTCTAGTCTCTGCAACAGGATACAATGGTCTATGGTATCAAATGCGGCACTGAGGTCCAGCAAGACAAGAAAAGAGATGAGTCCTTGGTCCGATGCAAGTAGATGATCATTCGTAATTTTCACCAGTGCTGTTTCTGTACTGTGATGCACTCGGAATCCTGACTGGAAATCCTCGAACAAAGCATTGTTTTGTAGAAAGTCACATAATTGATTTGCGACGGATTTCTCAAGGATCTTAGAGAGGAAGGGAAGATTAGAGATAGGTCTGTAGTTAGCCAACACCTCTGGAGCAAGAGTAGGTTTCTTAAGAAGAGGTTTAATTACAGCTACCTTGAAGGACTGTGGTACATGTCCTGTCAACAAAGACAGATTCATAATATCTAATAAGGATGTGCTAACTAAAGGAAAAACTTCCTTAAGCAGTTTGGTCGGAATCGGATCCAAGAGACAAGTAAAAGGTTTAGACTTTAAAAATAAAGAAGTCAGTTGATCAAGGTTGATGGAAGAGAAAGCATCCAAACAGGCATCAGGGCCCACTGCTGCATCCAAGGTTCCTACATCGGAGGACAGGTCGGCACTGGTTGAAGGCAGGAGACCATCAATTTTCTCTTTGATAGTCAGAATCTTATCATTGAAGAAGTTCATGAAGTCGTTACTAGTGAGGTCCAAAGGAATACACGGCTCGACAGAGCTATGACTCTCTGTCAGTCGGGCTACAGTGCTGAAGAGAAACCTGGAGTTGTTTTTATTTTTCTCTATTAATGATGAGTAATAAGATGCTCTTGCGTTACGGAGAGCCTTCTTATACGTTTTAAGGCTGTCTTGCCAAACTAGCCTAGATCCTTCTGATTTGGTGGAACGCCATAATCGTTCAAGCTTCCGCACAGTTTGCTTTAGGTTCCGTGTTTGAGGGTTATACCACGGTGCAGACTTCCTTCTTGTTGCTATTCTTCTTTCCAGACCGTCCAAATGTCCAAATCAAGTTTTAAGTCTTTATATTGGGAGAATTTTACAGGATAATGTCAACCTTCGTTGTCGAACTATGTAATTATAAACTCTGTAGCCTTTTTCTTTTCTTTTCTTTTCTTTGAATTGATACATGGTTTGCATCAATTGTACACAAATGCAAACTGACCGATGAATACAGCAATCATGTGGACTGCATTACTCCCTGAGTGACTACATTATTGACGTTAAGTTATTATTAATCCTTCTAATGATGTTAGATCTTGGTAATCTATAAATATGGATGGAGGCAGCTTTAATAGCAAGCATCTTTTGTGTTAATGAACCCATAATGTTCACCATTTTTGACAATTGCTGATGTTTATAAACAGTAGTGATGGAAATAAACAAAAATTGTCAGGAAAGTATAGTTTAAGTCTATTGAAACAGACATTTAGGAGTGATATAACAAACCAGCGTTCTATATTTTGGTGGTTGAGAGACACATTTGTTTCACTCAACATTAATATTGTTATTGTTATCATTGTTATCAACATGTAAGCGCATAACAGATCTTTAAAAATGACTTATTCTTTGTTACATGACGGCTTGGAGTTGGTCCAATGATATTTTTTTTTTTTAGTAGTATTAGAGTTTATTTCTCCCAGATGAGATAGATGTGGGCACAACAGGAATGTGCAAAAGGAGGCCCATAATCAAACTGTAATACATACCTGTAGCACAGACATGGCTGTAATAACAGGGAATCATCAATAAAGCCCTGACCCTGAGGAAGAACGTTATAGTGATCATTTTGCTCATGTTGATTGACCTCTATGCACAGATTCAAGCACAATCTTGACCCTCTAATTTGGTGCCGTGCATAGAAGCGGCCGCAGCTCGGCACCCTCTGTGAACAGCTGAATAGTTCAACAGCAGCCATGTTGGCTGGAGTTCAGCTGGCTCCCCCTGTAATCCTCATTCTTCAGGCATGGATCATCGCAGCCACAGGGCTGACTCATGCGTCGGTTTGAGTTAAAAACTGCTGGAGCACTCAGGGAACAAACAGTCTTCTGTGGGACTCCGCCGTGCACTTCTCAGGTTCTCAACATCAGCCCTGAATTGAGAACTTGAATATGGACTCCACATGGTCGCTGCTGCTGCTGCTGCTTAACCTCACAGGAGCTGTTTGTGCAGTGGTGCAATGGACAGAATTAGATGAAGCAAAGGTAAAGGTGCTTTGTAACTTTAATCACATAACATTTGCAGTTGTATTTATGTCAACAGCGAATATATATAAACGGTTAATAGATTCATATTATTTGTTGTGAGCCATGCATGTTGTTTCCTGCCTCTGCTTCACAGGCCTATTTGAGACAGTATGGGTACCTGAATGACCCTGCTGATCCGCTGGACCCTCACCATCTGGAAGAGGTCATTGAAGCTCTTCGGTAAATTAAAATAATGTTGCTTCAGGAGAAACATACATAGCTGCTAGTAGATACAGCACCGTACAGGGAAGGAGGAAGTAAGCAGCCCTCAATTTGCAGATCATTTTTTGTCTCTAGGGTTTTCCAGGGGGTGAATGATCTGCCACCTACTGGAGAATTAAATGAAGCTACTCTGGAAATAATGAGACAGCCAAGATGTGGAATGGAGGACCCCTTCAACAAGAAACATCACAAATACAGAGTGATGGGTGAGTCAAGACGGTTTAAAAAACACAGGTTAAGTAAATTGGGAATAAGTCCAGTCGAAACAATGTTAAAATGTTTGTGGTTGTAACTTTGAGATCTGCGGGCCATAGTATGATATTTCCAAAAAAAGTCATAACATAATATTTCATAGTTTAGAATGTCATCAAAGGAATAAACAGGTCATTGTGTGGTGCATTGTTAAAAGTCTAACAATTCATTGTACAGAATGTCAATGAAATCTAAAAAATAATGTAAGAAATGTCAAAAAAGTCACAGTGTAGTAAATCATCTAAAGGTCAAAAGTTCCAAGTTTAGTGTTTCATTAAGAATTAAATAAAAGTAATCTGGTATAATGCCATTTACACATTGTGTCCTCAAAATAATAAAGGTGTGCTAGTTTAAAATGTCAAAAAGATAACAGTATAGTTTTTCACAAAAAGTAATTAAAAAAGTGATTATACAGTATGTCTTAAAATACTCTTGATATACTATGTCACAAAAGGCTTTTAAAAATTCATAATATATGATGTCATGAAAAATGTCTTAAAAATATTGTTGTTTGCTAGTAGTAAAGTAAAGTATCAAAATGTCCAAATGTCCTAATAGGTCATTGGGCCAATTAAGTTCCATTTCATTTTTATTTTTCACTTCTGGTCTCACTAACAAATATAGAACGTGTTAATTCAAGCTTAGTAGATGATCTTTCTACAGTTAATCAGAAGAAAAGGATTCTTCTCTTACAGGTCGCTGGAAAAAGAGGAGCCTAACCTACCGCATCTACAACTACACACCTGACATGAAGAAGGTAGAGGTGGACATGGCGGTCCAATCCGCCTTCAGGTATTGGAGTGATGTAGCTGCTTTGACCTTCAGAGAGGTCAACTATGGCAGAGCGGACATCAAGATCTCCTTTCACAAGAACGACGGCTACTGCTCCATCCCATTCGATGGCCGTGGTCAGTTTTTTTAATTTTTAATTTATTGGCCTACTATCCCCTTAAACACAAACTGAAATTGCCTGTTTTGTACCACCTGCAGGTCACGTACTTGCCCATGCCGAGTCACCGGAATCTGGTGTAGTCCATTTTGATGAGGATGAGTTCTGGACTGAGGGAACATACTACGGTACTAATCTGCGCATTGTGGCTGCACATGAAATCGGCCACGCCCTCGGCCTGGGCCACTCTCAGTTCAGAAGTGCTCTGATGGCTCCAGTCTACTCCGGTTACAGAGCCAATTTCAGGTTGCATGCAGATGATATCAGAGGCATCCAGATACTGTATGGTAAGTGCATCAAGAAAGCTCCCTGGATTACATCAGAGCTTTCAACTTGTTTACAAGTGTGTTGTATCTGTGTTTGTGAATTTGCATGAATCCATACCATGACACTGAATGAGTGACTTTTAGTCACAGTGTTCTATGTCAAAATAAGGAAGGTGTACTTTCTTAGGCTTCTCTGCTTTGTAGGTAAACACATCACCAGCACTTTAGCCAGTCCAACAGCTCCAGGAAGCCCCCATGGTGCTGAGAACATCCCTGACCCCTGCACTGCCAGACTGGATGCCATCATGTTAGGTACATTAGAGATGATCCTTTGCTAGAGTAATAAGTGTGTGAAGCGCTTCCTATGTGCATTGCAGACTGACTTTACTCTACTCTTCAACAGCAGGATTGCAATATGTGTCACACCAAGTGTTTCTATGTGGTCCCGTGTCCTATACGGACCTAAAGAAACACCTATGTGTTTCTTTAGGTCCGTGGAGGAAAACATTTGCTTTTAGTGGTGATTACGTCTGGACAATCTCCGATCTGGGACACAACACACCAATAAAGATTGACTTGCTGTGGAGGGCCCTCCCTGGGAACCTGGATGCTGTTGTGTACTCTCAAAGAACCAACAAAACATACTTTTTTAAAGGTACAGTTGTGCAACGCCTCTGTCATTTGCTATTTTGTTCTCCAGCTGAGAGTCCAGGAAGTGTGTGACTCTTTTGACTGTTTCTGGTCCCAGACAATAAAGTGTGGAGATATTCCATGTTCGTGTTGGACTACGGCTACCCAAAACAGGTCAAACGGATCCCTCCTAATATTGATGGAGCCCTTTATCTGGAGAAGAACAAGAAGTTGGTCTTCATCAAGGTAGGAAGGCAAGAGCAACCTTTACACATATCCATGCGTTCCCACCAGAAATTCCTTTTTGCAGAAACACTTGTTTGTAATCTCTCTGCTGTCTGCCTGCGTAGGGTTCACAGCACTGGCAGTGGGATGAGTTGAGCTACACTGACCTAAGCCGCTACCCCAAACCGCTCTCTATGCTCTTCACTGGAGTGCCGTCCAGTCCGGATGCAGCCTTCACCTGGACCAATGGCAAAATCTACTTCTTTAAGGGAGATGAGTACTGGCGTGTGAATAAGCTGCTGAGGGTTGACGGAGGATACCCGCTGAGCAAGAGGGAGCGCTGGATGCGATGCTAGGGGCAAACCAGCAGGGGGCGGCATGTATCAAGAAGTCCACGGCAGGGGTGCTGGTTCCACTCCAAAGGCATTGACAACCAGGCAACCTCAACAGCAGTGACTGATTGTAAAATTCTCCTTCGAGGACATATTTGTGTTTTTGTGACTGCGAGAATTATGTAAGCTTTTGTATGATCTCAGGGAGAAATTAAGAAATTGTGTTTCTCTCAAAACATATGTGTTGGATTATGTGTGATATAATATGATGGGAGTGCGCACTTCCCGTTCAATGTTTTTACCGAATCTTGCATCTTTTAAATGTTTTTTCAGTGCTCTTAAGCAATAAAATGTTTTCTTATCTTATGAGTCTGTCAGAAGTCATGTGTCAAAGATATTTTGTCCAGATTCAGATTTTCAGTTCAAATGTAAAATGCTCTACAATGAAACAATGCCAGTCTGTCCTGCATTATGTTGTCTGCAAAAAAACAACTTTGAAAGCGCCATGACAACCCCAACCAGTTACAGAGTTGGAAATCCTCCCCATGACCTCGTTATTGCCCATGAAAAGCCTGCGGAGTAATGCTGCCAGGTTGCTAGGGGCCAGAAGAGACAAACAGTGCCATTAATCTGACTCAATCAATGCACAAAAAATGTTTTTGTATGAAACACATTTATCTATCTTTGCAATTTCTATCAACAGATATGTACAGATTCAGGTAACAAGTGCATTGTCCCTGCAAAAAACAACAACACGATTGATAATTCTTAACAACAAACATGCTTGTTTTTTTCTCCTTTTTTACCCTTATGATGTACTTGGTAAATATATAAATTAACTTATATAAAGTTCACCCCACAAGCATACCACTGTCTACATTCTTTGCCTACTCTATTCTGATGGGAAATACAGTATTTTCTTTACACCATTTTTTTTTTCACTTGTCATACATGTATCCATCTGCCATATTATACTTTCTTTCAAAACCAAACTCCATTTAAACAAATACACAGTCATTTTAAAGAAAAACACAACTCCCACGAGCACACAGTTAAACAGGTAAGACAGGTAATACCAACACTTCATGTTGACTAAACTTATTAAGTACAGTACATGCAACGTAAACAAATTGCTTTGTCACTTCACTACCTTAACAGCTATACAACCGTTTTTGAGGCTCGTACTTGCTATTTATGTATTTAATACATCATGAAAAAAAATGAGGCCCTTACTTTGTTAGTATCTGTTTTGAAGTGTTTCTCTGAGAAACACAGTAGTTGTAGTGGTTATATTATAGCTTTCACCAAACAGGTGATCCTCAATTCTCATTTCCCCCCAAAAAGCAGCATTCTCATTCCCCCAATCAATGTAAGGGCACGATAAAACTTTAGCTGAGGGTTTGTTGGTTAAGTTATGTGTTAGGAAGACAAAGTTGGAGAACCAAAGAGCTGTGGGCCGTCCCCTTTGCTCAGACCCTGACGACCGGGGTTGTAGCTGTAAGGGGCGCGGTGGAGCCGGAGTCATAGTCCAAGTCGATCGTGGTGTGGTTGGCAGTGCCCAGGCTGCTAAGGGAAGTACCTGTGTCCATCTGTCTGTCCCGCAAACTTTGTAGGTAGCTCTAAGAAGAACAAGGCACGGGGAGATGAGTCAGGTACACAAAAACGGTGGCAACTTGACAAGGATTTTATTGCATCTGTTAGTCTCACTGGAATAACTGATGCCATAAAACCCCAATAATCAGCATCTGCAGCACACGGCATGTTGGGTGACACTGACCGGTGCCAGTAGATCCCCAGCGTAACGTTTCACTGGGGTGGGTTTACGGCGGTATGTGCCTTCCTGCCCACCTGCCTGCTGTCGCTTCTTGGCGTCCTTCTCTCTGATTCTCATCAGCTGGACTCTCTTCTGTCTCCGACTGATGACAACTACAAAGAGAAGAGAAAATTCAACGACAGCTTCATTAAGCTTAATTTTTAGACTTATGAGATCTTGAGTTCTGGCCCAAACTGTGTTTTGTGAGGTTGACCATGTTGTTTTACCACCATTACTAATCAGTTCATCCTTGAGTCCAAGGAGATTTTTGTGCAAGATAAATTCCATCAGAAGAACAGGACGGCCGTGTGGTCATAGCGGCAATGACCTTTGACTAGCAAAGTATAATCGGTTCATCCTTCACTCAGTTTGTGTACAATTTGAAGTAATTCCATCAAGGTATGTACCAGTATGTAAGAATTTATAGTACAGAATGTCATAAAAGAAGTAATCAAAGTGAATAAAATGTCATCGAAAGTCCCTAATAGTATGTAATACACAAATTATATAGTATTCTTGTTCAATAATAATAAATCAAGGTCCGATTATCAAGTAATAAATCATAAAAATAATAATAATAATTTAAAAAATCACAGTTTGTCATCAGAAAAGAAATTTAAAAAGTCATAGTACAGTACGTCTCAAAGACATGTCAAGTTTGTCATAAAAATGTCATTCTGTATTATGTCATGAGGACGAACAGTCATTGTTGGACGTCATGTAATTTACGTACTGCACAAAAAGTCATAATAGATGATAGATGACATCTGATAGGATGCTACACCACCTTTTCTTTAACTCAATTTGTTTTAGCATTTATCAGGCATGAAAACCATTGATGTCACAAATCGGTTATTTAAGTGACTCATACACCACCACATCTGGTGTGAATGCAGCCTAAGTTGTGTAACAACTGAAGAAAACTTTTTACTCTATTGTTTTTGTGTAATTCTCTGAAGTTGGATGATTACCGTATTTTCGGCACTATAAGGCGCACCGAATTATAAGGCGCACCTCCAATGAATGACCGATTATAGAACATTTTTCATATATAGGGCGCACCGGATTATAAGGCGCATAAGATACTGCAGTCAAACGTTTGACGTCGGGGCGTGTGGATGGGGGGGGAGGTGTCCGGCAGGGTCCGATCGCTGCTGCGAGGTGCGTCCGCTCCCGCCACCCCCCTCGCCATGCACGCCTTAAATCTTTGGCTGCTTTCCAGCCACGCCGCCTGCCAAGGGCCCCTTTTATTATAACTTATTTTACCCGTTAAGATGGTTCAGCTACTGTAGAGAAAAGGGCCCCGTCTCTCGCTCTTTAATCTCATTATGTGCTCGGCAAGAACGACAGCTTTGTTTCTCCGACGCGCCCTGAAACAAGCTCCATATCTCACGCGTTTGAGCGCCCGCTCAGCATCTCGCCGTCGTAGACCGAGATTTGGCATGTTTGGCAGAGCGCCTTGAGCGCAGTGTACAACCAGTATGGATCAACCAATTAACCAATTGATCCATATATAAGGTGCTCCGGATTATAAGGCGCACTGTCGTTTTTTGAGAAAATTAAAGGCTTTTAAGTGCGCCTTGGAGTGCGGAAAATACGGTATATTGCCTTAGTCAAACCTACCCCGGAACTTTAAAGGGTCATGTCATTTCCACCTTACCCTCAGTGTGGGAGAAGCTGTCATCCGTCAGTTTCCACTGGACTAGTACTCCTATGAGGCTGAGGGCGGGCCAGATGCTCAGAATGACCCAGCTGTACCAGCAGAGAGGTGGCCCGGGTGTGAGGCGCAAGCATCCATACACATGCATGGCCAAAACCAGCATCTCCACAAAGTAATCAGCACATACTGTCATGATAGCTGCACCAAACACAGCCGTGGAGAGCATGGTGAAGAGCTTTTGCCACTGCAGCGTCAGCACAGCAAACAGCATACCGGTCCCCAAAAGGGTCCCCAGTGGGACCCAGACTGTGGTTGGAGTGTTAAACTGATGAGCGACCAGCAGGGCTGCTAGAGCGAGGAGGAGGCCGAGCATCAGTCCAGTCATGAAGAGGCCGACGCTTCGTACCAGCATGGTGACCAGACCACACAGCAGGCCGATGCCGAGGCCGATGCCCGCGCTGGCCTCCACGCTCAGCTGGGTGTCCAGCACATGCTCCTTGTGACACAGCAAGAAAATGATGATGGAGCCAAACATCAGACCAGACAGGAACATGACAGCCTTGAAACAGCGGTAACCTAGAAGAGGAGAGACAGCAGAGATCTACGATGAGGAATCAGAAGTTTTAACTAAAATTAACAAGCGAGTCCATGTTTTGATGATGGTTGCACCTGGGCAGCGTGCAGTAAATATTGCAACCCAATCCTGTATTTTTGGCAGTATCTGAGGTATCAATATCTGAGCAGCTGTAGGTAAGATATACCAAAAAAACTCTGTTTCAGCGTTCTTGATTTCAAGGACCGTGAGCCCGCTGAGATCCTCACCAAAGAAGCAGTAGATGATGCCAAACAGGCAACACATGGAGCAGATGACGGTAGGGATGACATCATAGTTTCTCTCTATCTCCAAACTACAGGCGTCGACGTCGCCTGACCCGGCCCCTGCTGAGCTCGGCCCCGTGGGATCTGCCATTCTGGCTGAATGTGGGAGGCTCGCGTTCGGCACAAGGGTGGAACTTCTGGTGGCGTTATCTCAGCCCCATCTGAACTGGTCTGGTGACTGCAGGAGGAGAGGAAAAGTTGACGAATTCAGGGGAGAAAACTCAAATACGGGCATAAATGTGATGTGTGAAATCTTGAGGTCAACTGTGACTTGCGAGCTTCGCTGTATGTGCAGCTGTCATATGCTCAACTCACAAAGCTATGCAACTCCACAATCCTGTACGCACAGGCATTCACACAAGCAACTCATTCACTCTCTATAACCCATGTACCAGGACCCTCGTTCCTTATCTATGTCGCCCCTGGATCACTGGGGTCAGGAACTTTGACAGTTGTGGTCGGTCATCTGAGGAGAGTAATTGGATTTACTTTATCAGATTTAAACACAAAAAAACTATTAAACTGAAAGAGCCTTTGAGTAATCTGTTCTGCAAGGATTTGGTCAATTTTCTTCCATGCCGAATTAGCTTTTTTACGATTTTATCCTACGTAGCACTGCTGCGTATTAGAAATATACACACATAGAGTTAATTGATACATGTTTTATGATAACAGCTAGTGGACACAGTATCTATGTCAAAAATTATGTCAGCGCAGAATCAGTTATTCTCCTGTGGAAATCATGGATTTCCAAAATGTTGACTTTTCATTTGCTAAGAACCACCTTGATTTCAGCTCTGTCAAACAGTTTATTTGATATAAGTTGGATTGTTTTCTCAATTCATAATGAAACACTTAAGCCTTCGGTTCCAACAGATAATCAGATTTGGTGATATGGATTAAGTCCTATAAAATAATGGCATGAAACCCATCTTTTTCTATCAAATTTCATGAAAAACAGTGCTTTAAAAAGAAAGCGTAGTTCTTTCTCATTTCCCCTCTGTAATTTCAAGGACCAACTAGTACTCTTGCAAAATTGTATGTGATATTTAAGCTGGCAGGGCTGTAGTGAGCCACAGAGGGCTGTAGTGGGGCTAAAGGCTTATGGGTGGACTGCTTTTCTGAGGCTGCTGGAAGGCCTCCTGTATGATCTCACCACAGCTGGGATCAGATTACAGCTCACTCACGTTTTCTACTTTAGACAAACAGGCAGGGAAAGGACGCCTGCCTTTATTACACAGGGCTGTGTAATTTGCATGGCCTGCCAATGACTTTACATGGAAAAAATGGAATCTATCGGAAAGTTTTCCTATTCTTCTTTAGTCACTCGCATTCTTTCAGTAAGTATCCTCTTCTCTAACTTAAAAAAAACGAGTGCAGAAAAGATTTCTATATTCAATAAGACTATAATCTTCTCTTCATCAACCTAAGCCGACTTAATAATAATGAATAATTCTCTTTCGTAGAATAATATAAAACTACATTCAGAGTGTGGGCAGCAGGACACTAACTCCTACATTCTCATAGTCTAATCTATAAGGGTTAACTCTGTTTCAAGACTTGCAAGCTGAACACCAAAGTTGTAGAATAGGGGTCGGCTTTTCAAATTAAGTTAAATCATGATAATAATCAGCATCACTGATAAAAATTACAAGTCCAGTGTCCTCCCCTTTACCACAAATCATATTTGGTTATTGTTGAATCTCATATTGCAAATGGTAAAACACTTTTTGTTTTGGACTAGCAGCAATGGGTGCACTATGTTCCAACTTTTTGATATTTTAACACCATTTTAACAGTAATTTACTTAACTCAGCACGCACATCCACCTCTGCACGTCTTTGCTCATTTTACCCTTCCATGAGTCACAATGGTGTCCTATGTTTAGCGGGCTTGGAAGTCTTTGCTGCTGTGAGAGAATAGAGCCATTATGGGGCAAAACAAAGACTCTGAGGCCCATGCTGTGACCTCTAGTGGAACTCAGAGGAAACCATGCAGACGGTAAAATAGACCACATAAAGATGGCTGAGAGCACCAAGGAGACTGGTAGACCCTCTGTGTTTGCTGTAAGATGGTGCCAAGTATTTGCCTTCAGAGGGCTGGTGAGTGATGAAAGGAGGGGTACCAAACTAGAAACAGAACTATCTATCTAAATGACTGAGCTCACTGGAGGCTACTAGCTCCCCAATGCCTCCTCCTAGCTTAAAGCTAAAGTAGCCTAGCAACAAATACAATGTACTAACTTAGCTGTGGCTAAATGCTAACATCAGCATGCTAACATGCTCACAGTAACGATGTTAACATGCAGATTTTTACCAGGTTCACCCATAGATATATTTAAAGGCTAGATGTCTTACAGCGGAGTAGACGGACGCACATGGCGGCCATCTTGCTACTGTCAGCTCGCTCACCCATAACATTGTGTTGGTAGTGGTACATGTACTTTAAATAATACTAATTTGTTCACTTTTCAACCGACTTTTAAATGGTTTATAAACAAGATGTAGTTATCAAATGAACATTTGAAAAGTTAGAGGATTCATTTATAAAAAATTATCCTTCAATCTTAAACACCAAATTTCATCAATCCATAAAAATTGAAATAAAAATATCAACCCTAAAATTATATCAAAATTGAACAAATCACTCACTGGTCTATCGGGGCAAAAACCTTTGACAAGTATTACATTTCCTAGCATTCCCTTGACCAATTGAGTAATGAAAAGTGTCAACCTCATTTACTCAAATGGCACAACAAGAAAAAAAGCACAAATACTGGCCTTTAAAAGTATCACTTACAGTTTAGCAGAGGGAGCAGTGCATTGACACACAATCATCAGCTTCAGAGGTCCTATTGGAATATTATGTTGCTCCTGAACTAAAAAGCCGCAAAACAGTATACCCCTGAACCAATACTGCATGGGGGCTGAGTAGCACAGGTTTGAGGGCCCAGCTGCTGTGGGACAGGCAGGGCCGACTAAAAGTTCCCCACATAGCAAATTTGGGTGTGTTTAATCATGGGCAGGGTGTGTCTGATCACCGCCTAGGATTCTATAAGTGCTCATCCAACAGCTGAGAAGCTGAATACCTGCAGTGTTACGACCTGGCTGTTTGATAACTTCACTTGGAAGACTCCACGAAGGATGTGAGGTGCATCTGGATTCTGCACTGTTCAGTTGCAGAGTAAAATGAAGGCACATTCAAATACTCAGCTGAAAGACTGATTGGATTCAGACACCGGGAAGGATGGGAATGAAGCTTACTATCGCAGGTGGGCTCATTAAAGCCGCCCCCATATTGTGCTGAGCATGAAACTGGACAACATGGATAAATAAATTCTCATCATCCCAATGACATCTGCTTTCACTCAGAATCCCATTGAACGAGAGATCACAGTGGCCCCCATTGAGCTTCCTGTCTTTCCACAGCAGGAAGCTCAGGGCCACATGAGGAAGTGGAACATCAGCTTTCAGCAGGAACTGACCGTTGTGTTTGTGACCGAGTGCAGACAGGAACCCAAGAGTTGGATCACCAACAGTGAAACATCAATTCACCTCAACAACGACGCTGTCTGCTTTCAAATGAGAATCTGGTATTGGGGAACACAACACCTAGAAATCTGCACTGCCATGAAAGTTAGCAGTGTCAACACAAAGAACTGGACCGAGTCATTAAAAAACAGTAGAAAACGCTACCTTGCAATATGATTATAACAAGCTTGTAATCTGTCTGGCTCACAGGCTAATCCACACATAACACTTGCCATTGTATCGCCGCTTATGTGATTGAAACTGCTGTAACAACTTGTGTAATGAAAAAACAATAACATGACAGAGTTCATAGTCGGTACCTCAACCTAATGTGGCAAAATATGTTTTTACTTTATTCCTCACAATACACAAATTGTGACCACATATTCCAATATAGTGAATCCAAATGTAAAACTACTCACAAAGCCGACAGTGTTTTAGAACACGACATCTTGATCACGGCCCAGGGTTTTTAAAGGTTCACGTTATTTTGCAACATTCTAGTTTACGACTTCAATCAAAGTCTGCTACTTCTAAATCAAAAAATGTTTTCATCATTTTCACTGCCAAATCATTTAGCTTCTGGCCATGAACACCCATAACAATCCTTTGAGTCAGTATTTCATTACTTGTATCCAACCTCTTCTTCCCTCATAATCTCTCAATCTCATGCGGACTTTAGTCCGAACAATAGAGGCCTTTCAATTTATGAATGCAGAGAGCTACTTATAGAGATCAGAAACACTACAAGGAGGCTTTTCAAAAGTCACGTGTCGACGGTGTTTGAGTGTACTGTACACACATAGCCGTTAACATAGCTAGGACTAATATCCATACAAATATTCATCAAGTAAGCACTCTGCTGTTGTAAATAAGAGTTGTGATCCAGCAGCAGAGGAAGGAGCGTACAGTGTGTGCACTTCGGAGCGGCAGTTCCACAACACTCTATTAGGGTCTGTGGTAGAGAGCAAGATTTAGCAGGCGGTGCGGTGGAGTCTGGTCTCTACATGCGAGGGAGAACATGACAGTGTAGGAGATAATATATGCTTCTGATGAGTCCCTGAGCAAGACACCAACATCCTCCTGGTTGGAATTTGAGCTGAGGAAAAGGCATGGAGGTATAGTGTTATTATTGCAGCGTCAATGTCTTTGTTTATCTCTTGTTAAACTTGTGTTTTTATTTCTTTCTAATAAGAGTTCGTGGTTCAAGTAAACTTTCAAAATAAATTCAGTTGGCCACTTCTTGAGTTGTGATACTTTGTGGAGAGGTCTGCTAGCGGTTCAGACCTCCACGCAGTGTCTATATATGTCTGCAGCACATCCACAGCAGCTCTATCATTTAGAGCGGCCAGTTAACCCTCTTTGTCCAATTCCACTCGACAATAATTGTACCTCCGACAGCGATCTCACAAGGCTAAAATATCATGTGTGTCCTTCATTTTACAAGCCAATTCAATGTCCCTCTTATGTCATAGCTAGAACCAATGTTTTATGTGCTATAAGTAGCTTATGGGTGGATGTTTTAAAATGACTGGTATCGGTTTTCATGTGGTTTCCTTGTGACAATGGGTCTTTTCCACCACGCAGGAGTCCCTCCTCTCTTGAATTTGACTGGTTGCAGCTCAACCATTGAACTCCTTTTTTTCCTCAGTTGGGCCTCTTTAGTTCATTCATTTAAGAAGAAGACACAAAAAGACATTATTGATTGCATTTGCTGATATTAGCAATTACACTTTTGGTTGGGTAATAAAACATGTACATGTATGAGCTTATAGCACATTAAAAAACAACAAGGACATATATTATAAATGTATGCATTTTATAAAAAGAGAAAGCACGGCAGTTTATATGTACAATTACGCACATCAGTCTTGCACAGATTATACAGCACAGCTCTTTCTTAACACTGCTCCTCTGATTCATTCCTTATAGATTCTGTGTGTCCATGTGCAGCGCGTAAAGGAGTGCTAACCCATTGATTCTGAAGACTTGCGGTAAACTAAGCAAAATTATTATTATTTAACAGTTGATGAGTAATATTTGTGCTTTAAAATACTGGTAAGCAAGTGAATAGTTTACTTTATTGATACAAAACGTAGTTTACCAATGCAGCCATCTACAGTTTGAAATGGGACATCTGGGCGAAAGCCAATACTTTAATTAGAAGGATAAACCTCATCCTATGGCCCAGTTTTCTTAATAGTTTTCAAAACTTTTTTGTGTTTAACTTGCTGTTAACACATTTTGATAAAAAATGCAAGACAAAAATGACACTGTTGCGTCCGCGCAAATTAAAACGCACCATGCAAAACAACATGTGCAGTGTAACTTTTGATCACAGCCTTTCTCCCCTCAGGCCTCCTTTCCTGCCTCTTTCCCCAACGCAAGGAAGGGCTTCCTCCACCTTTTCAAAGGGACAAAACCATCTGGTGCAGGCTGACAGTCCCACAGAGTGGGTCGAGTAGATGGGAGGGGGGGCACACTGAGGGGGTGTAACTACAGACTGCACTCCCTAGTAAAGACAGGACCCGCAGGCTATCATCACACAGCCCAAAAACCCAACGGGCACCGAACCACAGAGCCGAGGCTGCTTGCACGCTACGTGGGCCAGAAGGCACATGTTGGCTTCCCGAGATGAAGCATGTCCCTCTAAAGGTACACATATGCATAGGCGCTATGGGCGTAAAGAAACATGAGTTATATTCCTCCATGTGTACATCAGACTTGTACATAACATGCAACTGGGGCCAAAATATTTCTGTATTGATTATTATTTTTTGTTAAAAGTTGCAATCCACCTACCATATTCAAAAAGCAGAAACTGTACCACAGATCCACGTTAAAACGTAGAGTAAATGTCTAGTTCAGTGAACCCACATAAAGATGAGCAGCCGGGTTTGTTACACGTTATTACAAACAGTTTCCCTCTGATCGGTCATGATCTGATCTCAATCCCCATCATCGATAATAAAGTACAGTAACAGAGTGAACTGAATTCAAACGTCTCATTGGCACAAACAAACATAGAAAAATATCCTATGGATGTGGACATCTGCAGCACGAAAAACGTATATATAAGTTGGTAATGAAAGTGATTTAAAAAAGACTTACCGATGAGTCTGCGCGCGTGCTCGAGAGATGGCCCGTCAAACAGGAAAAACCGATCAGAGAACCGGGGAAAACCGGGCTTCTCTCAGCTTCTCACCGGGCTCTTTTTAAACTCACGGGCTGCATCGAGCCGACAACCACGGCATCGGATTCTTCCTCTCGCTGCCTCGCGGAAACGTGTCTTTTTATATGACGGCGGACCGGAGGAGACTCGATCAGCTAACGTTTACGAACTTACTTTTCCTTACTTTTTGTGTCCGAACTGACCGTTGAAGTTCCCGTGTGTGACGGCGCGGCACCCGGCTACAGGTCCCACCGCGTCCCCGCACGCCTCCCTCTCTGCTCCGCTACAAACAAAACAAAGGAGGAATATGTGTTTTTTGGCTCCAAGGAAAACCCTCCTTTCTATCTCCATCCAGCGACGTCACTTGAGCCGTTGGAAGAGAGGCGAGGCGGGAGGGGTAAGGGGGGAGTTAAGGGGGGGGGGGGGCACAGCAACAGATGAAGCTCTGAACTTTAATGAGCTAGCCAGCTATAGCAATAAACCCATTCAATTAACGGGGGTTATATTAATGAACTCATAGGAGTCACAGAAGTACATTTACACCAAACTGTTAACCTGGTGTTTTGTTTCCCCCAAAACTGTCCCCATTACAGCAAAGAAACCTAACTTTATGGCCCAAACTGGCTAAACAACAGCTGTTTGTTTTTTTAATTTAAAAATTAGGATTGGTTAATACCAGTACCACTTTCTACCAAAGCACTATTGGAAAGGGTTCATAACTGTAATGAATGGCATTAATAATTGCTAACAAAACACTCCGATAACGTTTTACAGAGTATTTAAACCAGCAAGAACACATTTTGTTTAATAGGTGGTAGCTATAAAAGGTTAAAACTACAGTGATTAAATTAAATGTACTTTATTTTGCAAGATACATCTATTCAGTATCACTAATGCTTTTCCTGATAACTTGGGTGTACACATTTTAAAAACAAACACTGATAATTAAAAGTCATCATTAAGTTATATAAGTGACCTCCCTCGTGTTTTCTGTCATACAAGGTGAGAAACCTTGTCCCTTATCAGTAAACAGCACATATAAATATTTATAACTGACTCAATGACACTCATTATGTTTCAATAAGGAGATTGTTTTTACTGCCTTAGGTTAAAGTTAACCTTATAGATGACTCATAACTGATCCATCACTCAATAGCAATTTAACCATTAGAGAAACACGATTCTAAATCTTTTTTAAAGGGCGTCTTTTTTATAAAGCAGTAAAGCCACATATATATATATATATATATATATATATATATATATATATAAACAGGCTAACTGATGATTTTGGGCTTTTTTGTATTCAAATAGCACTGAAGGGCGTTGTGTACTTACTGTGTTTAGAGCAACAACTGTTGACATAGGACCCTGTGGAATGGGTTGTGTTGGTACATTCAAAAGGAATTAGCTACAGCTGTGAATGCTGAGACTGTAGGAGCTCCTCATTTGCACCACAGGGTCAACCGTAGTAGGCGGTTGCACGTGTCTGAGCCAGGGAGTTGTATTTTTTATAGAAACGACCGTAGGCTGCATGGCCGTTACACCAACAGTTCAACGGCTCGAGTCACACCTGTTCATAGTTCACCACGTGCACGGCGTTCAGTGAACATTTACAAATGGAGAGAAGTCTATGATCGGTTCAGTCGGGTTGACTTTATTAGCAGATCATTAAGATCAGAGAGTATTACTCTGAAAGGGCCTGTAGGCTGCTGCACAACAGAAATTCCCTATAGTCCCAAAATGACCAACCTGACATATAAAAACAGATATGTGAAGGCTGCGTTTGTCGTGTTATGTGGAGAAATTCACGTAACTTCTATCCGAGCAAAGTGTGGGGAAAACAAACTACGCGACAAATAAAGTTGTTTTTCCTCCACATCTCAATACTACATTTCCCCCCCATTTTTCTAGAGTCCCAGAGGAAGATCTATACGGCAGTAAAACCCTTTAGTCTTTCGACGCAGGATTTAACATTTAATGATTCATTTATGAATAAGCAACATTAGTACTGTGACTTTTGCAGCTTTTAAATGAATAAAAAAAAACAGGTTTTTCTTTTCACTAATAAAAGTTTGGTTTCTATTTCCATAATTTAATGCCTGCATAATGTATAGGTTGCCAACATTTATGCAATACAGCCTCAAGGCTTCTATGTTCTGGTTACAATATATTGAGCAACCTCTAAACTCAATATACCGTCTGTCCAAGTCGGGTTTAGGTTAACACATGGAGACATGTCAGTACAGTCTGTACAGATGAAGAGATACACATTCAACCTCTTAGTTTCATGGACTAGGAGTATCTGTGGATCTCCAAGTCTGCTCGTGGCTCTGTGGGATGGGGCAGAACAGATGCTGTGACAGGAAGTTACTAACATGGTCCAGATGTGGGGACAAGAGACCACCTCCGACACAGCTGCAAAACATGGATGAATATAGGCAGCAACTGCTCACATACAGGATCCTCTATCTAGAAAGCTCAGTCAAAATACATCCGTTCATGTCGTCTCTGCACAAATATAAAACCGACACATGGACGGATTGAGATTGTAACCAGTCATCATTCCCACTGGGCCTCTCGCTCACAAGAGATAAAATACTGAGGAAGCGTGCTGCTCACAAAAGAAATTAATGTACAATGTATTCAAAAGTTCAATTAAGATATTCTACATACATACATCCAAATAGTACTTGAAGTAATTTACAAACTAAATGAATGGATTAACATTAAGTGCCCTCTACTGTTCAAAATGATGTAGTGACAACAAAAGCAGCCTATGGGACAATAAGTTGACATTATTGCTTTTTATTAATTATTATTAAGGAGACATACATGTTACTCTGAGAACCAAAAAGGTACTAAAACAATGAGACTATTAACCTTCAGCTCAAAGTTATAAATGAAATTCTGTGATACAATTCTTTCTCTGACAGCAATACCTGTACAATGCACGCACACGCACACGCACACACACACGCACACACACACACACACACACACACACACACACACACAAAGATTAAAAGGAACAATGAACAAAAAATAAAAACAGAACTTACTTCCCACAACTAATATATAAAAAATTTGCTCTCTAGACTACAGACCATCCAGAGGGGTGCATCCACCTCCGAGCAAAGCAAAGGCCTTTTATGACTCCCCTGCCTTTTACAGTCCATTACAAAGTCACTAATCCTCATCTTCATCAATTAACACCAACTTCCGTCTACGCTTTACAGGGGCAGAGATATCCTCCCTGTCTGAATCTGGGCCGTCGTTGGTTTCCATAGCAGTCGCCATGGTGGAGTCATTCCCTGTAAAAACAGTAAGTTCAACACCAATATTATCAGAGGATCACTATGGTTCCCAGACTGACGTAGCGCAAATCTCTTTAGCAAATAAAGAGAGACAACATGCTATTACGGTGCCTTAATACGTATTGAGAGTGGCCTCTTATTTATGAATACAAGCATTAAAATTCTAATTTGATATTCTACAGTAAATACCATTCTCCTCATTTTCGTCATCCAACAACCTGCTTCTTTTGTTTGATGCCTTCTCCCGGGACCTGTGTGGGGGAATAGATTAAGCCGTGTTCAGAACTAAAAGTAGACATTTTTCAGATTTGTGGTTTAAGAAAAAACAGATAACTCACCTCTCAAGATTATTGTCCGTTTCCTCAGAAGGAGTGAAATCTGACACAGGAGCTAAAAAAGAAAGAAAAGAAAAGCTGAATATTTAAGTCCTCTCAATCCATGACTCATCTAATCGTTTCACGTCTCGCACTCGTCTTTAAAGCTGCTTTACCAAAGGAATTTATTATTAGCTGAAACTGTCCTTTATATTTTCTGACAATTCGATACATTTGAGATTTTTAAAATACCACAATTACTTCGCGGAGAACTTTGCAGTGGATTTATCTTATATTCTTAGCAAATTAAAACCAGACATTTATTTGACATTTAAAAATAATGTAAAATGAAATTTTTGGTAGTCAACGTAGCCCAAGCAGGCTAGCCTTGTAGACCTGTAATTCAGCACTGAACGGCTGTCATCTGAGACAAGTTGCATACTCTGAAGCTCCCACGCGTACCTGTATGTTCCGAGGTGTGACGTTTCCTCTGCCGTTTGAGCCGCACAGCTCTCAGAGCCTGAACTCGATGTTCACCTGAGACTTCTCCCTCTTCCTTCTCCTTCTTCCTCTCCTCCTTCTTCCTCTCCTCCTTCTTCCTCTCCTCCTTCTTCCTCTCATTCTCATTCTCCTTCTCATTGTTCTCCTCCTCATCCTCCCCCTGGGATTCTCCGATGGGACTCCTGGAGCTGTCTTGCTCCTCGGCTCCTTTAGGTTCTTCGTCTCTCGGTCGTAGGGCTGCAGCTGCACTTTTGAGCTGGGAGTCGCTGATCTCTGCTGGGATTCTCCAAAAGGTTTCCTGGTTACAGAGAAGTAAAAACGAACTCAAATGAATTTAGACGTAAAATATCTGCTGTACAGTATTTTGTTGGAATAGAGTTTTTTTTAATCTTTTTAGATGATTTTGCAATCAAATGGAGAAACTTAAAGAAAGTCTTAAATGGAAGCACAAACGGAATTAGAACAGGCTGAAGTGGTGAAATATCACACACGAAAACCACACCTGTTCATTTGCAGGTGGTCGAAGTCCCAGTTTGCGCAACAGCCTCCGGAAGGTCTTGTTTTCCATGGCGTCTGCATTTTCCTCGCCGAAAGGAACAAATGGCACATCCTGGGAAAATCCTGGAGAACAGATTGTAACAATTTAATCAACAGACCAAACCACAATAAATACTTACATTTTTCACATTACACATTCACAGAAAGCCAAACCCACTTGAAATAGAATAAGGAAACAGTACAAGAGATATTTGGATACTTTTTTTTGGGACAGTTTCACTTACCATCGTCATCTCGGTACATGGCTGTTTTGTATAGACTATTTTGTAGCCACAGCAAAGGTCCAGACAGGCCTATTATTAAAAGAAAACAGCATGAAACTAATCCTAAGAGTGCAAGAAGGAGAGATATACTTTCCAAACAAGAGCTTAACACTTTACAAATATACAGCCATGCCATCGCCATTGTAATATCCATCAAAGTCTAAAATATATATAATATATCCATATATAATATCAGCGATCATTATGGTAAACATTTCTCATTTGACCATCTGCACAAAAGGCCTTTGTCTCACCTTCCTGCTGTAAAGCATACACTGTACTGCCTACATCAGGTCCCCTCTCCTCTGTGGAGGGAAGGCTCCGGCTCCTCCTTGTTACATGCTGTGTCTCACTTTCTTGCGCTTCGTCTTTCTCTTCCTCACTCTCTTCTTCAGATTCGTCCTCTTCCTCATCTCGGTCACCAAAATCATCTAGTAAGCCTTGTGTTAGTTCTTCTTCAGTCTGAAAGAAAAGGAGCTTCTTTTAAAGCAACTATTTATTGTTACACTTCCTTATCCGGTCAAGAGTGATTTTTGTAAAGGATGAAATTCTATCTGCTTTGTGAATCAGCAATAAGAAGTTATCTAAAGTCATTTTACCATTGCTTTTCCAGAGCTCTTCCCATGAGCGCTGCGACTTCTCTTTTTATAAAGTTGTCGTCTCTCAGACACCAAGCCCATACTGAGCAGCTTGTCCACCACACGTGCACGGGACCGCTTGGCTGTGAGCTTCTTCAAGAGATTACCCAGCACATCTGAGAAAATACAGTTTCATCACTAAAGGGGGTCGCCACAAGAAGCGTGCATTAACATCCCCGAGAGCGTGGTTGCACTAGGACTGGTGCTGAGGGGAGACGTGAACTGAAAAGCTACTTCATTTTCATCCAACGTCCTACAGTATGAAACTCGGGTGTCCAGTACCATCAGAGTCTTTGTACTCCTCGTAGAGCATCTGCAGCTCCTCCTCCTGCTCCTCAGTCCAAAGAACAATCTGGGTGCCTTTCCTACAGAAGACAAAACAACAATTTCCAATGTATAGCACCAAGCATGCAATATATGATTCACTACGTTAACATTGGCATATCACTCGGTTCGTCTGGAGAACGTACTTTGGTTTCTTTAGTGCTTTAGCATTTTCCACCAGACCCATATGCACCAGCTGCATCACTACATGGCGGCGAGTGCGGTTGCTGTTGCTGAGTAATGGCAGCAGAGTCTCCACTATATCTGGCTCTAAACACAAGAACAGACGATTGCAAAATCCACACCGTGGTATATGGTATGCAAATATTTCCTGTAACCTATAATTACAAATTCTAAAGAAAACCACACCTTCGGAATGACGGTGCTCCTCGTAAAGGTTGCGCAACTCCTCTTCCTCCACTTCGGTCCACGACGGCTTCGTTTCCTCTCTAACATATTTAGGACGAGATGCAAAATTTAAAATAGCAGAGTTGATATGTTTGCCATTTCATAGTTAATTTTATGTGAAGGTTTAAATCAATGTCGTAAAATCTAACCGATGTGCACCTGCAACAATCAGCTTTACACAACGGTGGACACACAAGAACATGCACCAACCTGTCAATGCCGTAGCCCTCAGTCATCTCACGTACAGCTCCCACGTTTTTCCAGAACAACAGTTCCACATATGCCTTGTTGTTTTGAGCCGCCAGAGAAAAAAAACGATTCAGCACAAACTTGGCAAAGGTCACCAGTTCCTGTGAAGGAGAGAAACAAAAGTAAGCTCCCGTGTGTCATATACACTTCCCCTTGTATCGCATACAAAGATACACAGAACATTTTCTCATGTCATTAGTGAACCTTATAAGCAGCTGCAGCGGGGTCACTCAGGATCTTGTTGAACAGGTTGAAGACTGAAAGCTGGAAAATCTGGGCCTCCATTTTAAGATCAACAGCCAAGCGGTGCAGCATGCGAGCGATGCAGTGGTTGGTGTGAGGAGTGTTCTTTGAATATGATTTCAATAAGTGGAGGTACGGACGTACAACACTGGGGTTGGAAAACCTGTGATGGGTAAGAAGAGAAACAGGCACCATTAGGAAAGTCACAAGAGTGGCAGACGGTTACTTTTAACAGCGCTTTCCTCACCGCTTGATGAAGTCGAGAAAGTTGAACTCTTTTTCAGAGATCTGGACCGACTCCAACTCATCCTCTTCTAACTCTGCTGCATCCTCATCTTCCTCCTCTGCAGGCTCAGGAGGTGAAGACCCTAAAACCATGCATATAATCTGTGATACAAAATAATCTAGTAAATACAAATTTAAAAAAACAAAATAAAACAAAACATACTTGGCAGGTTGGCATGCAGGATCTGCTTAAGGAGTTCCAGCTCCTCCTCGGGTTCCACATCAGCAGAACCAAACACGTCTCCCTCCGGCCACACCTCTCTGAGGACGATAAGAAGATGGTGAACACCGCAATGAATACAAATGTGCGATTAGTCTGAGGAGTCAAAGGTCTCCCTGACCTGGCTGCACGCAGCAACCCGAGGGCCTCCGGGGCCAGTCGACTCAGCAGGGCATCCTGCACCCGCACCATGGCCTCAGTCTTTTGATCCTCAAGGGGAGTTTCAGAGGTGGCATCGAATGGCACGGTGTTCTCAGTTAAAGATTCGGACAACTGCACACAGAAGACAGAAAGGTTGTATTCAGTGTTGGAAGAGATCATGATCATGACCGGTTGGGGTGGGGCGGATTCTCACACTGACCTGGAAGGCTGAAGCCCTCAACTCTTCCTCCACAATCTTCCAGGTCTCTACAAGGGCCTCTGGACTAGTTTCTGGAGAAGAGGGCTTTTTTTTACCGCGAGACCTTCTCCGCCTCACCTTCTTTTTCTGGAAAGTAAACCAAGCTAGATGTTGACATGTGTACACGGAAAGTACGAGAATGAATTACATTACAAATTTAGCTCAAGAACTTACCTGAACCATCAAGCTCCTGCGACCTTTGCAGAAGCGCTCTAACATGCGCAAGAATAGATGAGTGGACTCCACCAAATCTATGAGGTAAGAGTGAGGCTGTCGGGTTTCATCGTACTTCCTCAGCAGGGTCAGGAAAATCTCCCTGTATTCCATCAGATAAAATATGTTGCCTAAAAAAGCGAAGGCAAAGAAATGAGGCAATCAGGACTACAGTTGGATTAAAATGTTATACGAGTTGTGGAACAAGATTTAGAACAATGTACAGAATTCATATAGTTAAAGAATTAACTCAAAGTTATTAAGATCTGTTTGCATCTTACTTTTAATAACGCTAGAGCTTTGTCGGATGCTTTCGTCCTGTGAGCGGTCCATCTCGTTTACGGTGAGCAGCAGCTCCTGATAGGCCTTTAGAGCCAGGTGCATCCTGCAAAAGAACAATAATGTCAAAACTGAAATTTCACATTTTCCTATTAGCATGCTTCCTCGTGATCTCACCTGCGGGACCAGGACGTGGCCTCTTTGCGGTCGGTTAGCATCATCTCATAGTAGTTGGTGATGTTGCGCTCAATGTAATGGAAGGCACGGATGGACATGGTTTCAGAAACTAAGTCAGCACGGAAGCCGTTGCCACGGTTGAAAGCCATGAAAAAGCTAAGTGCCCAGAGGTAGTACGTCTCATCATGTTGCTGAGTCTGCTCTCGAATTAGACTCTCCTATTTGTGGAGACCAAGATATACAAAGTGTTGCGTTTATAACGTATAAAACTTTAAATTATTTTAGGAAATATAAATCTTTTGTATTTTACTATACAAGAACCAGGAGACAGTCATTATTGTTCAAGAAGCTTACTTTGACAAGGTACATGAGGCGATTGTAGCAGTTCTCCAAGAAGTCCACACAAAACTCCCGCAGGAAGAGTCGAACATTTAATGCAGAGCGGCGTTGGTCCTTACATTCCCGGGCCTGACGATTCCTTTTGGGAACACGTCTCACTGCTTTCCCCGTGTCATGAGTATAGTTTTTGAACTAGAAAAAAAAAAAGTGTATTTAATAGGTATATATATATATATATATATATATATGCGCTTGCCTCAATGCAGCAACATTGCATGTTAACAGAGGTGAGATACAGGAGTTCAATACTCACATGATGAACATTTCTGTGATAAATCACATCTCTGTCCCCAATCGACTTGAGACCTTCAACAACATAGGACCCTCCGAAGCGAGAGTGTCTGAGAGAATAACATCGATGCAAAAAAACCCACAAATAGAACATATACATATTTTCTTAAAGATGCAGTTTTTCAAATAAGCCAAATAAGCCTCTCTTCAAATAATATGCATAGCTTCTATGAGATTTTCTGGGTCTGATCGTACCTGGTTCCTCTTTGCAATGTGCGGGAGCGTTTTGTTGCAAGCTCCTTCTGCCTCAGTGCCTCCAGCTCCAGAGTGTCTCTGTGCTTCTCCTCAGCTGAGCGAGCATGACCGGCGCTCACCAAACCTTCCGGCGTCTGAATGGAAGGAAGAAGAGCTCAAACGCAGAACAGTTGGAAATCTATACGTGTGCCACCATTGGCTTTCCTGCGGTCTCACCTGGTCTCTGAACATGAGGGAGATTATTTCCAACACATGCATACTCCATTGCTGCTCACTCTGGGCCGAAGCAAGGAACTTGATTAGGTCATCGAAACCACTCATGTGAATGGCCCAGAGCAGCCTATCATGGATGCTGGCATCATCGTCCACTTTCTAACGGAAGGACAGAAATCAGGGAATGAGGCGCGATGAAGGATTATGTCCGTAATACTGTATTTATCAGTATGTATATTTGTCAGACCTTCTCTTCACAGGGATCTGCAGGTACATGAAGCACATTTCTGACCAGCAGCAGGATCCTTTCTATGAGCAGATTATCCTCCTCCTGTCTCTGCTCCCAGTCCTGAAAGAGAAGAAAGTGATTTTGAATCAATTGGAGAAAAAAAAACACGTGAATAAGGAGAACCATTTCACTGCTATACTGTAGCAGGTGTAACAGGTGCAGGAAAAAACATGTTGATTTTTGTTCAATTGATTAAACACTCACTAGCTGTAGAAGTGTGTATAATGTCTCACTTAAAATGCCAAACACCGCTTCACCGGCAAATTCCTGAAATTGAAGCAGAGGACAAAAGAAGTACTTATTAGCATACAATCTAGTAAAAACATTAATTAGTTATAATACTGAAATGTTATACCACGGTGAATGTACCTCTTTATACGCTTGTAGATGAGATGTCACTAGCAAAAAGTGATGTCTAAACACCGGATCATCGGGGACTTTACCAAAGCAAAGCATGGCAGGCTGAGTGAGGTTAACCATGAGTCTGACAAAAAAAAAAGTCAAGTGAAGTAAGCAACAGTCAAGCCAATATAACAACAATATTTAATAAAACAATACTTGGCAACAGTAGGGCAAAGACATATATATCAATATTCCATTTTATAAGACAATATCAACAAATTAGTTGAATGTGGAAATAACCATGAGCACACATTTCAACATAGAAATATAAGTTACATAATGTAATTCTACCTGATGCAGGCATCGAATAAGGCCTTGTCCTGTCCATGCTGAATGATAATAGGAAGAAGGTCATTCTGTACAATCTGGCCTGCACCCAGCTGCTGGCGGATATCACGGGTGTCATCTTCATGCCGTAAAAACCTGATCAGGTCTTTTACACTCTCTACAACCCGAGATAAAGAATAGTTAGAGGATGACGGGAGTGATATTAACAAGTTTGTCAACGTTTCCTCTGACGATAGAGAACATGAATAAATACTCACCCAAGCAATCCGCTTCCTTGTGATAGGTGTCTCCCTCCAGATAGCCGAGAGCACTGCACGTTGCCAAAAGCTCACAATTCATCCTGGAGGACTTTTCTTTACCATCAGACAGCCTAAAGGGGAAAAGTTCAGTCTGTTCAGTCCCAGAGTACAGTAGGAAACTAAAAGACCAACACATCAACTCAAACATCGGCCTTTACTGTGAACATTTGATGCGCGTGAACCTTTATATTAACTGTATTTACACATTGTGTTGTATACAGATAATATACAGCCAGTGAGAACATCTTGACCTGGTTGATCTATGACTTTGAAAAGGGAATATTACCTATATTACCTAATATAATATAATAATACTTTTTCCATGGTTTGTTTATTAACTGGTTGACTTGAACTTGAGTGAACTGAATGTTTTTTATTGGGCTACTAAAGTTAGGCTACTTATAGTTTTATAGCATTTTTAGCGTCATTAAAATGTCCCCTATGATATTAAACGTTATGCTAGTGGAGGGGTAGAATTAGCTGCATAAAATGGCTCCACACATCGCTAAGAATACGTAGTCTGCAACAGTAATTAACGCTTCAGTTTACTGCAGCCTGAGCCGCAGTCACTTAAATAAAAAAATAACAGTATGATGACGGGGATCGGTTTACCAGATCGTTTCACCGCTGCTACTTGACGGGTTCCGCGTTCAAAAGCCACTAGTGTATAAAGTTAAGGATTTTCTGTTTGTTGTCTGAGCAAAGTCTCCCGCCAAGAGCGATGACACCGGAAGCGGAAGTAGAATGTTTGAGGGTATGAACGTGCCCTCGGTTTGGTATTTCAGGCAGTAGCCTTTCAGGTCCATACTTTTTACTCTTTAATTTGCTCCTTTGAGGCTCTTTCCTCACAAGATGAGAAGTAATTTTAAATGATGTTTGGTTCTTTGTTCTTTGTTCAATGTAATGAGTATCCATGTTGTGTTGTCACGGAGACAACAAGCTCCATAAATCACATGAGTTTAAAGGGATATTGACTAATTTTCAGTCTTTTCGATACTGACAAGACAAAAAGAACTACTGTTATTCATGATGGGTTAAATGAACAGACAAAGCACATTTGCTGCAGTTTATTTTCAATTACATATTCATTTATCGATAGTGGCAGATACACACAGCATTGTAAAGCACATTCAGCAGAATTATTTTCAGTTGGTGTCATATTTTTGATGTCAACATTTTCCAGTGTTTTACCTGTTATTAATAACTTATGTCTGGTTATTTTTTGGTTTGGAGAAGATAGCAAAGCTTCAAAACAAATGGAAATAGGTCAATGTATTAGCAGTCTATCTTTTAAAGTGTATTGACCAATGGGCAGCAGTTTTATTAGTAAGTCCTACCTAGAACACAAACTACTAAAATCCTCCATTCAATCTTTCTAGTCCAACCTGTAGTTTGATACTCTGCTACAAACGTGTTGTCTTGTCAGGATTTCACGGGATTGCACTGTAAACTAAGGCCTCAAGTGGTAGGTTAGTAAAATGGCTTTGCTGAGCCGAACAGATGACACACATGTGTTTAGCAAAAGTTGGGTGGCTTAAATAGCACCAAAGTGACACCGTCTAAAGGGATTCATTCATTCAATTCAAGCCTCTGCTGGAGGATTTAACACATAACTAGTGAGAATGAGGACTATATATGTCCGATTTGGAGTTTTTTTTTTCTGTTTTTCTTACATGTTTTTTTTTGTTCTCATGGCAAAGGCCTTTACATTTTCCAATCTCCAATTTTCTACTCTTCATCACCCTCGTCTTCGCGAGCAGACTCTCTGTCCTTCTCCCTCCTGGATTCCTTCACCACCTGGTGGAAAAAAACAGATTTGTTCAGATTCATTTTCACATGTTACGAGCCATTTGTATCAATATCTTTGTATAAATCCTTGTACCTCTCCATCTCTAGTCTCAACAGTCTTGATCACCACAGTCCTCTTGCCCATGCTGCTTGGCGCGTGGTCATAATCTGTTAAAAGTCAGATTAATGCTCTGCTTTAACAAAATAAAAGTTTTGTTTTTCTGAATTATGTTTTTAAAGAAAGTAGAATTATCAGGAATTGTTATTGATAAGCTTGAGAAGCTGAGGAGAACAGCTAAGTGAAAGATGTTATTTCGGTTTTCCTTGAAAATAAAAATATGACACAATTTTCTCGAATATATTTTGAATGTGACCCCGACAGGACAAAAGATCAATAGCTCCACACATCATTGAAGCTTATTTATCTTTGTCTACATGATTTCCAAAGTGCATTTTATAAAATAACATTCAATCAATGATCTTAAAATTAGTTTAATGATTTGAAAAAATGTACAATTCAATTTGCAATTTCAAATCAATTCTCATTTGGATCATGGCTCTATTTAGTTTGGTTGCCATTAGCAACAATAAAAGCAAATTTGCTCCAAAATGGATTTGAGCCTTTGACTTCTTCTCCATACCAACGGAGGCCCTTACTGAGCTGACAGACCAGCTGAAATGATCAAACATTAAGGAATAGATATAAACCCAAAGGTTTGTTACATAAATACTGCAGAGTCATATTCAAGATAATCCATCAATCCATCGTCAAACCGCTTATCCTGCATACAGGGTCGCGGGGGGGCTGGAGTCTATCCCAGCCAACTTCGGGCGAGAGACAGGGTACACCCTGGACAGGCCGCCAGCCAATCACAGATAATGCTCAAAGAAAATTATAACAGGGAAACCTCTACCAGACACGCGCAGATACTTCGCAATGCCCTATTTGAAAGGTAAAAGCGATTCAAATCTTTAGATTTTATTGTGAAAAAAGAGAACTATAGCTTACCTTGGTGGCCATGGTGACTGCTCATGCCCATATTGAGGATAGGACCAGTAATCCTATAAACAGGGAATATAAAAGTTGCGTGTTATGAACCCATTTCTAATAAAAAGTCATTTTCTTGAAGTCAGAATTGCATAGAGTTGCTATTATATATATATATATATATATATATATATATATATATATATATATATATATATATATATATATACAGTATATAGTATATATACATCTGGCTTGCATGTTTGTTGGTTTTATTTGTCGGAAAACTAGATTATCTGGAGGACCATCTCATCAGCAGCTTGTGTGGACTCATTAGGTTTGAGTTCAGGTGCTTTAAGCTGCGAGTTGGAAAATACTACATAAAAAAAAATAAAAAGCCAAAAGTTGAACCTGAGCCTAGGTATGTTTTTTCACCTGCTCTCCTCCCCCTCTAGGAGTTTACGGTATGTAGCAATCTCAATGTCCAGAGCCATTTTGACATTGAGGAGGTCTTGGTACTCCCGAAGGTGACGAGCCATCTCCTCCTTCAGGTGGCGGATCTCATCCTCTAACCTGCCCACGTTGTCCTGGTAGTTGCCGATCTCGTTGCCAAACTGGTCTTCCATTTCACGCATCTGCCTCAGCAGAGCTTCATTCTGATACACACGATGACAGGTACAGCGTTATTGTGTGTAATGATAGATCATAGATAAATTGGGCAGGTGAGGGTGGGAATGCGTCCTCACCGTGTTCTTCATTGCATCAACTTCACAGTTGAGAGACTGAATCTGTCTCCTGGACTCATTGGCCTCCTGCTTGGCGAGCCTCAGCGCATCAGTGTTGCGCTTTGCAGACTCAGTCAAATCATTAAACTGAAGGAACAAAAAGATAAAACACACATTAATTAATATTTGCATGTACGTCCATGTGTGACTGTCAGTGTGTCTGTCTGCCTACTTTGGACTGGTGCCATTCCTCAGATTCCTGCATGTTCTTTAAAGCGATGGTTTCATACTGGGCCCTGATTTCCCTCAGAGCTCCAGTTAGGTCAGGCCTGGCGGTGTTGTCCACCTCCAACTTCAGCTGCTGCGTCTGGACACTCACTTGTACGTCCTGGATTTCCTTTTATAGCAAGACAAAGACAAAAAAACTGTTATATCAAGAGCTTGCCTTTTAAAAAAAAATCCTTTAGGGTACGCTCTGGGAAAAGCATCAACATTTCATCGGCAGTCATAGATTTCGGATTCCAAAATGTGTCATAGGTGTCTTTTCCTGGTTTCTAAAGCAGCACCAAAGTAATGTGATGTTTTATGAACTTACCAGACTGTTCAATTATTCATCCAAATCGAGTAACGCTCCAATATGGTCATATCGATATTGATATATATGATCAGGAATATTTGATTTTCTCTATCACCTGCGCTAATTTAGGTGTACAAAAGCCAGTTTAGCTTTAAAAATACTCACCATTGGAATCCTCGAGGGCAACTTCTTGCCTTGCAAATATTGTGGCCTAATGTCACATACAACGTCTCAAAACAAATCACTTCAGATTTAAAAATAATATTCAATACATATCTGAACTGAAAACCTTTTTTGTGTTCATGCTCTAAATATAACACATTGCTTCTTTGTCAAAAGTTCAAAACTCATTTGGTTAACTTAAAATAAATAAATAAAATCATTTAGCAATAAAGTGACACAAACTAAAGACAGTCTTGTAAATCAGAGGCTGAGAATGAGCTGGAGCTTTTTAGTGCAGACAATGATTCTCCGCCGCATCTCTAGGAGCGGGTGATAAACTTTGTACGTTTGCAACAGATGCAACAGAAACCATACTGTGATACTACTCCCACTCCATGCTGTCTCCTATAAGAAAGAAGCTCGACATCAATACTAGCATATAGTGGGAGAACTTACTTCATCATGGAGCTTCTTTAGGAATTCAATCTCATCCATTAGGGACTCAATCTTCCTCTCCAGCTCCAAACGAGACAATGTGGCATCATCCACATCCTAATTTGAATATGAGACAAACATGGTCAATGTTTTCATAACTGCAAATATGTCATTTATTGAATTGATAAATCTCATCATCATAAAAATACACAAAAAATGACAATACATTAAAATACCAGATTAAAGATTATATCAGAAATGAATGAGTTCCATCTATTCCGAGGCAATAAAACAACATCAGAAGGTTTTGAATATTTTGAATCATAATATGGCACAAATATTTTTTGTGTAAAAATGGAAATGTCAGGTAATAATTTACTTTGGTTTATTTAAACCAGAAACAAAGAGTAAGGGCGGCACGGTGGGGCCTTTCTGGTTCCTGTGCCTGCGTGGCTTCCTCCAACACACCAAAGACATGCACGATAGCTTAACTAACAAAAATAGTTAATCCAATCAACAGCTAGACGTAAGGTTGATTTGTTTTATATGTGTGCACTTCTAAGGAAAATTATTTTGATAAAGAAGTGTTGAGCAAAATAAGTATCTTTCCTGTGCAGCCGTCAAGATCAATGATATTTGAGAAATCTGCCCTTTCCTTTGGAGAAAATCCATCAATTTTGACTGGTTATCTGAGCCTGAGGACACTGTGTAAGACACAAGGTCACCTTGGCCCACTATGATGAACGTTTACCTTGCGGAAAGCCACCAGGTTATTCTCAGCATCTGCCCTCTTCTGGGCCTCTTCATCCAACCTGTAGGACAAAAGAGCGAGGCAAAATATATCAGACAATGTACGGATTTCCTTTGGGCACCAACATCTCCCTTTTACAAAAGGGTGGAGGGAGAATGAGTCAAAATTGTCCAAGAACACACTTTCTCTCTCAGGTTGCACCAGGGCCTCAGCTGGCAAAAAGCTTTCTGGATCAATTTGTTAATTCACTGTCCTGCAAAAGGGGGTTGGGAGTGGTCCCAGTGGGACCAGCAGCTGCTCCTTTCAGCTAATGGGGTTTCTCTGTAGTTCAATAAGTTCATCGGCACACACTCAATAAGGTTATGTAGACACACATACCCTCTTTTCTAAAGATTTTAAATTGTGATTTAGTCGTTTTGATGTTGCTTACAATGATGTTACAAAAACTGCTGGATCCAGATAATATACGTAACATTTACAGGCAGTTATAATGTAGAATGTGCTGAGTAGTGAGAATATGTGGAAACTAATTTGATGGCCCTGCACAAAATGAAATATATTTTTAGAATTACAATCCATCAGGCACTATGATGATGAGTCATCACAAATCATATCTCAATGTCCAATTCATGCATTTGCTTATTCTATGACGGATGCGTTTCCTTTGTCATGTCCTTTTAAGTCCTGTCCGGACTGGACATAAAGTAGATAAATGGGGGAAGTAGTACATTGAGGGCCCTGCTTCCTCATCTTTAATTCATGTTGTGTTACGGGGGTCCTCTTGTCCTAATGGGGTCTCTGGCACTATCCCATCCGCACACAGGGACACTGAAAATACACCTAATGGAGACATTGAGTCACATTGATTTTTCCAGACGCTATATTCACCACGCCTGATATCCGACCTCTCATTTCCTCCACCCCCCCCCCCCCTCTCCCTCTCTCTCTCTGTTTCTCCTCAGTCGGCCCCACCCTGTGTCTGGTCTATCCATCCTCACACAGTCTGCTCTCATCTCAATATGTGTATTTCATAATTGTGTGTTTCGTCGTTTTACATAACATCTGCATTATCTAAACGGAGTAACCAAATCTAAATCTAAAATTTAGCCTCAAATGTAATGAGGCTCTTTTTTGTTCAATCCTGCCAGTGCACAAGACAGTGAACATATACACTCAAACAAAGAAATAAACTGTAATACAATGTCCTCTATCGTGCTCCCACTCTGTGGTGTCCCCTCTGGACATGTGCCACGCCCTGCAGCAATGTCGTCACTGGAATACTCAAGCTGCAAACGCCCACAAACGCTCCTCCTTTACTGAACTTAAAGTGGACAATGTGCAGTTAATTATTGTATTGTCCACACAGTATGGCACACACACAAGGCTCAACATGTATAACCGACCAACCTAAAACAGGGAATTATCAGGAGGAGGAGTTTGACCTGTGAATTTTTTGGGACAATATGGTTTGATGCAACTTTATCTGTAGCCATTCATTCTGGTTCTGTTTTCTGCATAAGATTAATACCCTGTCCTTCACTTAAAACGTTTGATATTATCACCCATTGGCGTAACCACTCATTCTTTGGGGGGGTCGTGTCCCCCCCAATATTGAGAAAATACCAATCTGCCCCCCTCCAATATACAGCAGAAAATATGTAAAATATGTTCCCCTTTTATGAACCCTGTCAATGGATCGGTCTGTTGTTATGTGTTATCTATTTTCAATTTATAAAACGCACCGGGACTCTCTGAGCGCCCGCTTGCTCCGCTCAGCGGGGCGGGCACCAGCACCACACGAAAAGACCCCCCCCCCCCACTCCGTCGGCCGTAGGGTCCACGCCTAGCGTCCAGCGGACTCCCCACCCAATGTCTATACCGTGGTTACGCCCTTATTATCACCCATTAACACATCTTCTAGCTATGTGTGTGTATATGTATGTACATCATGTCTTCATGTATCTTTTTTCTCATCATATTTTACCTCTGCTTGTACAGGACCAGCTCCTCAGCCAGGTTGTCCCTCTCCAGTAGGTACTGGTCCCTCTCCTTTCCGGTGGAGTCCAGCTGGCGGCGCAAGTCCCTCACCTCCTCCTGGAAGAGCTCAGAGGCGCGGTTGGGCTGACCTTGCTGCTGCTGGCCCTTGAACTGGTTGAGCTCCTGCTGCAGTGCACCATTCTGCTGCTCCAGGTAACGCACCCTCTCTATGAAGCTGGCAAAGCGGTCGTTGAGCTCCTGCAGCTCAGCCTTCTCGTTGCTGCGGGTGGTTAGGAACTCCTGGTTGATGGCTTCGGACAGGGTGAAGTCCACCTTGTCGTAGGAGAGGCGAGGGGGCTGGGCGGCAGAGCGAGAACGCTGCTGGTGGTAGGTGGTGGAGCGGGATGGTGCCACAGGTGGCATTGAACGCACGTAGCGCCCTCCAGAAACGGGCATCCTGGAGGACACAGGGGAGTAAGAGGACATGGGGATGGAGTGTGGGCTACCAAAGGTACGCCTGTAGGAAGTTGAGGTATGCATTGAAGAGTGGCTCATGGTCGGTCTGGCTCTGTTCTCTGTTGCAGAGGGAAAAAAGGAGAGCTGGAGGCTGTGAGATGCTCGTCAAGCTACGGGACACCCGACTGAGAAGTGCTGGGGGTATTTATGCACACAGGCTGGCTGTCCCATCATGCTCATGCCCCCCCCATCCCTCTTTTCTCCTCATCCCACCCACATGTATCCTTCCTTTCTCAATCAGCATGCAAGCTTTGGCCACTCCCTACCCTTCAGAGATAGACCCAGACTCTCTCTGTCTTTCTCTCTGTCTCGACAGGCCCACCCACCCTCTTTACCCGAGCACTTGGCAGGAGGCCAGACTAGCTTCCACATTAGTGCTTTAATATAAATATATGTAAAAAGATGTCTCCTCAGCCCCCACCCCCACCCCCCCTCACCTCTCATATTGCTGACCTCAATGACACTTACTCACCATTAGTTTGGATTTTTGTTTCTCCACAGCATTCCAGCATATATAGCATATATAACTTCACCAATTGTGTTAAGGATTCTGTTACCTTCTCACAAAAAAACGGTGACGTTGTTATCTAAATTGGATGCATCGATTTCAATCTTCGCCCCAGTGTCTACCTGTCTCCCTGTCTCTCTCCTTTCTGTCTCTCTCTCCTTCTACAGTAATGGAACACTATCCTGGCCGTCTGGGGCAGGAGTATGACTCTGCAGTTATTCTATCCTTTAAAAAGGATCTAAACCAGTAAGAGTGGTCAAATAACTTTGTGTATAGCTCAAAATCAAATAAACAACTTTATAGTTCCCATTTAAATATATTTTTCTTTTGACATTATAATGTATCTTTATAAGATACCAAAAGTGCTATAATTTCACTATAGATAAATAGATATAGATAAAATGTACATCTTTTTGCAAAGCAAAATTCAATGACTGGACGCTATACTGAAAATCCTGATATTCTGTTACACAGTTACATTTCTGCATTCACTACTGAGGCGGATAGAGCTTTAACTTTGTGCAGACTTCCTGTGCACTTCTATGTGTGTGTGAGAGAGGTATGTAGTCATTTTAATTGAGGACTGCAGAGGGACTACCGCTCTCATATAAAGTTGACGTAATTCTGAGCATGCGCTGTGGCGACTGGGCGTGTCACTTTGTTCTCCCTGTGTCCCCTCACCATGATACTTGGTACCTTAATCCTGTGCATTTATGCTTTCTACACCACCGAATATAGTTTATAGTGTTAAATTTGTTTCTCTTTCAAACACATGTACCTTGTGCTACATATTAACCAGTAGTATTCTTTTTGACCTGTATTCACCAGTGTTTATAACTCAATTTAACTTTAGGTTTCGTCTCCCTGATGCAGCATACCGTAATAAAAGTATAGTCATCTTTTCTTCAGTTTGTCATTCACTCACATGCTCACACATGTGATTTTCCTCTCTCCGGGTCTACATGGCATTCACTACAGTGGTCTGGCTCTCTGTGTAATAAATGGCCCATGTTAGTCTTAGCTCGGTAACCTAATCAACTCGCTCTATGATCAGTAACTCTCTCCTCTTTCTCCATCCCCCTCTATCTTGCTTTGTCTGCTCAAGGCACATCTCGCCTTCTCTTCTTTCCCCTGGTCATGCTCCGTACTTCAGGCACACACATACATTGGAATGATTTTTAACTGGACTACATCAGTAATTCTAACCATCAGGCAGATGTTACCATTGGCGATTGATCCTTCTGGTCCTCTGAGAATTCCCGAGGGGAACATAAATCCAATCATGCATCTTTGACAGTGACGGGTTGGAATATATCTACTACACATATTGAACCACGGTATGTGTGCATTGTCTGAAACCTGAAGAGGCATTTAGCCATCGGAATCAAAGTGGATGAAATATTGTGCTATGATCGAATTTCAGATTAGACAATGTCTTGGGTGTGGCCCCTGATAAAAAAATTAATCAAAGGTTGGCAAATTATAGTGATTGCATCAAAACAGAATTGCTATGCAAGAACATAACAAATTAGCAAAGGCTCAAAATTTGTACAAATTCTGATATTTTTCTGTTTTTTTATTTTAACATCTACAAATTTGTCTTCTGCCATTCTTGCGCATGTCAACTAGTATGATTAGGTTACATATAGAGGTTTGCAAATAAACTATAGTCTCTATAGGGTGTGGTTATGAATATACTTGGGTTTAGTATTCATTATGGATTTAAACTATTACTGATTACTGATTAACAGTGATTAATATAATAATGTTTCACATGCTCATTAAGAAGAAATAAATGAGTTGTGAAATGTTTACTACATTTTTTGTTCAAATGCCTAAACATTAGTGAGGCTTAAGACTCCGTGCCTCGCTGGCCAGAAAGGACTCAGAACTCTCTGGTTATCTGGAGCTTTGTGAATTACAAGCTGGCCTGGTGAGATCCGGGAGGACTGTCAGTCCGAGATAGAGATCATCAAGTGAAAAATGATGGCCTTGCAGCAGAGCTGCAGAGTGTTGTCTTGGCTACAGTGCAGTGCACCTCTGAAGTGAACACAGATGGCTGAACAACACTTTGCACATGTAACCCAGAAACACGTTAACGGTGGAGGATGATTAACGGCTTTGTGTAATTACTGTAATGGAGCGCTGCCGTGTTACACTAGTCTGTTGGAAGGAATATCCATGTATGTCAGTAAAGAGGGAGAGAGACAGCAAAAGGACATTATGGAGCATGTGAAATACAACTTTGACTTGATAATCCAAATAGCTTTGTTGAGAAAGGTGCACAGTATGTATGTATTGCTTTTTATATTTGGCTGCCTTATTAAAACAAGGACATCAAGAGGCATCTTTTGCTTTCAGTCAATACAACCCCACATCCTATTTGTGGCATGCAGGCCAGGCCATATGCCTTCTTTCATTAAAGACTTTGCTGCATTGACGTCAGCCTTTTTCATGTTACCATCAGCAGCTCTTTGTCAACTCAGTTGCATTAAGGTAGCCTGCAACATCTTCACAAATCATTTTAATTGAAAGAGAGAGAACAAGATGGTATTAGTTTTAAACGCAGCCAGCTGCGGTGATCAAGTAACCACCTCTGATCACATCTCTGCTCCATGTAAATACCTACTGAGACCCCATTCGAGACATTAATAACATGCTTGTAAATATTTTATTAAACAAGGCCTCTTATTTCAACGACAGGAAATTATTTCTTGGCAGTAGAAAAGAAAAAGCATGACTGTGATACGTTACCACTTTATTAATAACAGGGTAGCAAACAAGATAACATTTTGTGATGTAAGTGATTTAAATGACTTTTTAAGATTTAAAGATTTAATTGAAATATGCTAAAATTGATTTTCCAATTGGGTTATTCTAAGTTGGCCACAAATAAGAGAATACGTTTGGCTTCTAAAAATCTACTTGGTACTAATTGATAAAAAATATGTAGGTCAAAATAAATATCACTTTCTTCAACAAATGTTTCAACATTCTTATGACAGTTGACTCCTTTTTATTTCTGCGCATTTTGTACACAGAGCTGGTTAAATGAATTAGCAATGGTTTAATACATTGAGCAGGAGTTATACTATTATATTATGGGTCTGAAGTCAATGTTGTTTGCATTCGCCGATTATTATATTCAAACAACCCTCCCCTGAAGCAGTGGTCGACTCTCTCCTGGTGACTGTCGGCTCAGCAAGTTCCACAACAACAAAGGCATTGATGTCACCGCCGAGCCGCCTCCATTAGTGTCATCATGGTCTTCCCTTAGTGGCTGGTACTGCTTGAACCGCCTGTTTGCAGACACAAAACAGTTTATAATGCATGACATTAAAGGCATTATCTCTATCAACAACACAATTATTAAAAAGATTAAAGATTAAAGATTAAACAAGATTGAAAGCTGTACAAGGGGAGAACAATATTTCTCTTAAATTCTTGTTCCTATTAGTAAGATCTGTTATTATTTAGCTGACCATAATTTGAATAACATGTAAATTTGTCCAACGCTTTGGGTTTAATACCATGCGAAAGCATCACTGCAATCAACTTTTGTCCAGTGCTAATCAGTGAGTTTTAGTATGTTAACACGCTAAACCAACACGGGCAGGGTAAATATTACCTGCTAAACAGCATCTATACATTGTTGTCAGCACGTTAAAATGTAGATGTTATCTCAAAGCAGTGTTGACAGACTTTAATCAGAATTCATTTTGACCCAAAATACATTCATTAAATTAAAAATTGATAATTAAGCAGTTCACCTGTACATCAAACCAATACAACAGACGACACAAGCGAGAACCATAACCCCGAGGACTGTGGCTGCAGTTCCACCTGGGGAACCACCGGAGGCTGAAATTGAAGCAAATCACACAGATGAGAGAATATTCTAAAGACTGAGTACTTTAGTGACTTTAGTGTCATTGTGTAGTTTCTCTTCCACTCACCTACTGATACACTGACTCTTGCACTTGTCACAGCAAGACTGACATCATTGGTCAAGGAGACATTGATGCAAAATACTCCAGTGTCATTGAAGAACTGCCGAAGGATCATTTGGCAGTCTGGAGAGGGTAAAGCTGCACTACAGACAGTTTCCATCGGCGTGATACAGTCAGCATCTGAAATAACTGTGCAGACCTCACTTGGCAGACTGAAGGAAGGATAATGAGAATGCACAGATGTAGATATCAGAACAATCACAAGTGGATAAGTTATTTTCATAAACACAACATATAATAAAATATCTTCTGTGTTTAACTGGATGATCATTTTTTAATGAGCTGAACAGTAAGAAAACATCTTGACTCAAATGTTGATGCTCACCTTCCCTGACAGCTGATGGTGACGTCCACCGCATTCTGAGCCAACTCTGTTGCCATTGCTACAACGTTGGACATCTGTACAATCTCTACACTTTCAATACCCTCTGCAGGGTTAAAAGGTAGAAAAAAAGATTAGACCACAATTAAATCATACCATTTTCATTTAGTTTAGTTTGAAATGTATTAACTTACGGACAACAACTACAGAGGTGGCGAGCGAGCCATAACGGTAGACCATGCAGTCAGCTGGTAGCTCTGGTGCTTGTCTTTTAGCCACAACAAGGGCAACCTGTGCTGGATCTACTTCCACCTCTGCTTGAACTTCAGCTTCAGCTGCAACGGCTTCTGCTGCTTGCTCTTGAAAAATAAGTTACATTGTTTTACATTACTTCTGTTATAGATTGTACACTGATTTTAGTTTACTGTAAACACTCACCTGCAGGAGCTGGAGTAGCTGCAACTTCATTCTCAGTTGCTTGCACTTCCGCCTCAGTATCATCAGCTGGGACTGCCTCTTCTACAGTTGTGGTCTCAGTGGCAGCAAGGGCCACAACATTATCAGCAGGGACTTCTGTTGCAGCTTGGACAACATCTGTGGCAGCAACCTCAGCTGTTGCCGCAACAGCCTCAGCAGCAGCAGCAACATCAGCCACTTGCTCTACGGCTACTTCTGCTGCAGGAGCAACAGCGACAGCGGCCTCAACTGCAGCTTCTTCTCCCTCCACAACAGGCGCAACTGAAGCAGCAGCATCAATCACCGGCACAACTTCTTCAGTTGCATCTGTAACTACTGCAGTTTCACCTTCAGCAACTGTATCAGCACCTGCAACAGCTGCAGCGGCCTCTGCAACCGCTGCATCTACAGCAACGGCATCTGCTGCTACTTCGACTGCAACCGGGGCAGAAGTGGCCACCTCACCTGCGGCAACATCTGCTTCAGCAGCGGGATCTTGTTCCTCTGTAACAACAGCTGCGTCGACGACTGCAGGCGCTACTGAGGCAACCGCTTCAGTGTCCGTATCAACCACTGCTTCTCCATCCACCGCCTCAGCTGGCTGCACAGAAACAGCAAGTGGAGTGGCGACAGAAGCAGGAACGTCCAGAGCAATCGTATCTCCTCCCTCGGTCGGTGCTGCTGGGGCAGCGGCAGGGGAGGAGGCCATCACAACTACTGCTGGAACAGCAGAGGCATCAATAGGAACAACTGCAAGAAAACGTTAAAGTTAAATAAAACAACTGAGCACATTTGTGTATACAGTTGTTATACGAGAGTATGTCTGTCTAAGAGATGAAATAAGTTTAAATTCTAACCAGCGGTGGGGTTTCCACAGCCATTGGGGATGTTCGCCATCAGAACCACCTGAGGATTGAAGGTACCGACTGCCAGATATGTGTGTGTGACGGTGAGGCTTCTGGAGATCAGAGTGCCAGTGCTATCACCAAAGTCCCAGCTGAAGCTGATGTCGGCACTGTTGAGATACTGGCTGGGATCATGGAGCTTGATGCTGAAAGCAATGGCTCGGTTCTGGATGAAGTTCTGGTCGTCCTGGTTTAAGTCATTGACTTGTGCAAGTGATATGGTGAAGGGAATCTGGTCTGAGGACGGGGTGAAAGAGGAAGCCTTTTCAGACAAGGATTGTAAAGATATAGCAATATTTCTTTCCTAAAATTAGGTGAGAAATTGTTTGACAGGTGACCTGTTATGGTGAAAACTGTGGAGGCATAGCCGAGAGGGATGAACTTGTCTTTGCCACGGCAGTGATAGATGATAACCTCCATGTTGTGGGAGCCCAGGGCGACGTTCTCTGTACCAATAGTGAGGGAGGAGGAGGGTCCGTCCGCCACCTGCCAGTAACGACCTGCAATAGGGCGACATTGAAATTATTTATCATCTGGTAATCAATGTAATTGAGCTCACACATTTGGGTGATACTCAAAGTGTCACTATCTTCATATCGTACACAAGAGGCTACTGTTATGCTGATAAATTTGAACAAAACACTGATTTTTTTATGGAAGAAATAAACCAACAGAATCAAAATATTTTCTACTAAAGTGTGCTTCCCTGCCTGGAGGTAAAACATCCCCTGTGTTCTTTTACAGCCCCTTTATGATCAGTTATTTATTTCAATGGAGAAAACACAAGCAAATGCAACATGCATTAAGATGGTTTGGATGTAGGATAGATATTACATATTTAAATATCTTTACCCCATGCCTTCCACACAAACACGTAGTGGGGTTTCCCATTCCGGCTCCTGGTGAACGGTGTACCGTCTGGGAAAACTCCAGTCGACTGGGTGTCCTGGTCGCGATACACAGCCTGACCCTCCTGGTACTGTTGTCCTGAAAAAGTGCCCGTACAAAGGTCAAATTTTACCATGTGAATGATATAAATATCAATATGATATTATGAGATATGAGACACAGGTTAAATGGAATACGGGTTGATTGTCTTTTGTCCTAACATAATAAGTCATAAGTCAGTTTTATTTTGACTGGTTTTGTTGATTGAGGGTAATTGAAGAAGGAAACCTGCAGTTTTCTTACCATTGACGGTGCAGTTTTTTGCCCAGACCACCTGCCCATCAGAGAGAGTTGTCTGGTTTTGCGGGAAATTAAGATTAATATTGAAGGTTGCTCTTGCTCCTGTCAATGTGGGTGCATCGTTTTTCAGATCAAAAGTGACTTCACCACCTGGAAAAAGAAAAGCACAAAACAATGTAAAATGTTAAGATTAACTGCCAAACAGAATATTGTAACATTTCTGTCTTGAAAAATAAAGAAATGGGTCCTCACCAAGCCAGCAGTTCCTGAATCTTGGGTCACCATCTTTCCACACCGGATACTTCCGCGAGTTCCATGAGCGGTAACGTGTAAACTGACTTCTAGGCTCTGGAAGAAATATCACAAACACATTTTTAGAAGAAGAAGCTATTAATCTTGCAATGTACGCTATTCTGCTACACAAACAATAATACAATTGGATAAAATGAAATTGAATTTCTGTATTTATAACCTCAATTGCACCTGCAAAATAACAGTTTGGTTGTATTCCTTAGTTGCTGTCAGTGTGGTAAAAATGCTATTCATTTTGGTGTCAGATCACTGATTGTATGCAATAACCTACCTATTTCAGAGGAATTTAAGTTGTGCGGGCTTTTTAAAAGAGGCACAAATTCCCTACTATAATCAAGGCTATAGGTACATTATTGCTTATGTAAAGGAGAGCAGGTCTGCGAGGCGGGGTGAGTCGGGGTGAGGAGTGGCGGTGGGAGTCACACGACCTGCAATCCCCCTCAATCCCTTTCATGTGACTATCAGCTGAGCAGCAGCATCAGTAATCCCAGTGTGAGGAATGAGGGATCCCAGACAACCGGCTCAGGGGCGGGGAGGGGGTTCTCAGCTTGTGATGTGTGTGTGTGTGTGTGTGTTTTTGTGAGAAAACACACACACACACACATTGTGTACCATTAATGACTTAATAAGTACACAATTCTGAATCACAGAACACCTTGAAATATATGTTTGAGCTTTTATATATTCATGAAAGCACATCGGCATAAGAAATCGCGTAAAATGGGCATGTAAAAGTTTGTATATCTTCACTCTCTTTAACAGACACACTCCCTGTGTCATCAGGTAATCAGCGTGAAATGACAGATTAATCAATTTGCAGTCCAAACAAAGAAATGCTATGTGTATTTGATAGATGGAGTGCGTTGATGTAGTCAAAGAAAATGACATGTAATCACTTTCCCCGTTGCTACACTGTTGGTAAAATGAGTTATGCGTCACACTGAAAATGTTTTTGTTCAAATCACATTTTTCCTACTAACAATTCTATGTTTAGTTAATGGGAAACAGAAGTCACAGAACTCAACTAAACTGTCACTAAACTGTGTTGGTGGCAATTGTTATGTCACAAAGAAAACAAAAGAAATAATTTGTTTCTCTGAAACATAACAGAAGAATGGTGTTGATAGGGCATTTCGACTTTTATATGTATTTTCAGATCTTGGTTGAGTCAAATGAAACAGAAAACACTGAAAAGCAAAAGAAAACGCTCAAAGAAATCTTTGAAACAAGAGGTTTCCGATGGGAAAATAGTTTTACTCACTTGACGCAGTTGCAAATGTAAAGGCCAAACCCAGCAGCACCAGCGCCAGAGTCTTCATCCTGAATTGGGTCGTCTTTCTCTGTTTTCTGAGTCCTGATTGTCAACCGGCGGTCCTGCACCCAAACACCACTCCCACAGAGACTTTAGAAATGTCCGCTCACTCTCTTTAAGAAGGTTTCTTCTCACCTCTGACATCTTTGGGAGTCTCAGACTGGCACCACCCCTTTGGTAAGAACAAATATGAGTACTGTTGTGATGGCTATTGGTGATTTTTACAATACATTTTTTAGTTTAACAGCTTTTGTCATTTTTATTGTGTTTTTTATTAAATGTTTCGACCCCATCTGCGTTAGAAATGCTTTATACTTAATGTTTTGAATCTTTTCACATTTATTCCAAACTTAAATTTCTAGTCATAAATGCAATATCTCAAATAAAGCTCATGTATTTGTACAGTAACTTTAAACAAAAGAGCTCCAAAGGGGAGATATAGTGGACATAAACTATTTAAAAGAACAGAAAGTGGCAGAGAAATCTCAATGAAGACAGTATCTTGTGTGAAATCAATGGTTACTTTCTGCACAGGGCATATGGAAGCGGTGTACGTGATGCCTGCTTCAGGACAGAGATAGTGGTGAGAATTGTGAGCTAAGCTCGAGTCATGCTCATTTTTGACATATGACCGTAGCGCTACGTGGGCACGGGCGTCACAAGAGCATTATGTGGGCTACGGATCAATAGCATCCTTTTATTTCCTCAGCCATTCCTCCGCATCCTGCTGCAGCTCTCTGTGGTCGCAGACACACCCGTGTTCAGTTTATGAGCAATAACTTTCATTGAGAGAAGGACAAGAATAGATTTGGAGGAATGGGCTGATTGATTCTAGAAGTGATTAAAAAACGAAAGAATCACAAAATTATTGGTATTGGTAAATTGGTATTTTAGATACAGGCTGGTTTATACAACAAATTTGAGAAATTTAGCCAAATTAAGAGTTTTCAAGTCACACAAGGGAAAACACATCGATGAATACAGAAACAAGATATCAATACAACACAATAAATTATTCATCTGATTTCCTGGGTTCATTTTCTACAAAGCGGGAAATAGAAGCTGCAATCATCCCATGAAATACTAAAGCAGAGTGGTGTGAATCTGAAGAAGAAGCCAACGATTTAACAAAAAAGTTTGACGGGAGCTTATAGCTTGTATCCCGTAAATTACTTTTTATTTATTTGTATCTTTCTTCATGATTCATTTTTTTTCATTTTCATAATGACTTCTCTCATTGTGTAATTTTATTTGTTTGTTAATTTAAAATAGTGTAATCAAATTAAATATAGAATATATCCTTTAGAAATTATATTTTACTGAGAATATTTTACTAAACATCTTTATTCAAGATACAATTGTGGGTTTTCCCACTGATGTTATCTCATGCCTGTTCAGGCTGCACTACATGTGACCCCTCATGTGCTAACAGCGAAGTTCAGGAGGAAATAAATCCTTCCCACAGAGCAACTGACTTAACATACCACACATATTCTTTCCTCATTAGTCTCCATTGTATTTTAATAAAACTGTTTCAAGGTTTTGGGGACTTTCTAGAATAAACAGATTTGTATTACAGATTGGGGGTCACCAGAAGTAATACACTTTTTCAGTATTTTTATTAACAGCAACCCAAGATGAAATTATTTGATTATTATAAGATAAGGGAATAATCCAAATAAATAGTTTGTGGAACAGCCATAACGTGCTGTGAAAAGCAACAGAAGGGCATAAAATTCAACATCAGGACCACAGTTAAGCTTGGATGACTAAAATTATACAAACACACAGCTCGTCCTCCACCTGCATCACACAAACTTACTCAAAGAAAAGAAAGATTGTGCTTTATTATGATCAAAAGCCTTATCAATAAATCCTTCTGGTTTGTAAACTGCTAGAACAAGATCACACAGGACACGGAAATTAGGTTATCGAATAAAGCAAGCATTGCTGTCATTTGGTGTATTCAGAAGGCTTAAACAAACTTCCCTCAGCTTTGTCAATGATCCAAATTCTTTGTCTTTGTTGGTCAATCGCTCTCCTCATTGCCACAAACAACAGCATTCTTCTGCAAGAATAAAGCAAAACTTTCAGTCGTGGGATACATGACTTGTGCATGATCGTCACTTTACGTAACTGCAGGGTGGACGCTCGGCAAGCCTCTGGGCTTTGATCATGTGCAGTGACGGTGAGTGAACATCTAACAGAGGTTGTTTCTTCAAGCAGTAACAGATCACATCCAAGGCCTCATGACCACTCCTTTGTATTTTTCACCCCACACATTGTCATTGCCATAATGAGCAGGTTCTGCTAAAATAATTAACAAAGCCCATTCTCCATTCCAGAATGACAGTGTCACAATGAGCAAATCCAGGATTCTGAAACTGGAAGATTTATTTTCCTTATTTATATGTGCGATTGTCCTACAGACATATCGGCTTGACTCTGCCCGGGAACCTTTGATGCACGCTGCCTGATCGAGATCTACCTGACCCCACAGGCCCAGCAGGTCTGTGATCCCGTAACTGGTGAATCAGTGCCTTGATGAAACACAAAGCCACTGCGCATGATGGGAGTGAAACACGAGTAAAAAACTAAGTGGAAAATACATTTTTAACAAGGATCAACTAGAAAACAGTGAATTTCTGCAAAATGTTGTAATGATTAACGGAGAAGAGATATTTGGAATATTAAAGGTTTATCTAGTGGTTTTCTTGCTATAACAAGTCAAAATGTCTGCTGTGAAAAGGGTCTGCAAAACTCTATCGTCTTGCTTCTCCCGAGGCGCATGATCAGGGCAGGGTGCACAGCTACACTACTGCCAGTAGAGGGAGCAATGTCTTTAGTTTTAGAATACTGTAACGGACTGGCATGTTCAGTAAGCGAAGTCCCAATTTACTATGTTTAGTAGTTCAGTAAACGTTACGCCAGTTATCCTTGTGCCACCTATGGGGACATGTTGTGGGGCTGTTTGGGGGCGGATATAGTAGGTAAAGCGGGAGCGTGGGTTGTGTCGGAGGTGCTTGTTGTTGTTCGGCGTAGGCTACGGCCCACAGTAGCCTGTTTGATTAATAAAAAACATAAAAGAGTCCATTGTCTGGAGCTTCATTAGCGAGAGTCGCTACAATACTATGAAACATGGGGCTATTTAGTTAATTATTTGACACTCTGCAGCATATTTGACCACATTGTTTTGTTGCAAAAAGTATGCAAAAATAAACAAAATATATTGTCTAACCTGAGCTGATCAAAAAATCCCTTCATGTATAAAGTATAAACCAAATTATAAATTAAGCCGAACAATTTTTTCTTTCTTGAAATATTTATAATGTAACAGATCAATTTGTATTTTAGCACAAGACGTTTGTACTTGCTCTTTTATATCCACAAACGTTTTTTCTTCGCTACCACTTCCGTCTCTGACGTTGATGACGTACAACGTCATCGCCCTGTTACGACGTGACCAAACAGGTTCGTTAGTTAGATGTCTGCGTCTCTCCCGGCATAGAACCACTCCATATCTGGACTACCAAATAACCAAGAATCTAACCTCAGCTGTCTGTATTTGAAAATACCACAAGCTTTGACTTACTTGTTGGCACCGGTAGCCGTCAAAACGACTCCTGAGGAAGACGGCTTTGAGGAGTCGATTCGTAAAACTCTGACTTACCACCCGGCGCCATCAGCCGGTGTATCCTGAACATAAAAGCGAGCGCTGCTCAAGTAACGCGGGAAACGCTCTTGTGTTAGTTCAGTGTTTTCCAGGGAGGAGCAGCCGTTACTACGGATAGTTACGCATATTATAGTTATCAAAGACAATAAATGACCTGGCCCCACAGTTTTACGTCTTTTCCCTGATCTGAGAAACTTTAAAGCATCCTCGAAAGGACGCACCGGCCGCGGTCCATCCGATCCGTTTGAACCCAGAGTGAATTAAGTTGTATGTCGGTCTATGTAGCCGCCGAGCAGTTAGCTCACACACAAAGAGGGGAGTCCAGCTAACTAGCCAAACTACCAACACAGACCTCCTGCTCTGTCCATTTTGGGTGAACATGGATACGTTTCAGAAGGTGGAAAAGATAGGCGAGGGGACGTACGGAGTGGTTTACAAAGCGAAGAACAAAGTCACCGGAGAAACTGTTGCTCTCAAGAAAATCCGTCTAGACACGTAAGTCCAGTCATGAGTGTCGGTTGATCACCTGGGCACCACGGGAGGCCGAGCTCACGCTGTCTGCGGCTTCTACTGGGCTTAAAACTTAAAACGCGATTCGGTTCTATTGTTCTCCCATCAGTGTGGGGCCATATCTCTTTTTCTCAAGCCCCAGATGTTCAACTGCAGCGGCATTTACTGCTAATATAAAACCTGCTCACGTTTGACATCCTGCCCATTTTACTGCAGCTGTTTGACTTCAGCAATCAAGCTTATTTATTTTTGTAGCGTATTTTCATCTTTCAGGGGCTAGTATTTTACTAGTATTGCTAGTGAAACTTATTTATTGTAGGCCTCTAAGATGAATTATATATGTAATCCAAATTTGCCCCCATGCTGTGTCTAACAGCTGATGCCACCGGGCTTCAGCAGGTGGCGTCAGTGACTTTATCTTATCCAGTGTTTCTGTCCGGTTTCCTGTTCTTATCTCGTGTTCTCTGGCGGTGATGGTTCAGTGAAATATTGACAGCGTCTTAAGCGATGTCAGTACAAGAGCGAGACTGTACAGCTCCCCAATGGACATCGTTACCTTTTCTCTTTAAATTGCCCCGACGGTTTGTCATGTCAAGATACACAAAATATAGAGTAACACGTATTTTAAAATCATATTGTAACAAGTCAATATAATGTGTAATAACCAAGTTGCAGTAAATTATATTAAAGGGAAATATTAGTATATCTTTGGTTATGTGAATGAGCTTCAGTAACGTACACGGGTAAAATACCACATGTTTCATGTAGGGAAACGGAGGGTGTTCCTAGCACTGCCATCCGAGAGATTTCCCTCCTCAAAGAACTCAGTCATCCAAATATTGTCAAGTAAGTACCCGATTTTACGCCTTTCTAGCTAAATCCTGCTTGCAAGATTCTTGTAATACTCTGTTCGGTCAGTTTTTAAGCCGAGCTGCCTCTTGACGTGTTTCAGATTGCGTGATGTCATCCACACCGAGAACAAGCTCTACCTTGTTTTTGAGTTCCTTCATCAGGATCTGAAAAAGTTCATGGACTCTTTCACAGTTGCTGGTATCCCGCTGCCTCTGGTGAAGGTAAATACCTGCCAGTTTTGATCAAAACAGATCTTTCTAGCTTTCTTCTTCTGAGTTGACTTAACCATGTTTCGTGTGTGTGTTTGTGTGTGTGTGTGTATTTCGTAGAGTTATCTTTTCCAGCTGCTTCAAGGCCTGGCCTTCTGCCACTCTCACAGGGTCCTTCATCGAGACCTGAAGCCCCAGAACCTCCTCATCAACGCCCAGGGGGAGATCAAGCTCGCTGACTTTGGCCTAGCTCGAGCCTTCGGTGTGCCTGTCCGCACGTACACACATGAGGTAACGTCTACAGCTACTCACACCTACTGTTGCACGGTGTATCGGTACTAAAAAGATACTGCAAGGATCAGGGCGCTGCTGTGCACTCCATCATGCTTCCTCTGAGTCTGGGGGGGAAAAGACGGTATGTATCAGTGAGACCAGACTGTGTGGGTCTTGTCCATCTTCATTCCAGAGAACAGTCTCTCACAGGCGCAGTTTGGCTTGGAAAGCTCTCCATGCATCACACGTGTCAGGGATCACACGTCCTTAAAGATGGAGATTTGGTGCTGTGAGATGCTTTGTTCGGTTGCATAAATAGGCCAGCTCACAGTGCCACAGAACCTGGCAGATTTCCTCACGCACCTCAAATCTATTCAGTACTTTCTCTCCGCTTAGCCGTTGCACCTCCGTGTGACAGGAAACATCGCTATATATCCCCTCAGGAATAGATTGGCGCCTAAGTATTACTTGTTTGGTTTTCGGAGCTTTACCACACAGCGTTTCACAGAGTGGGTGATGCAGCGATATACCAATATAGTCAACAGCAAAAAACGTCTTCCTATACTCGCATTTATAATTTTCCATTTTCCATGTGGATTTTTGCTTAACAAAGCAGTGTTTTCTTGTTTTCCCCACCTTTGTTTCAGTGCATTGATTTGAATATTTCAGTCTGGCTGATTTCTGATATTTTTCAGGTAGTGACACTTTGGTACAGAGCACCAGAAATCCTCCTGGGTTGTAAATACTACTCCACAGCTGTCGACATCTGGAGTCTCGGGTGCATCTTTGCTGAAATGGTAATATGCACTGTACACTATACAATAAGCTCATGTGTGAATGAAGCCTAAACATGATGCACATGGATCAAACGTAACATCTAACCAACAGACTTACCTCACTGTCTACTGTTGCACAGCTCACCAAGAGGGCCCTATTCCCCGGGGACTCGGAGATCGATCAGTTATTCCGAATCTTCCGAACCCTGGGGACACCTGACGAGACAGTCTGGCCAGGAGTCACATCAATGCCCGACTACAAACCATCTTTTCCCAAGTGGGCCCGGCAGGATTTATCCAAAGTAGTGCCAATTCTTGATGAGGATGGAAGAGAACTGCTTGGAGTGAGATCATTTGTCAATAATTCATAGATTCATTTAGCTGTAGTGTTTTCTTTTAACTGCAGAAAAATATGATGGGGATCATTCTTTTGACTACATTTTGCAATATTTGTTTTTTTGTGCTTCCAGGAAATGCTGAATTATGACCCAAACAAAAGGTTATCTGCCAAAAACGCCCTTGTGCATCGATACTTCCGAGACGTCACCATGCCAATTCCTCATCTGAGACTCTGAGTCGAGCTAATCATCGGTCCATTTTAATGCCAACAATGTCGAAGCAATAAGGACACTTTCACCACACCTCATAACAACGACTGGAATGGACAGAAAAAGTGGGCACTTCAGGACACATTGCATCCTTGACTGGATAGTTGATGATACCTAAAACCAGCTTTCTAGCCTTATAGACGTCCCAAGAGTTTGGCTGTTTCTTCAGCGGCAATGTTATAATAGTTATGAATGTGTTCATCTGTAATTTCAACATCATTACTTTGCAGATATTTCTGTGCAAACCATCTTTGATGTAATTGTACATGTTTTTGATTGAGATTCTGCTCTGACTTGAGTTAGTGCGCACGTCAGATAGACTCAATAGTCCCCTATTTTATTTCCCGGTTTAAATAATATGTTACTTTTGAGATGTCCAAATTGAAGTAGTTACTCTCAAACATAATTGATTAAGTATGTGGGATAGTGCAAATAACAAACGCTCTGTTAAACTGAGCAGCGGCTGAATGAAAGATGTGAGTTACAGTCTTCATACAACAGTTTTTGTGCTAAAAAAATCACAATCCAGTTCTTTTGGGTTGATTTTCTTGCATTTAAATTCTTTACCGTTACCTCCCAAAAATCCTTAAATTAATTCATAACATCACGTTTGGTTCTTTAATACACAAAAATGTTTATCGGTCATTGAGGTTTGTTGGGAGAATTTCTCACCCAACTGAAGTTGTCAGCGTTGTACATACAGTTGTGATATACAAAACCTGTGGAAATTCAGTTTTTACAGAAGTCAATGTGCTGTTGCATCTTTCTTACTCTCGATTTTATTAAAATGTAATTAACCTTTTTTATGGATGTTGTTTATTTACGGTTTGCAAAAATAAACTTGTGTAAACAACGGGTGTTGTTGTTTTTTACCCCCAGGATGATTTGGGGTTTTGAACTAATCGATTATTACTCTTCATTTAAAGGGTTTCATGTTTGGTTTTAGTGAGTGGTGGTTTCTTCTGTTCTGGAGCCAAAGGAAACAATAAATCCAAATCAGAGTCAAATGCTGCCTTGTATTGTTCAAATGAAATTCCTATAACACTTGGATACGTTATAGACTTAATTCATAGTCAAATTAGGCCAAGAATCACATGAAATACACTATTTGTTTTAGGAAGTCTGGTGAAAGTATTGCATCGGTACGGTTTTCATTGTTTAAGAAATATTAAGCCATGAATTAAAATTAGAGGATGAACTGATGGTATCGTGTCACACCGATAAACAACATTTTCAACACGGCTATGATATTCCTGCAGGGAGAGAAGGTAGATATCAATCTTATTTTCATTCTTTTTAAAAAGTATTTAAAATATTGACATGTAGAGGAGCTACTGTAAAATCAACTAATCCAAAATAACTGATAAGGGCGCCTTTCCCCGGATGCAATCAGTGCTGCTATACGATCACTCGAAAGTCTGGATGTGTACGTGTTGCCTGGCTGGAGACATCAAGAGTGTACAATATAAAATGCGTTGACAATTCTATACAATATTAGAGAAACAAATGTATGTATATTATCTCATTTAAATATGCGCAAACAGCATGTCAGCACCCAGGGGCTGCGTGCTTCACAGCGCAGCCAGGGCTGTGGTTCACCTTTAAAAGGTGCTTTGATGTTCACTCAGTTTATTAGATAGATAGATAGATAGATACTTTATTGATCCCTCAAGAGGGACATTTTGGTATCACAGCAGCATGTAGAGGGAAGAAAATAGAATAAAAAGATACACATAGATATAAGCACTGGCACCTGCTGGAAACTACACAGTCCTTTTGTAGATTTTCCCCTGTGTGTTTTTTGGGGTAATGTTTGTCCTTCATTGCTTGCAGTTTAATATCTAAAGTATTGCTTTTGGAGTTTTTAACTCTGCTCTTTTTAGAAGCCATGATTCTTTACTATTTAAGCAAAGTAATCCCTGCAAAAAGCTGCACAAAACAGTACAAACCATTTGGTGCTCCAATAAAATAACCAATAGACTTCCAACTAAACATGTTTTTATTAGTCACGCCGTATGTCAACGTCAGTCCGTGCAGGTCAGCTTCAAGAAACAAAGTTGAAATCGAGAAAAGATAGTAGATAGTACAGTAGCAGAAAACTATCACACAAACCCATTACTTTGAATTTGTTTGCATCTTACTCTCTGAAATGGAGATGAATGACTTCTTGCATTAACAAGTGTAGTTTGCATTTCTTCTTGAAATTCAACATTCAACAACAATTAAAATGTAAAACAGTAGGAAATCAATGTTATATATTATATATAACTAAACAATTCCATAATATCAGATGTATAATTGAAATAGTGGTGCCCTTTTTTGGTGCCATTTAGTAAAAAGTTAAAGCCACAAAATACATATGTGCTCGCTTTGGACCGGAAGTTCATCACATGCATAAACTGAAAAAAAACGACACTAGCCAGCTAGCTGTTTCTGCACGTATCCTAATATCCAAGACACGTTTAATGCAGCTGTGAGGTTACCCACAATAGTGACAACATTTATATGGTAGCATTATATCTGACAAATGTGAAGCATAACTAAACAAATTGTTTATTTGAAATGTACTATGCTGAACTAGAGGTTAATACTAGTTTTATGCATCATTGATGCTACCAAGATCTAGACAAAATGACATGTAAAATAAAAAAATATAGATTGATTGGTACATTTAGATTAAAGTGAGCAGTTTGGTAAATTGTACCAATCTATAGTATAATATTTGCCGCATTAACAAAAACAATGATGATGAAATCAGATCATAAATTCATAAAGTAAACCAGGGGCAGATTCTAAAATGTAAAATGTTCTGTAGTAATATTGAGTACACATGTTTTAGTTAAAGAGTCCAAACTTCTATCTTGCTTTAATGGGACTTGGGTCTGGTTTGTGGTGGTTGATGGTGTGGTGTTTTTTTTGGGTTTAAATCTCTAGTTTCTTTTTCATGATTAGCTTGTACAGGATCTGGTAGCCATCGTCCCATGCATAGAGCAGCTGCTCCTGCGGGTTGTACTTCAGACTAGAGTGCGATCCGTACCGCTTTGGAAAGTAAATCAGTGGCGCATCTTCGTTGGTCACCATACCATTGGCGTCGAACACACACTGGACACGTGAGCGCCCAGGCTGCTTGGTGTTGTACACCACGTACAGAGTGCCACAGATGACAAAAGCCGCCTCGGCGTTCTCTCTTGGACAGTTTGTGTCCCACATTTGCTCAATGTCCAGCGAGGTGGCGTCAATTTTTGCCAGAGATATGTACCTCTCGCTCTGCCTGGTGGAGTAAATGGCCCACAGGCCTTCCTCGTCCACGGCCAGGTCCATCACTGTCTCCGGGTTCAGGCCGTACACCGGGACGTGGTCCTGCACTGGGAACACTGTGCTGTCTCTCACAAAGCTGCTATTCATGTCAAATTTAATCAACATTATCTCTTCTGCCTGAGTGAAATAATACGCGTAGTTGTTGAAGACAACGTGTCCTGTTCCCCTCCAAGCGGACGGCAGCTTTAGGTTCCTGGACAGAGTGACGCCCGGCGAGCGAGAGAAGTCTTGCACGGACGCAAACACGTGGATGGTGTCTTCATCCGTCCCGTTGAAAACGTAGACCTTCCCAGAGCCTCTGCCGGTGTCTCTGGTCCACATTCCCTTTGGTCCTCCGACTCGCTTCAAGATCTTCATGGCTTTTATGCTGGAGATCATTTCGCTGCAGTCTGTGGGAGAGAGCGACAGACACAGGGGACACCTCACAGACATGTTAGCAAGGTTCATATTTTATCAGGAGTTTAGCTAATGGCATAGCTCTACATTTTAGGGAATGCTTTCAAAATGAAGATCTTTGCCACCATTTGTTAACCTTGTTAAAGTGCAAAAGTGCAAAACCCATCTTAATTCCCTTGCAACAACAGAAACTTAATTAAAAACAATAACTGTTTTTGCTTGAGTTGGTGCTTTTGATAAACATGCCGCAGGTACCAGGTTTAGGCTGTGCAAATAAAGCAGAGGTTAACATTGGACGTAGTTGGGGAAAGTGTTCTGTCTCGATGTTGTATTCAACACTTCAGGGCCACCAAAAAGCAATTTTTGTGACGTTTGATAGCGTGTGATAAGCAATGTATCTCAGAAACAAGATGGTCTGTCCAAATCTTAGCAAAGCCAAAGTGGTCAAAGGGCTTTCATTAGGGTCAATGCCTCACCAGTGGATTATTTGTGTGGAATATTATCTCCAATCAATACACTTTAGGTAATTGAAAAGTGATCCATCGATACTCTCTCATAAGTACATTAGTGTTTTTTCAGCTTGAATAATCAATCAAATGGTTAAATTCCTACAAACTGGAGGATTTGAGTTTTCTTTGTTTATATTTAAAATGATTGTAGATTAAGGTTATAGTTGTTGGTCAGATTCAGTATCTACAGGTTCATTCTCAATACAATATAATGTTTATTCTGATAATCAGCTTGTACTCTGCTACATCATATCTCACCTGATAATTTTGAATACTTGGCCCTCTGCTTTTCCTGCACCAGCGTCACCTGCTGCTCTATCAGCTTGTCGTCCACGTCCACACACGGCTGCGCTCCATTCTGAGTCTCTAGGTAGTCCAGCTCACGCTCAACCCGATCCACCCTCGTCCCCACACCGTCCAGAGTCATTCTCAATGTCTCTTTCTCTTTATCCAGGGTCTCCAGCTGGGAAACCATCTGTTGCTTCAAAGCACGCAGCTCGGAGGCGTAGCGGGCGGTCTGCTCATGCCACAGAGAGATCCGGTCCTGTTTTGGAAGTTTGACACAAGTGGAAGAGGGTACCATTGTCCATTGTCCCTATCCTAAGTGTAATGTGAGTAATGCATGATGTCCGGATGTTACGGGAACTGTGACTGCACTTCTGGAACGCTTAGGAGGAGGCCATGATTTTATGCTATTTCTAAGCTCCTTAAATAGGCCGAGACCAAAGGCCATAATAAGTAGGACACTCATCCGTTAAACACACAGGTTCAGTCCACACGTGGCAAGTTTCCACCCGGCTCAAATGACTTTTTTAGCAAAACGGAAAATCCTAGCAGCATGCTCCGTAGCAGACTCTGACCTTTGACCTCACTGTGGAGGAGGAAAATAAAAAGTGATGTTTCTCTACAGGTGATCAGTAAACTGACAGAGTAACAGACACTCAGGGATATGTGATTTATGAGATAAATTATATTCTGAGAGAGTTCTGTTGAGTTATATAATGTGTGTTAAAATGACTCAAACCTAGAACATGTTTGTATTTACCTTTTTCATATAAACAAAACCAAAATATGAGAACAGACAAACCTAATGACAAGATTCCCATGGAAAGCTGTGAATGGGTCTTTGAGATATGTATATCCATTATAGTGTTATTAATTTAAAATCATCATCCTGATGATATAAAATATATAGATATATAATGATGATGGGAGGCCACTACTGCAGAAACCCTCTCAACAATCCACCTTTCATAATTTTTTCCATGTCATTTTAACAATTTAAAAACCTTTTTTTTAGATCATATTTAAATCCATACTAATCTAACTTTAAACTTCATTTTCTTTAAAGTCTCTGAACCCAGACATGCTTCTCATTCTCCTTGATGCATTTCAGAGACCTGTATTTTCCACCATTTTCCCCAGGATTTTCCTACATCTGCATTCCATTGCCTGGAAGTTTCCCCTCAGAGGGACTCTGGAGCGCAGGGCTCGACAGGGAGGTAAAAGGAGTCTTACCTCAATAGTGAGCAGCCTTCGCTCCAAGTAGTCAATCAGTGCCTGGTGCTGGGCGTTGGCAAAGCAGGTCAAAGTAACCAAGACAACGAGTGCTCTCATTTTGTGTCGGCTCAGTCTCACTAGCTCCTTGGGTTGAGTGAGAGTGTGTGGAGGAGGAAGCAGACTCCCAGAGGTGGGCTGGAATGTTTTAGTAAACTGCCTGGGAGGAGCCAAATACATCTGGTAAAGATGGAGGTGCCCAGTCCCCAAGAGAGACAAGTCACTATGGTTTATTTTCACGTTGGCTTTTAGCCGATTAACAACCTTTGGAAAAAAATATATATAAACATATATTAAATGTATGTATGACCTTTAGGGGGTAGGGAGTGTTTTTACTCAGAACACATGATGTGGCACAGGACCACATGTTACGTAGGAAGAGGAAGCGTAATGTGAGTGGGAGTCCAGGCTCAGTGAGGCACTGTGATCCTGTACTGAGTGGAAAACCATCCACTGTAGATCTGAATCAACGTCATTAAACTCTGTAACAAAGCAATAAATCGCTGTATGAACTAACAGATGCATTTCTTAGAAATTGTCCTGAGCTTCAATCCAAACTATAGTAACTTTATTCTCAAAAGGTAAAAGTAGACATAATGTGCTTTCTTTTGACAGGACATGACCTTTTGAAGCAAACAGATCCAGAGGTTTAGAATACATTTGCTGAAATAACATTATCAATCAGGAGAAGGGGCACAAGGCACCAGAGACTCAAATAACAGAGGTCACATCAGGCAATAAACTTTAGGGCACTTGGTAGTTCCACTCAAACCTGTTCCATCAGGATGTCGGTATTTGCCCAGGAGCACGGGGAGCTACTAAATTAAAAAACAGTGCATTTGATACAATCGATAATTTCAGAATTAGGAGGTCCTACACCATCCGTATCTCCTGAAACAGACTCATCATGTCATTCAAAATCTTCAACGCAGAGGTACAAAAAAGCAGGGAGGAAAAAAAAAAATCGAAAATGTAAATAATATTTGAAACATTTGAGTTCAATACATTGGTGAAGTGTTTTTTTTGTTTTTTGTTGCACTTCAGTGTCTGCAGTGTTTTCCAGCTGTCTCTGCCTGCAGGAACAGTTGCAATACTGAATGTCTGCAGCTTTACAAAAACAGTAGTTAGCTTGCCAAGTGGGAATTATTGTGGAAATATCTGCTCTTACCCATAATTATGAGATCACCACAAAAGTCAGTATGAACCAATGACTATCACTGCACACCTTATGTTTAAACAGAGCTGGCTTTATTTGGTTTGCTAGTTAACTCTGAAACCCAGACTGTGTTCACACTATAATTAATACAATAATACAGTAGTCCTACTCTTTATGTCCTTTAAAGTTTGACAGATTTAAGATTCATTTACTTATTTAGATATAACATGACATTATATCTTGTGAAAAATCATTTGTGGAGGACAGACCTGAAGCAACAATTGTTTTGTATATGTTTAGGTTAACTAGTTCATTCATGCTCTGTTGTATGATTATTTTGTCAAATGCACTGCGTGAATTTGAAATTCTAAATCGATTTTGCAAATAAAAACAGTATTATTTTCACTCAGTACAAACTTCAATACCATACTTTTGCATTTTCTAATTTAAGAGCCCAAGCCCCATCAAACCAAAACGTAATCAGAAAACCAACAACTGAGAAGATGAATCAGCAAAGTCAGTAATGAATGCCATGCACAGATGAAGGTGAAGTATGCTCGGGAGTGTTGATGCAAAAGACACCCATGCAGGGTGGATAACAGATATTACAAGATCGAAAGTGAGAGTGCCTGAGGCTTTTAACTTGAAAGTGTTAACTTATCAATATAATAAACGGAAGCAAATAAAGTTTAACAATAGTTATTAAATACAAGTGTAATCTGGCCCAACATAAACTATGACACATTACACGCTTTGAGCAACACCTGAATGACCCATGCACCACATGGCGGCCAAACCCCCTTAAATCACACAGCACTGCATACCGGTGTACACGGCAAATCACTGCAAAACCAACCAACCGGTTAGCTCACACGATATCAGGTTGTCTATCCAGAGCACTGCAGAAAGTCCAGAGAAATGCAGGGAAAGTGACCAGATGGCAAACAAACAAAAATTAAAGTAGTTAGTCCCCTCTTACATCTGTACTATACAAGGAACAAAATACAATGGACCAGGAAGGGACTAACTACGGAAAACAAAATCAAAACTAATAAAAGGACAGCAGGTAGCGGGATAATGACTGCAACACAAGAATATAAAATTACCACCCGCAAAGAATTTTAATTCATACTCTAAAAAAAAACTTGAAGCACAACATACCTGTTGTATCAAACTCCCGCACCCACCCAGTCAGTCAGTCATTCATTCACTCATTCATTCATTCATTCATTCTCTGCTTGCAACAGCACTTCTCATCCTGATCCTTCCATGCAAAGTACTTTAGAATATGTGTGGCAGTATGCAGTGGTTGGTCCTAATATCTTCCAGCTGGGTCTGGATCACAGCCAATTGCTGCATGACAATGCTGTATAAAGGCGGCCTCAGAGCACCTGTCTGCCTCTCATTTGCCAGAGGCTGCGGTTACGACACATGGCGTGTTTCACACTGCTCCATGTGGTGACAGCTCCCTGTGGTATGCTGCTCTCCACCTCATGCACTCAATGTCCGCCGCTGGTAACTCTCGTGGTAGCGTCGATCCCTCCGACCCACGCTGGCTGTCCAAAACGGACTGACAGGGCAAAGGATCCTTGAGCAGCAGCACTACACCAGCTAACCTGCCAGAGACCACGGCTGCTTTGCCTTTGGCTAAGTTCCCCTTGTCTGGGTTTGCTTTGTTTTGGCCTCTCCACATTGCTCATTTTTGCGTGCTTCGCTGTGGGCCACCTAACTGGGTCAAGACATATTTTAACTAAGTGAGACAGGCCGTGCTTATTTGTTTGGATCATTTGCTATTTGTCACTTTTTTTTATTTTAAGCTTTGGTTAAGCAGTTTGTCTCTTTTATTAGTACAGGTTTTATTTAAATTTATTTTATGTATTAGTTTTGGTTTAGTATTTTAAATACTAAAACCAAAACTAATACTCACCCCCCCATTCAGGTGCAGAGTCTGGTGGGGGATTGGTGTCCCAGGTGGTGTCCCTCTTTTGTGTTTTTGCACGTTTGCTGAGTTTGCTTCACTTTTAGTTTCACGTGTGGTGCTCCGTGGGTCCCCTTTTCTTTGGACAGTCAATCATCGACTAGTAAAGTCTCAGCCCTGATTGGTACTGTTTTTAAACATAAAATTAAATAATTTAGTACTTTAAATTGAGTCACTGCCTCATTTGCGACGAACCTGAGTGTCTCCCCTTATTGGGTGGAGAAGAACAATTCCCAGGGTGGCGTTGTCTGGCAACGTTAGAATGTTTAAACTGCCCTCACCCATACATCACGCCTCGTGTCGCTTCATATGCAACCGGTATATATGAGAAATCAACATCGAAACATTTACCCGATACAAAGAAATGGGGATTTCTCCACACTGTGGGTCCAGCAACACTGAGTGTTTCACTTTTATATGGGCACAGCCTTGAATTAGAGCGCCACCCCATGGGGCCGCCTGCTTCAAAAGGTCCAGGCGAGCTTATTCCAGGGCTGGTCAAAGACTTACTTTAAACTGGACTCCTTGTCCTGAACTCTCATCCCTCCAAGACAGTCTTCTAAAGGATGGAATGAAGATAACTAGAAACTGTTTAAAAGATCTCATTATACAGTAGTTATGACACGTTAGTCACTTTGAAAAAGGAAAGATGTGAAGACCTCTACGGACTGCAGAAGGGTTATAGCTTAGTGTTATATTAAATATCACATTTTCAAATATTCTAAACTAACTACTTTAAATGGTTACTTGAGCTATCCACACATACCTATACCTACCCAGGCTGTGTAGTACTGGGGGCAGACAAAATGAAACTCGCCCTAACTCAAGCTCTGAGCCCCTTACACAGATCTGACATCCACCATACATGTACAGGCGGGTGTCACACAGTGCCACTGGGCGGACTTTTGTGCCCTCGACTGTTAAGTGACACATTTTGGGGGTAAATTTTGCTTGGATTCTCTAAGCCAAAACATAAAATGGAGGGCCCCTTAAAACCTTGAAATATGAGTTGAACGACAACAATGCCGTGCTGTGGTGTGTAGAGCAATATGATAAAACTGCTGATAAAAATGCTTAAGTAGGGAATTTAAGCCTTGACAACTGTATTCTGTAAAGTTACCTTTTTAAATCTTTTTACAAGATGTGTACTTTCACAATAAACATCTTTTAAGCAGGGTTTCGGTGAGATACCTTATTCCAGGTAAAAAGAGGTGGCAGGTGAATGTATTATTACAAAATGTTTAAGCAACATCACATTTTGTAGTCCATCATGGCAAAGACTACAACTCCCGGGAGTTGATGGGCTACAAATTCGAGACACAACTGCGAGAAAAGCCATTGCAGAACCATTCCAGAGCTGGAACCAAGTGAGTAACTAAGTAACCCATTAAATGTACAAAATACACATGTTATACGTTGAGATAGAATATGCAACCACAGAATGAGTTATACATGAACATCAGGCTTCAGCCATCATCAGACAGTGTTTTCATAACACTTGAACAATCCTCAAAATGGGTTTACTTTGAGTTACCATGGACTCCACTCATGATGACATTGTTTATTGCTGCTAACTGAAGGTCTATTGTTTAGGTTGTTATTTACAATATGGTCATTCTAATTCATGGTAGTGTGAGGTGAGTTTATGACTTGTTTATCGCACTTTGTTCCATCATTGGTTAGGGTTTATTTATATAAGCATTGGGTTTATTTGAATGTGCGGCTTGTTTATTATTTTAGTGATTTAAAAAAAAAGTAAGCACACAGGTCTAGTTATCACGACCTGTAAATATATCATTAAAAACAGGATAAGCTAATTATATTCATGACGTAATTCAAAATTGGTAATATTAGAAAAAAATAGTGTATTGATTTGTTTATTATTGTATGAAAATGACCAGCTGATCATTTGTTATGTCATTTAAAGAGAATATTGAAGAGATTCATAACATTTGTCAAATCTGAGTGGTGAGGAATGTGTATTCAGAAGAAATCAATACATTTACCTCAAAAAGTCCTGACACGTGTTTCTCCCTACGTGACGATAACCCTTTTATCAGATCTGAACCACATATTGTGGTTTCACCCACCTATGATAAGGTATTTTATGTTCTTGAAGTGTCAATGCCTGTCCAGTCTTTTGTTTTTAAAAGAGTATTCCATAGATTTAGCTTTGCTACTCTAAAGCATTGTTGCACTCACGGTGGTCAGTTTTAAAAGAGTGAAAGTCCAAATAAATGCAGCAGCGAAAGTCTGTCTTTTTCCGTCCACATGTTCCGCATGTTCCATATTCCTCTGCTTAGTACCAACATTACCGACAGTTCATCCTGAGATTTAAAGATGTGGAGCAACAAAGCCCACATCGCTGGATTGTTCTATTTTACAAACTTCTTTCCAGCACAGCAGATATTTAAAGGTGCATTATACAAATAAAAAGATCATGCATACTGCTACTAATATATGTATATATATATAATTAATAAATCAGTAGCTTCAATAATAGTTCCTGTGAAAGCTCATTTACAGTCTTTCAACCAATAGCTAAGCATACATCCATTTATGGTGTGAATGAGGTGCGTGGCACGTTGACAAGATGGCGGAGATTACTGCGTGTGTTTGTGCATTTGAATATGAGACAATCCTTCTTTTCAGCGCATTTGCCTACAGGATTTTGTGTTTTCTTCAGTGATTGGGCAGAACCTGTGAGAGGTCCTGAAACATGCAAACACAGGCAAATTATTTAGGGGCAGTGAGGGGAAGCGGATTGGGGGCCTTTTGTTGTCAGAATGCAGTGAAGTCTTCCAGAGGACACGAATACCAGGTATGTTCTGTTGGATATTATAAACTATGAAATTGATCATGTTGATTTACATGTTTGCAATAAATCACATGTTCTGCAGTTTATCATAAGAAAAATAGACTGAAGAGGCAAACAAATTTCCAAATTCTTAAAAAATTTCTGTTTTTGTTATTCTGTATTCTGTTATATTTGATTTACCAAAAAATATTATTTGATAATGATCTCCTCTTCTAAAAAAAGAAAACAAAGCAACAAAAGGGAAGAAGAGCCACTGAAACCGTTCTCATCCGAGCAACATGGAGTACACATTCAGAGCAGTGAATCACAGCGCTGGGATTATAATCTGGAGAATCGAGGTACTTTACCACTTTGATACTACAGTATGACTGTTGAAGTTCCCAAATCAGGTGTTTGGTCATTAGAAATGGCCAAAGTCCTGGCATGAATGACAAAAACAGCAGTGAGGATGTGGGGAAATTTAAGCTATCAGATCTGAAACCAAATTTTCTTTTATCTGTGCAACAGAAAATGGAGCTGGTACAAGTCCCAGAGAAATCTTATGGAAACTTTTATGAGGGCGACTGCTACGTACTTCTGTCTGTAAGTCTGAGAAAGTCACTAATTGTGGTTTATGTTGCAGTGGCTGCTAATTTGAAACGCCCACTGTATTTGTAGACTTTATATAACACAGCTAAAGCATGAAGCTTTTGTCTTTCAATATATCAGATAACCTGATCCGGGTCTGATTGACACCCCGCACGCTCTCTTCCTTCTCTCAACCACAGACCCAGAAGACAAGCTCCTCTCTCAGTTACGATATCCACTACTGGATCGGCTCACAGTCCACTACGGATGAACAGGGTGCCGCTGCTCTTTACACCATACAGCTCGATGAATTCTTGGGTTCCACTCCGGTCCAGCACCGCGAGGTTCAGAATCACGAGTCAGATGCCTTTAGAGGCTACTTCAAACAAGGATTGATGTGAGTGAAAATGTGGGTACAGAAGGCGATCGTTTTATAGACAGAGACACAAAACCAAATAATCATCATCCTTTCTTATTCAGCTGTAAGAAAGGTGGAGTTGCATCAGGTATGAGGCACATCGAAACCAACTGCTATGATGTTAAGAGACTGCTTCATGTCAAAGGGAGGAAAAGAGTCATTGCAAACGAGGTACGCCACATTTCACGCTACTTAACATTATGGGACACAAGAAGAGAGATTGATGTCTTAAATTGTTTCAGGTGGAGATGAGCTGGAAGAGCTTCAACCTTGGAGATGTGTTTTTGTTGGACATTGGAAAGACCATCGTTCAGTGGAACGGACCCAAGAGTAACAAACAGGAAAAACTTAAAGTAAGATGTTTGTGACTGTGTGCGTTTTCTATCTATGATCTACTATGATCATAGGAACTGAAAATGACATCCATGCTGTAACTGCTCTAGTGTTATATTTGCAGTATTGTATCGGAGTGTGAGATATATGTTTAAGTTGTTCTGAAACAAGGCTTTTCGTGCTGCTCACCCCAGATATTAATATAATTTTTAATCCTCTAAAGCTTTGCTGTGTGTGCAGTCAAAACCCATTTCCTTCTTCCTGTAAGAAGGGCTGAGGCTATGAATTATTCATTATTCCACCGCACACAGTTCAAAACTACAGCAATGCAGTGAGGACTGAAGCTTTCAGGGCATATTTATATTCTAGGTGCTTATACAACTATTGTACTCCAAATCTAAGTTAGTTGAGATGTAACATTTATCCAATAGTAACATGGCCCATCATAATATGCAAAATTGTGACTATTATTATAGCAACAAACAACTGTTGCTACGTAAAGAGATAGTGGTTGCTTTGAAGTAGCTCGATGCATGATTTTGCATGTGAGCCTGCCCATTTGGCTAGCTCGTGCTTGCCCTGCACTCCGCTCATAGAGTACAACGCATAATGCTTTTGATGTAGCCCCCCCCCCGCCCCCCTTCACTTCCCCTTCAAGTAAACACTGTTAGGTGCATTTTTGCAGTTCCCTCAGCTGGCCCCTGCTCAGCTGTCGCCATGATGACAGGTGTTTAGAGCCAATGGAAATTCTCCTTATCCAGTGTTTTGCACTTTTACATATTCTTTTAGATGACTCATTCCAGATGTGTGCTAACAAAAGCGTGGTTGAAATGTTTTTTTCTTTCTGTCTTTTGCGGTACACAGATTAGCAATCAGATTGTCACTACACCAATGAAATCTTACATCATATACCTCATTTTCTGAGATTTCTTGATTTTGTGGTGTTTCGCTTTTTGCTTCTCAGGGTATGATGTTGGCCAAAGACATCCGAGACAGAGAACGAGGAGGTCGGGCGGAGATCCGAGTGATCGAAGGTGACGCAGAGAGCAACTCTCCTCAAACTATGGAGATCCTGAACAGTGTTCTTGGAGCCAGAAGCTCAGGGCTGACAGACGGACCTCCAGACAAAACTCCTGACCAGGAACAGAAGTCAAATCTCACTCTTCACCAGTGAGCTGCAGCCAGGCCAAGCGTTTCGTGTAGTTCACATCCGGTCAAAGCGCTGTTTCTTTCTACTCATTATTTTTTTTCTCTTTTATTTCAGTGTGACAGATGCGGATGGTCAGATGACTGTCACAGAAATTGCTTCTAGACCACTGGTTCAGGATCTCCTGAAACACGACGTGAGTTGGTGCAATATTGCCCTATTAAAAAATGCCACCATGAAATTGGGTGTGGTTGTTCGTCTAGTGGGATAATCCTGTTCACCAGTGTCTGGACTGAAATGACTCAGAAATACAGTATTTACTGATGGTAAGAAATTACTTATTACACAATTGTGTGTTTAGGACTGCTACTTCCTGGATCAGGGAGGGACAAAGATCTTTGTGTGGAAGGGGAAGAAAGCCAACAAAGCTGAGAGACAGGCTACGATGGCCAGAGCCTTGGTGAGTGTCTCTACATCATCTCAAGGATCTTTAGCTGGTGTTTGATCAATATTATAGACACTCAGTTGCTCAAGTGTATAAGATACAACTCATAGCTAAATCTAATGCAGTTTACTGCAGGAGTGCTCCAATAATCTACAATAGTGCATGCGTGGGTTTTTGTCTGATTGGACGGTGTAGGAGTTCATCAAAACCAAAAACTACCCGAACACAACAAATGTGGAGACGGTCAATGACGGGGCAGAGTCAGCTCTCTTCAAGCAGCTGTTCCAGAGGTGGACTGTAAAGGACCAGACTCAAGGTCTGGGCAAAGTGAATTCAAAAGGAAAAGTGGGTATGTATGTTCTTAAGTTTGCACAAACACAACGAGCACAGAATAAAAGTAATGCTCCTGAATCCTGAATAAAAATAAACACGGGTTCTGTTTTGCTTCAGCTCATATCAAACAGGAAAAGTTTGATGCCTCTCTGATGCATGTGATGCCAAAGGTTGCTGCACAGGAACGAATGGTGGACGATGGATCAGGTCAAGTGGAGGTAACCGGGACCATTTCACTTTTAGGAGGATCAGTCCATAATCAACATGAGTGAATACTGTCAGCTTCATCCGCGCTATGCTACCATTAACAATTAGATCAAAGTACAATTTGATCAATAACAACAGGTAAAAAAGACAAAGTCTCAGTGCTGACATCCTTGGGGGCCCAGACTGGCAATAGCTTGTGGTAATTTGATTAACTAGATCTCAAAATGCCCTTTTCACAGCCCACACTTTGACTTGTCAGGAAAAGCAGCAGGTGTTACTGATAACAATAACAAAGCCTCCGTTCTGTTCAATTGAGCTGCGACAGTTTGACAGTGAGCTTTATTTTATTATTTACACCTGTGCACAGTTTCTTATTGTGACATGTCTAAATGCGTCCTATGAAAAAAGGAATGCTTTGCTTTCGATTCCTTACCAACACCTTTTTTCTCATGCCAATGAGCGTTGGAGCATCATGGGAGCACTAACCTCTCTACAGACGTTAAGCTCAACGAACTGTGATGTAATGTTATTGAAGCTCTTTAACGTTCCCAGGTGTGGAGAATTGAGAACCTGGAGCTTGTCCCGGTGGACCCTCAATCGTACGGATACTTCTATGGAGGAGACTGCTACCTGATCCTCTACTCTTACTTGGTTCACAGCAAGAAGTACTATCTGCTCTACATTTGGCAGGTGAGAATTTTCTTTAAAAGCCACTTAGATTATGATAATAATTTAATACACTAAAGTATTAATCTTCTTACATTGTTACATAAAGACAGTTTTTCCCTCACGTTCACTGCTTTAGCCATTTCTTCCCTGCAAAATTTAATTGACTTATTTTACCCCTTCATTCAGGGTCGTCATGCAACACAGGATGAAGTTGCAGCCTCAGCATTTCAGGCTGTGGACTTGGATCAGAAGTACGGTGGTGAGCCAGTTCAAGTCAGAATAACAATGGGCAAAGAACCAAGACACTTTCTGGCCATGTTTAAGGGTAAAATGGTCATCTTTGAGGTACAACTCCCTTCATAATCATTTATTTGGAAGTGTCCTTGTGGATAATGTTTCTATGCGAGTAACGACTGTTTGTCATTTTTTCTTTGAGGGGGGCACGTCTAGAAAAGGGTCTTCCGACCCCGAGCCCCCGATAAGGTTTTTCCAGGTCCATGGTTCTGACCCGTACAACACAAAAGCCATTGAGGTCCCTGCGCTGGCTACCTCTCTGAACTCCAATGATGTGTTTTTACTAAAGAGCCAATCAGGAATCCATCTGTGGTGTGGAAAGGTAAAAGACATGTTTTGACATCATAATGTTACACTGATAGTATGAACTGAATTGTATTAGCTCCTGCGGTAAATGGGACCAGTTGGGAAGTCTTCCCAAAATAATCTCATATTAGCAAGTTGACACCTGTGGTTATTGATGAGATGTCTCTTGATGTCGTCGTGGCGCAGGGGTAGAGCGGGTGTGCTGGGAACCACAAGGTTGGTGGTTCCGGGTTCGAGTCCCGGATGCCCCATGTCCCAAGTCGAAGTGTCTAAACCCCAATTGCTCCCTGGGCAAAAATGTAAAAAATCCATGGGTTAAAAAATGTGATGTAAATCGCTTTGGATGAAAGTGTCAACCAAATACCTGTAATGTAATATATAATGTTTGGGTCTCTATTTACTCTTTGCCATACAGTGTACATGGTAACTATGACTCACCTTCTGTTGCCAGGGATCAAGTGGAGACGAGAGAGCCATGGCAAAGGAGGTGAGCTGTGTGATTGGACAGGGCTCTGAGGAGATCGTGGCAGAGGGTCAGGAGCCCGTTGAGTTCTGGGAGTTGCTCGGAGGGAAAGCTCCCTATGCTAGTGAGAAGAGGTGATGATGACACGATACTAATATTTGCAAAAATGGCTTTGTGAAGACTGTTTGCAGCAACGGTAATGCGTTTGCCACTTTTTTGACGTGTCACCTTGATGATTGCAGATTACAGCAGATGGTGTCCGACCACCAGGCGCGCTTGTTCGAATGCTCCAATAAGACGGGCTGTTTCATCGTGAATGAGGTGACTCAGTTCACACAGGATGACCTCATTGAGGATGATGTCATGCTGCTGGACACATGGGACCAGGTGAGGTAGACAGTTAATGTAGTGCCTGTAGTACATTTGCATGGTACAAAAACTGAATGATAACATCCCCGATATACCTGCATTTCTTTGTAGGCTTTTCTGTGCCATGTTACTTTCTCCTAAAAGGGCTGTTTGTTATTGTTTGTCCCAGGTGTTTCTGTGGATTGGTAAAGAGGCCAATGAGGTTGAACGTAAAGAATCAGTGGTGACCAGCCAAGAGTACCTGCGCACCCACCCGGGCACCAGAGACCCTGACACCCCCGTCCTCTTGATCAAGCAGGGTTTTGAGCCGCCCACATTCACTGGGTGGTTCACAGCCTGGGACCCCTTCAAATGGAATGTGAGTACTTTTGAACTGGAATGGAGCATCAACATGTACATTGAGGAGGATAAAAATGACATTTCTTTCTTTTAGGGAGGAAAGAGCTATGAGGATTTGAAAAAGGAGTTGGGAGAAGAAGCAGCACCGGTTAATGTTACAACAGTAAGCATGGTTTTATTGTTTTAGAAATGTGTCTAATACAAAATGTTACCCTTTTTCTGAATGCACGTCGCTAATGGATGGAGGTTGTGTACAGAGGCACATTCAGGAATGGTTACTGTAGGGTTGCAGACATCCAGTCTAACCTCAAGCATTATGTTGTTAGCTATTGTTAGTTATAATAACAATTAATGGACAGGAGTAAAAAACTTGCATCAACAAAGTACTCGATCACCATCTGATTCAATGCCACAACAGAAAGTGATAAATGAGTAGAATTTCAATAATCTAAACTGAACCTCAATGGGACTTTCTAGGAGCAGAAGTGTGTTGAAAGTAAGAAAATCTTTCAGTCTTTTCCACCCAACGACTTGGTCAACAAGATAAACAGCGAGCTGCCTGAAGGTGTTGACCCAACCCAGAAAGAGGTAGATGTGTGTGTGTGTGTGTGTGTGTGTGTGTGTGTGTGTGTGTGTGTGTGTGTGTGTGTGTGTGTGTGTGTGTGTGTGTGCGCGCGCATACCATAGTGTGATAGAGTGAAATATCACATTTAATTGTCCACCGTGGGAATTCTTAATTTCACTATGTGTTCGGATAAAAAAAGCAAAATTCAAACCTAAAAATATATTCTAATCATTTATTTTTATTGAATATATTTATATTAAATGTGTTTCTCAATATGTATTTATTTAAGCTGACAGTATAAAAATTGGCCATTTTTTGCATGTTAAGCTAAACTGCTCTCTCCACTTTCCTTTTTATTTGTACAAAATTACATATTTACATTTGAGAAACATCCTTGGCAGTTCATTTGTAATAACACAAAGCATTGCTATCCAATTTAACTCAAGGCGTCCCATCATTCTCATTGTACTCGCTGTTTCATTGTTTTTATCATTCAGGACCATTACTTATTAATCAACACAGGCCTTGATTCTTTCCCTGTTCTGTCTTTGATGAGTCAGCATTGTGCACCCTATTGCATAACCATGCTTTGCTGTTAAATACGACCAAAAATGTATTATATATCATGTTTCACTAAAATGTGCTTTTCAGAAACACCTGTCTGACTCCGACTTCAACTTGGTATTTGGGATGACCAAAGACAACTTTGTCAGCTTGCCAGGGTGGAAACAACTGAAAATGAAGAAGGAAAAGGGGATGTTTTGATCATATTTCTTTATTTGAAATAAAGAGTTTTTTTAGCAGTAGTAACCCAATCTGATCTTCAATTCATAATTTTCAAAAATATTTAGTACTTCATTATTTTGAAACCTTTGCTTATGTTATACAATCAACTCTTGGCTTGTGATAATATTTGAACTCCCAGTATGAGAACATGTAAACCATTTTATCTGCTTATCTTCGTGTGTTTGTGTGGCATAGCTTACCTCTTCTGAAATAACACACCATGTCCGAACAAAATGTGAAACAAGGCCAACGAGACTTAACTACTACTTGTATATTTAGAATGAATACATGTAGAATTGGTTGCAGAGACTCACACTTTCTCAAAGCACCAGTCAACATGGCGGTGCAAGCGATAACAGTGCATTGGCACCACTCAACAGCTGCTGGGTGGGAACTGTTTGGTGACTTCAATCAGATTTTTGGCAAAATGATATATGTAAAAGTCTGAATAATGAAGTTGTCTATGTTACGTCTACAGCATTTTACATTTAACAGGAATAGATCCCTCGAAGGGGGAATTGACATTTACCCTCAGAATTTCCATGGCATAACTGTCCTTCTGTTTTCAGCTTCACAACTTTCTATGTAACTTTAGTGATGGTGAATCTTTTAACATGTCGTGAATATTTTATATCCAAGTTGAAAACAATGACAGACATCAACACTATTCACTGTTTTTATTTTGATATGTCTGGAATGTATTTTCTGTTATAAGTAAAAATGAATGTAACTGACTGTTCCATCTGAACCATTCATACTAAGTAAATGTCATAGAAATGACGTAGACCCATAAAAGACAAACTTAGTAAGAACATTTGCAGTAAAGAATATTAAAAACACAACCAATTTGATGAATTGATGAATAACTCCACCGCTGCGTTCAAACTTCAAAACAGCTACAGCGATGGAATTCTAAAAATGTGTTCAAAGTCAGACTTACGTAACTCTACTGGTTTGTTACAACAAACCAAATCCTTTGACCTGACAGGAAAGCACAAGGTATATAAATTGAATCATAGATAAGACAAACAATCAATGATTGTGGCTGGTCATGTAAAAAAAAAGTCTGACCATTTGTTGCAACTGGCCTGACGACAGGTCAAGACCTGACGACAGCACACAATCACTCTCACTCACTCACGTGGAACAAGCAGCACGTAATCTGGGCAGTTGGTGTCAAAGGCTTTGTGTGTCATGGCAGCTAACACAACAGATAATCAGATACAAGCAGGTGAACCAGCCGTATGTTGAAATGTAACAAAGTAACGCAAAAGGCAAATAAGTAGATACAGACATTAACCAACAACAAAAGCAGCTAAATGCAGCAATATTGTATCTATATGTCAGTGTATTGATATTGCTTTGTTTTTATGTGTAACAGAATTAGAGGCTAAATTACCGTCACATGATTTGTTCAATCAAAACTGATTTTGCTAAAGAGACACCATAAAATAACTGAACAGATTGATACATTATCGAACAAAGAAAGGAAATCCCTTTGAAATCCCCATCTTCAAAGTAAATACCGTATCGGATTTTTTCATATAAACGTTAACTGTGTGCTAAAGTAATGATTACAGAAACATCAATTCATGTGGAATTTGGAAATAATAATCATTCTCCTCAGGTGCGTGAGGTGGAAGGGCCCATACCAGCATCGAGCAAGAAGGAAATCTCAGTAAAAAACAAACAAAAGATTCTAATTAAATAAAAAGGGTTTGTGGCTATCGCAGAAGATGAAAGACTACTTTTAGCCAATTTCACTGCAAACATACAGCATCACAGACAGAGAAGAAGCCTGCAGCAGGGCCGCTCGTTACTTCTCGCTGACGCGTTTGGTTGTCAAAGGAATATCGTTTCTAATGAAGTTGGACAATGTTATGCCACAATACAAAAAAAGTGCAAATGCAGCCAAATCTATTTCCCTAAATATCCTAACAACATAAAAACAGGAAAAGGGGACGTGAATAGAAAGTTACAAAAGTGAATCTTCTTTTAAAGATCAGCAAGGGAGCACATAAATAGCATTTTCCCTTAATTAAAAAAAGAAATCTGTAATTTAAAATATTTTAAACATCCTTAACTTCCTGATGCTGACCCTGTTCAAAACGATCCTCCAGCAGGCTCTGCAACTGCTGCTTATACAAATTCCTGCATTTCTGACGTTATAGAAGCCAAAAACAGTAACCGTTCCCATTAAATATAATTACAGAGCTCACTGTTTTGTCATCTCGATGAATGACCTGGCAGCGGCTAGTATACAAACAAACCTTAACAAAAGAGGCAAACAGACAAAGCAGCACGAACTATAGTCCGATCCACCAATTACAAAAAATATGACAAAGATAAAAAGAAATTATTGGCAAATAATAGTAAGTAATCATTAGTTGAATTTCAGCTTGTTAACAAATGGATCCTGAGTTTCTTTGTCTGGTGAAAACTGAAATATAGAATTGTAAAATAGTATTATGTATATAGTGTATAACAGTATAAAATTATAACTAATTATACAGTAAGCTGAGGGATAATTCATTATTTTGTTAAAAACAATTGTAAAACCTAGTGTAAAATTATCATTACCCAGAGCCTAAAGGGACGTTTTATTGTTGGCCTCAAAGTTTTTTAAGAACATCGTTATCAGATCAAAGAGCTCTTGAATCATACCAAATTACCAATAATCAATCAATCACCTTCGGCCTGTCGTCCAGTAGTAGGTTGAACACATTAAGACACTACACAGCTATCTGGGTCTTTGGTTTTCTCGTCATCGACCAGGCAGCTTTTAGTAGAACATTTTTTGGAATCATCAGGCAGCTCCGAATTGTCCAATTCATCCGGAAACCTCCTGTCCTGCTCTGGAGTCTCAGCAGAAGCATCCTCGTAGGCACTTATGCTGTCTGAGTCGTTCCTGTCGGGAGAGGGATCTCGTCCACTCGCGACACCATTTTCATAAGGCCTCCGTAGGACGCCGTCCTCACTTGATGGGTAATCCACCGCAAGAGACGGCAACTGGTTCAGCGGCTTGGTGACCACCTTCTGCACCTTCGTCAGGACGCATTCCTCGTCCTCTGCCCTTTCCTTCTGTCCTCCTTTGTCTGACGCCTGGCCTTGGCTTCCACCACCGTGAGGTTCACACAGCTGGGAGCTTTTGGTCAATTCCTTTGTATCATTTTTTATTTGGGGACTCCCACACGGCGCGGCCACTGTCGCAGATGCTTTGTTATTCCTCTCCTGCAAAGGGATATCAAGCGGTTCGCTGTTAAATGAAGTGTCCTTCCAGATAAAACACAATGTAGCGGTGTGCTACTTATATTAATGTGCATGATAATTTAATACATTCTCCGAACTACACGGAGGGAAACAAATGAAAAATCAAACTTTATAAAACAACTAAATGCCTGATTGTGAAATAAATAAAACATCCCAGTTCTACAAAGGCTCAGATGATTTTGACCTTACAGGATTTTTTTTTTTTAAATTCAGCGACAAATTAAGTTTGGGGTGATCATCACAATATAGATCTTTTCATACATCAACAAAATAGCAGATGTTGTGCTAGTTCAATTCATTAAAAGTCAGTATGAAAAAAAACATGGTTTTGTTTAATGTGGTTTGTTTAATAATTGACAGATAAAAAGTATTTTATAATTTATTTAAGAGCTTTTGTGCTTGATAAGAGTGCTTGTTATTATCATCTTAGACGACTTTAAACATTTATCATGATATCTAAAGATATATATATCGTTTGGTGTAATAATGCCTCCTCTCCTCCCATTTCACCTCTTTTAAACTTTCCACTTCTTGCATCAGAGAGCAAACCATGCTCTCCGATTTCTTTTTGGCCTCTCTCTCTCGTTCCAACTCCTAAAAGTTAAAAGAAAAACAGTTGGTCAGCGTCATACTTTGTTGAATCAAGTGAAAAAACAAACTTGTTATTGCAGAGATTGAAAACTAAAACACTTCTTTATATTGCCGATGTTAGACGTGTAAAAATTAGGCTTTTAAGTGGTGTTTCAGACTAGTGAAGCCTCAACGCACCGTACTGGCCTGTCCAGCTTCCCTCTGGGCCTCTGCCAGCAGCTCCTCTACACTCTCCAGCGTGTCCTGCAGGACGTCCACCTGGAACAACAGAGTCTCTCGCTCGACCTCCAGCCCACGCAGCTCCTGCACCACCTCTTCATAGCTGGCCTGGAGCTCCAGCTGCACCACAAAAACAGTTAGAGATCAGTGTGGGCAAATTTAGAGGAACACATCCCCATCAGTGGGTGGACAAGTGCTTAGTAAGCTCTCAGAGGCATCAGTAAGAGGCCGACAATCCCTCAGCATGGAAAAGAATATGCATCACTTTGGTGATCTATGAGGGCTGATGGAACAGTTCACCACACTTTAAATAATAATAGTCATAGTAACAGTAAGAAATACTCACCATTTCTGGGAGTCCCATGTAGAGCTCCTGGTCGGACTGCTGAAAGGAGGGAAATAAAGTAGTTAATTTGTAAATAATGTTTATAGTTGTGCAATAAAGAGAAGCATGTTCGAATAGATCATATTGGATATTTTTTCTTCACTTCTCTCCACACAAATAGAATATGACTTGTCAGCAAATGTCACAACTTAACGACAAGTTAAAGGTCTGCCATGAAAAAATGCCTTATTAGTCCCCAAAAAAATAAAAAATGTATTATGAAACATTTCATTTTACACAATTTTGGCATTTCCTTAAATCCTGTGACCTCATTAGGAATGTAGACGTTAATATTTAATCTCACCTTATCACATTCTCTGTGTGATAGCAGCTGTTCCCAGTAATGGACGGGGTTAAACTTTGAATGACTGTGCTAGCAGGAACTAATCTCTCAGTATGTCTGAAGGACACCAATGCTTCATCTGGTCAACTCCTTTGTTTTCCTTTTTATGGAGTTCATAATCTACCGTCACAATTCCAAAAACATAGCAAACATTTCTACAGCATAATCACAGCTATCAAAATGGGACCCAATATAAACACTGTATAGCACGATGCATGTTAACAGCTCAGAGTTCAGCATTTGCTTCAGGATGAGGTGAGGATGATCCTTTACCTATGTACCAATAACAAAAGCAGTTTGTCAAACAAATCTAGTTATCTGATTTAAAAAAAAAAAAAGATTGTGAATCAGTGGTTAATATGTCACGTTGCATTGTGTGTGCATATCAGAATTACATAAATCATGAATCTCAAACTGAGTTGGTTTAATACTAAGTACAAATATTCCCCTCTAAAATGTAATGGAGTGACGTTAGATGTAGAGCGCAGCATACAATGGAAATACTCAAGCACCTCAAAAACGTGCAACGCAAACAATTACAAATCATATTTTCATCATTAAACTACAAATACGCACGCGTAGAGAAACCAGTTAAGGTTTAAAAAACAGTTTGGGTGTAACACCGGTCCACCCATGGCTCACGCTCATGTTACCTGGCTCTTACCTGACTGTCAGTCCGCCTCTTCAGGGTCCCCGCTCGGCTGTCGCTTCGTGTCAGACGCCTGGTTGAAATCTCGGCCTGATAAGGAGACAAAACCAAACAGCACCGCGGGTTGGTGAAAGAGCCTAGCAACACATTACACATAAACAGGCTAACGGTTGCTATGCTAACGTCAGTAATGAGGAAGTGAACGGAAGCCTCAGGCCCAAGTGTTCGTTTGAGTCGTCGGTAATCCTCAAAAGGTTAGGCAAATTAAATTCACAAAGACGACTTAACGGACGTTAAATATTTTTTAAAGTCCAATACTGAGCGCCATCACATCGTTGTCGTTGTGCTTTTTGCGAGCTCCAAACAATCAGTAACGACGCCGCTCACCTCTTTTATGATACTGCGGAGCGACTCGTCCTCGCTCAGTCCCCGAGATAACGTCCGTTTCTTCGGCGAACCGCTGCTGTCCAGCGTGACAGAATGCATGTTTTATATCAATATTTTCGTTTACGTAAGAGACACCTCCGCTCTCTCTGAGTGAAGAGGTGCTTGGTGTTTAGTTTTGTACGCAGCAGCTGGGAGTGACGTATATTGCCGACGCCCAGGCCGACACCTACGGAAAGCCACGGGGACCAAACTTGTAAACCCGCCCTCACTTCGCCCACGCAGTCACAGAATGAAGCCAAAAATCACTGTTTAGAAACTGTTGGGCGTTTTTTTAAATAAGTCCAGGTTCAGATAAGCACCGAGGCACATTTCAAGTTCTGAAACTCATCGAGGAAAACGAGGTGTAGTCGCGGATGTTCATGTGAGCTAATATTGTGTATTTTACGTAGATGAGGGTAGAAACTCTCCACATTGCATTACAATACACACATAGGCAACATCCAAATCGTCCCTTCAAATCACCATGCAAAATTAGTCATCATCATCATCAGCATAAAAAACAAATTGGATTATGAAGCACTGCTCCAACTCAAAACTTTCCACCCAAATCTCAAGGATAGGGCTGAAGATAATAATTTAATATGACAACTTAATTTCTCCACGGAGACAAGGGGCAAGGAGGATGTCTATGGAATGATGTCTTACTTTAGATTCATGTATCTCTTTGATTCTCATTATTATTCTATTACATTTGTGTACTTCATTCATTGATGAACTATTGCTATAACTGATTAATGCATGCATATTTCTGCCCAGACATTTTAATTTGTCTAAGTAGCAAAAGCAAATGTATGACCAATAACATTAAAAATATCTCAGTGTTATTTTATGAGCACAATACATGACCATGAAACCAAAGCAGCTGAATGGAATTGAGCCATCAGACACAAGAGTTTATGTTCTGGTGAGCCGTGGTGAGTCCCACATTCAAACACATTAGCACAGATAAACAACAGGGACGTGTTTGCACCCATTCAGCAGACATATAGTATTTCATGTACAATGCATATCAGTCCTCAATTAGTGTCTCTCTTCATCTAAATGTAAAGATACTTTCACAGTGTGAGTCAGCTGGCTGCTTCCCACTGTTGCTAAGCTAAGCTAACTTTTTGATGGCTGTAGCCTTATATTTATACAGACATAAAATACAATTATTTAAAATTGTACTTGAATATAGTACTAGACCTAATGTAATAATTGATTTCCACCTCTGCTGAAAGGGTGAGCTTTATTACTCATGTTTAGATTTGATGCTTAGCTTTCAAGTTGTTATTGTGGTTGTGGAATTTAATATTGATTATTGAAATTCCATCTGCATTAAGAAACATGAAAACCGTCAAACACTTTAAGCAAGGACATGCATTTTGCTCAAATAAAAACAGTAAACACATTTGTTATCTGATCCTTTGAGGGCATATGGTTTTCATTTCATCTAAGGCTGTTACACTTTGTCACTCAATCTGTAATTATTTTTTAAGAACCGTCTGGTCAGTAGTGCTTTGATGTTTAATTTTAGCTTCATAACAGATTCCTTCCTTCAATGTCTGAGGAGCTCCATCTCAACACCAAAAAGGATAATTTATTTCAGTTGCTCTAATGCTTGACCCTCACTCACTTCTGGTCTTATTTTATATTTAAATATGGAATACTATTTTATTCTCAAGCTGATACTGGGCCGTGTTTCACTACAAAATACCATGATCTCACTGCAACATGCAATGGAAAATGAAGCACACATAAAACGTGAACGATCCTGCAGCTGCAACTCTGTTTCCGTCCAGCAGGCGACACTAGTGGGTCAGTGACGGCTTACGCAGAGCCTGCAGCCCAAATATTGCGTGAAGCACAATTTGTACATAAAGAAACCAGTTCGACAACTATCACAGCTTTCATTAAGCAAATAATTTGTCACACATGCAGCATTTCTTAGTGGTCTCAAGTGAGGAACCACTTTGATCAGGTCCAAGGTCTTGACATACTGCGGCTTTAACGGATCAAATATGACAATATCATCAAGAAACAATTCAAAATGCGACATTTTCACACTACAAAGATCATTGCAAATGCAATATAAATAGTGTTATAGGCCTATTAAAAAGTCGTTATAATAGCAAGATAGCTGCTACTGCATGACTTAAATTAAACGTACATCTTGTATTACTATGCAGCCTTCTTGAAACCACGTTAGTGCATTGTAGAGCCATTCATTTCAAACGAAAAGACCAGTTATGACTTTACTGGTTTACACAGATACTCTGATGCAGAGTTTAGAGAGCTCTGTATTGGACAAGCGCATACAACTTAAAAAATAAGCATCTAACCATCTGGTAGGTCTACACGAAGATTCGTCATCCGTGGGTTTCTTGTTAAAATTCATCGTAACGTTAAATATCTAAAGCATTTAATTTAGGAGTTGACGTGATGAATTCGGGTTGAGACAATGAAGCTTATTTTCAATTTACACCATAATAAACAATTTGTAACAACAGGCGCAATGAGCCGTATTATGTCATCATCATAATAACCTAATTGGGCAATATCTCTAATGCGAGACATTGTTTGTGCACTGTAAAACATTTATACTCCCATAACAGTGCGTGCACCCTCCCTTCGCTCTGTCCCTCTTGACTTGGTGACAGACCTAAAAGCCTTTTGTTGCATTCTTAGCCAATGGAGACGGATTACGACACCGGGCAGCAGAGATATATAAAGAGCCCCCTTTTTGACCGCACTTGCACATTTTTCAGTGACACTTCTGAACATATACACACCTCCATGGACTAAATTGTACAGAAGACGCCAAAAGAGCCATTGCACTAAACGTGAGCGGGCTATGCATTCATCAGACACGTAATTTGTTCACTTTCAATCCAAACAGTCTGTCCGAGACGCACTGGAACGTACTTTTTTGGGGGGAAATTGAGTGCAAAATCTGCCCCTGGCAAAAAACAGCACTTCGGGGTGATCGTATTGGATTAGATGCATGTCACTGACTGCCTGCCTCTTGTAGGGTAAGGAAAGGAGAAGCGCACATCGGACAGAGGGGATATAACGGGATATAGCGAGTGAACAGACAAGAAACAAAAAGAGAAAAAGTTGCATTGCCTGGTGTCGGCGCATCGTCATGCAGAGGTACAACTTCTTACTGTGCTTAATGGTGCTCATCTCCCTAGGACAGTCGGGAAGCGATGAGCCCAATCTGCTGCTGCCTTCTGGCAGCGAGACGCCCACGGATGCCGGGCTGTCCCTGCTGGACGAGGACGCTGGTTCCCACGAGTGCTCCGCCTGTGTTTGGAGGGAGCAGAGCAAAGTGCTGAGACTTGAAACCATCAAGTCCCAGATCCTGAGCAAGCTGCGCCTGAAGCAGGCGCCCAACATCAGTCGGGAGGTGGTCAATCAGCTGCTGCCCAAGGCGCCTCCGCTCCAGCAGCTGCTGGACCATCACGATTTCCAGGGAGACGCGTCGTCCCAGGATGAGTTTATGGAGGAGGATGAGTACCACGCCACCACGGAGTCCGTGATCACCATGGCCTCTGAGCGTGAGTAATAGTTTTCAACCCAACAGTATTCTCTCCAAATGCGTCATGCGCGTAATTGCGGAGCAGTTTCAACTGACTCAGGCCTGCTCCGTTGACAGTGGAGTCTCTGGTGTACTCATTCAAGTCAGTGACCTAACTTATAGTTTTGGAGGTTGAGGGTCTACTCTGTGTGTCTGAAGCGGACTGATAATATTACAGAAAAGGGTCATCAGGTGGTCACCGCTGTCAAAATATGGATTAGGAGTGAAACTGATAATAATGATAATAACTGATAATAATATGCAGCATAACGAGCCTCATCACTGACTCCGACCGCTCCAATGAGGCCCGATGGACTTTTGTTTTCGTTGTGGGAATGATGATGATGGTGATGGTGACTATGATGATGATGACTGTGGAGGACTAAGCCGTGTTGGAGCATATTTAGCTCCTCACTCCACCTGCTGTCATGTTCAGACTTCCTTCTGCTAGATGTTGTTGTGTGTTCGACGGGGAGTCAACGCATGACGGACCCTTGTGAATGTCAAGTGCATTACTTAGAGATATTGCTGCATTTGGCTGGCAGTTACGTCACTTCGTCCTCTGTTCTTTTGCATAAAGGTCTTCATCTCTGCATTTATGATCACGTCTTAAGGCTCCCTTATTTCTCTCCCTCTAACAATTTGCTCGTGTATAATTCCCCATAAACCCACAGATAAACCGCAGGCATGCAGTTCCCATGGAGACATTTTATAAAATTACTGTTGAACCCTGGCAGCTGTGCTCTATCGGTCTTTTATAGCAGGCTCTACCGGTTTCCCTGCTGTTCATCGCAGTGAGAAAAAGTGTGTCCAAAAAGCTGCTATTGTTCCCCTCATGCAGCGGCCCCCCTCCGCCGCACTTGCCTTTTAAATGCGAAGTTTATGGGCGCAGCTCGTTTTTTTCACCACGAGTACACAAAGACAGAGAATCACTTAAGGTCGAGGGGAGTGTGTGACCTTTTCCTGGCAAATCGCGGGGTTCAACAACATTTACACACGTAATATATTCTGCACAAGGCGGATAAAACACTCTCCAAATAATCAGGTTTTTTGTGAACAAAGATACGCCTATGTGGAAGAGACTTTGGCCTCATGTGTTGTGTGACACTATTAATTCCACATTAGAAGGTCCATCTATCTATCTATCTATCTATCTATCTATCTATCTATCTATCTATCTATCTATCTATCTATCTATCTATCTATCTATCTATCTATCTATCTATCTATCTATCTATCTATCTATCTATCTTGTTGGCACAGTATCGGATACATTTTAAAATATGCAAATCAACCATCACGTAACTTTTTATTTCTATCCTTGCTATTTTGCCTGGAGGGTTTTAACTGGCAATGGTTTTAATCTTGCAAAATGTTGCACTAATGGTATCAATCCAATTCAATTAATTCTAAAATGTCTTAAATTTGACAGGTGAATTGAAAGAGAGAGCGTAAAACTTTTGCTTTGCCATTTGTCAACCATTTAACTTTGTGGACCATTTATTTTTAAGACATTTTCACAAAATAATTTCTCTGTCCAATATATTCTATAATAACTTGCTCTCATCTCTCTGGTGTGCACATCCATCCTACATTCATTATTATTCTCTCCCGACCTCTAAATACAGACAACATGAAACTCTGTATGCACACACTCATCTGCATATTACAAGTGAAATCAACATTATTCTCTAAGGGCTTTTTTGACTCTTTGCTTCCCACCCTCTGCACGCCTTCATACCACACCATCCAAAGTGATTTGAAACCTTATCTAAGCCACAAAAGGGCTTTATGCATGACGCCGGCTAATTGCATATTTCTAACGGCCTGCAGCCACAGGACCTAATGACTGACATTACTGCTGTATCTGTCATCTCACAGCACTTCCTGATCTGGTGTGTTTGCCTCATCTCAGCTGCAGTTTTTATCATCTGCTCCATCTCTTTCTCTCTCACACCGCTCACCCCTCCCTCCACCCAACACCCCCCCCCCCCCCCCCCCCACCTTCCTCCCTGTTAGCCCCCTCTCTCCTTCCTCTTCTTTTTCTCCGGTACTCATGAAAGAGTTGAAAGAATGAGTGCATCTCTTTTCGCCTGTGGCGCTTTAGTGATCTCACAGGATTAAAAGTGCCTTTTCTGTCTCTCTGATAGAAGGAGGACTTCAAACACTATTCCCTGCGCACCTCGAACCCAATCACCCTTTCACGCTCGTGCACACTGCCTTTGATGGGCCATGTGGGTTTGCACAGCACATACTGAACTGGACCTGTGCCAGAGTTGCTTCTTAGTATTCACTCAAGGTACGTGGGTGCCGCAGTGGGGGTTGAGAGGGTCCATGCTTCCTGGTCTCTAATTACTATGAAATTTCATGGAAAAGTACAGCTATTTATATCATAGTGCAGCACTAAAACGACTCTCTCTCTCTCTATGTAGTGTGTTGTGTAGGTAACTGCTCAGCTCACTGTTCACAAATTCAAAATGGGTCTGTTTGGAAGAGTTTATTGGGGTCATTTTGTAGCGCAGCATTGGGAGCGAGTGTTGACTTTATTAACATATATATTGGCATTAACATTTTTGATATACGTTAATCTGTGGATCATTTTGTATCTCAGTTTTGCCTGACGCGGGGTGAGGATTTGACCCCACTAGTTTCTCATTTATTACCTGTCCAGGAGATTTAGAGCAGACCTGCCTCTCCAATCAGTGGGCTATCGCCCCCGTCCTCTTGCTAAGATGCTGAATAACACCACAGTATCCACAAGCTTCTCTTCAGAGCAATTTTAAAAGAAGAGGCACCTTTGTGGACTGTGAATAGTCTTGACGTGAGTTTAGGTTGTTAATACATTATCTTTGCCCCTTGGAAAAACGTTCTGTTGTGATACATTTTCAGTAATTTTAACGTTGTCCAGAAAGAGAGAATCCAGCAGAGAGCAGCACTTGTTTAGCCTCCCTCTGTGTATTTAGTCCACGTTTACATTATCCATAGCAGTGTGTCCAAAACATAACAGTTCAGTAGACTATCTGCCAAAAAACATTGAGGATTGAAGCATTTTTTTTAACATTCAGCTAGTACTGAAACTTCTACTTTATAAAACTATTTCACACCCACAAGTTGATCTTGTCAATTGCTTGTATGTATTGGATGATGAGAAAGTGTAAGTCTGCTATTATTATATAATCCTCAAGTACAGGTTTACACAAATCTTGATTTGGAAAATGTACACATATGTGATGATACAAATGTACAAATTTCCACATGTGCACAGTTGTGTAGACACATGAGGATGCTCTCTCAGGCACACACACTCCCACAGTCACACACACACTCCAGAGAAAAGTTCTCCTATTGACAAAAAGGGTCACAGAGTTCACAGCTATGTGATATATTGGAAGAGGAGACTATTAACCTCATCGGGTCTCTTTCTTTGGCAGCAAAGACGAACCGGTAGTAACTTGAACACTTATCCCCCACACCATACACACACATGCTGACACACACACTCATCCACTAACCACTCCCACAAAAAAACAAGTCTTTTATAGTGTTGACCCTATAAAAGGGTCATTTCCTGAAGGTGCAGGAACCATAAAAATTAAGAGGGAGAGCGCTAAAAGGACAGAGCAGCAGAAGCCGGACTGTCTCCAACTCACTGGCCAGTGTTTGATGGAAGTTGATGACTATGTGAGGTTTTTATAGATTTATTTATTCCGTGGAGGTCTCAGTTTGACGATGACACCTGTTCTGCCTGTGTAGTTGCTGGCATCAGTCGAGGAAAGTTAAACTTTGTTGTTAAATTGTTTAGACACTGGGGTGCACGACCGTCTTGTTTAAAAAGAAGTAAGATAGAAAGGTCTGTAGAAATTGCACAACATACTGTCAACTTTATGGCGAATAAAATTTCAAAGGGAGAATAGTCTATTAATACAAGCACAACATTTCCCTAGGATGTCAGGAATCTCACTTCTTTCATCCTCCTTTCCCTTTTACCACGTTCCCGTCTTTCCAATCCCAGCAGCCGGTCTTCTCTCATGGCGTTTGGGAGTATGCTGCACAGGAATGAATGCATGCTTTACTAAAAACAATACACTGAGAAGTTGAGAGAACGGATGCAGCACTACGACCACGGCAGTTTGGAGACATGGCTGTGCAAGTATATTTTTGGCCTCCTTGTTAAAAAAAAGGCTGTCTTTGCTTTCAGCGCTTGTGAAAACACCGGTGAACTCCGCGTTGGTTCTTTAAAGGATTTCAAAGACAGTGATCGAGTTCGGCACCGCAGCATGCTGGGGGTGAGGGGAGGGGGGTCCATAGGGAGCAACAAGCAGCCCAGTCCCATCCTAAAGGGACAGAAATCATGCAAGGGTTTTATAGATAGAATTTAAAAGACCCAAAACAGATGTTACGTTTCACTAATAAAGGAAATAATTACTTCACACCAGTAATTAAGCCCTGTGTAGGGACATGAGTGAGGAGGAGGAGGAGAGTGAAAAGATAAAATGGCGATCATTGAGGGGATTATTGTTGATGGATGCGTTCAGGCTCTGTGTGGCCGTGTGCAAGGAGCTGCAGAGGATCAGTTTATGGAAGTCCATTAAATCTATGAGGCGTTTAAGCAAAGAAAATGCTGCATGGGCGTGATGCTGGATCCCACGAGGGGGCCACTGTGTTGGATACAAGCACAATTAGCAATGGATTACCTCATCATTATCTACATGAAAATTTAATTAGCCGCTTTTCTGGGGAGCAGCTTCTCGCTGTATTTATCACTTGTGGTTGTATTTCCGCCCACCCACATCATCCCAGGAAGTTTATTAGGAAAATGCAGTCAAATGTATTCATAATTTCTTTAGGGACAAGAGCCAAGTATTTTTTTATACAATGCACACAGCTCATACAGCACACCATATGTTCACGTAGGAGTAAATGCTTCTTAGAGGGAGGGTCGGTCACAATAAACTAAGCATTGTCTTTTGAAGGTTTTTTTAGTAGCTGAGTTTGCAGTCAAACAGAAGTACTTCCAAGGAGAAATATGGCAAATTCTTTGCGCATTTAAAGTGATGAAACTAATTGGCGGTAAACATTTAAGTATTACATTAAAGGACCCATTTTGGAAAAGCAATTCTGACCTGTTGGTTACAATGAGCAATCTCCAGGTCCGGAAAGGAGTGCCTCAAACATTCTTTTCTAATAGCCAGCAGAGAGCGGCTCCTCTGGTTGAAAAAGGAAGTCTGATTGCATTAGAGGTCAATACGAAGATGATCATACTCACTTAATTTATGACTTTAGTAAACATTGTTGTATTTTTTTAAATTTCTGCTGGAACATTGATGGCATGGGGGCAAATTTGTGGGCTCATTTCCCAGTAGCAGTTCCTCAAGTCTGGTCGTCCCTCATTTCAGCAAACACAACGTGGGATGAAGGAAGCAATTGGGAAGCAAGCAAAGTTATGCTGTCGTCAATGAGTTCACTAGAATAAACCCACCGGTACTCTGCAATTTTCAAATTAACTATTTTAGTTCTATATTAAAAACAAGATTTTGAAATGTATTGGAACGAAGAATAGATTTTAGTGTTCCAATCGGCATTAGTGTATATCTAACAAAATGAAGATGTGTCACTTGTTGCATGTGAGGATGTACGGGTTGTACAGGTGTCATGTAACGGGTTCTTATTAAAAGTCATCAAACAAGTCAACAAACAATCAAACCAACAGCAGAAGATCAGCAGTCAGGAAGTTTAAATTACCACCCTACTGCTACAGGTTTTCACATAAACGCTCAGATGAACAAATAACCAACAAGTCATTTTGTTATTTTTTGTAGTGATGTTAACTGCATGATGTGAACTGAACCACTTAAGTTTCTGTTACAAAGTGGAGTCATACTCCTTCTCTCGCCGCAGAATTTGTTTTTTGGGTTAGCTGTGCTTGTTACATTGGGCGAGAGGACATACGCAGTGAAAGACGCAAGCTGGCGATAAAATCTTTTGAAGGGTCGCCCATGTTTCTGTCCTCCACAGTTTTACAGATTTAATTTGTGACATTGGTTTACATTATAGCTATATATATGTATGTAAGTTGTGATAGGTGAACATTATGATAGGTTATTTCAATTGAATATTTTTCTACAACTCAGCTTTGAAGAATTATAAATCAACGTGTTCAGTAACATATGGTCAGCCTGCAAAACAAGAGAAAATCTGGTAAATCTGTATGAGCTTGAAGTTTCTCCAAATACTAATGGCTGAAATTCTAACTGCCTTTCAAGGGTTCATTCTTTTCTTTCCGTTTTCCATCAGTCACCTCTGAGCCGTGTTGAAGCCCTCGCCTCGGGGCTTTAGCCATTTCTAAAACGATAATCTCTCCAGAGGGTCAGTACCAAATTCAATGGATTCGAACACACAGTTAAGTCGCATCACATTTCAGATAGAGAAATACATCAACTTGGTGAAGACTTATCCGAGCCAAAGAAATGGTAAATATATATATATATATTAATATCAGAAAATAAACAACCTGTAAAAAGAAGTGCATCATATTAACACAATTAAAACTGCAGCCTCTGCTTAGTATGAATTAACAACACTTAGCTTAGCTTCCATATAGCATAAACTAAATAGTCTTAGATTCATCTAAGTCGTGTCAAAGACTTTCCCTGCACTTATACAAGCTTGATATTTGTTGGACCATAATGATCAGTGGCTAAATGCAATTCACTGCATGATAGTCTTGAAATAAACTAGCTGTTATCTGTTCTCTTAGATTGTCATATTGTTTACTGTTTAATACAGGAAAGAAATATCCATTAAATTCAAATGCATATTTATTATTTCCTCATAATCTGAATGATCTAAAGCAGTATCACAAAAAAACAGACCCTGCTAATCAATCAAACCCACATTTCTGTCTGGTCTTGTTAATATAACTGCTTTTATATAAAATGTGTAAAAAAAAACGTAGGTTTGGGTTCAACTTTTTACAGGGCAGAATGTTGTCCTCTGACGTTAACGTCTTGCAAGTATGTGTGGATGCACATAAACACAAGCGGTGGGACCCCAGCATGCTTCCTGCTGTCCAGCTGTCCACCTAATTGCAGTTCACTGCACGCTCGCTCTTTTCTTCATCCCTCCCCGTCCTGCTGGAGATGTCCCACAGACGTTTCCCTCGTAATAGAAACACAAATAACCCCAACGCTAAAGACAATGAGCCTGCTTGCTGAAGACACTCAGTTTGGAACTTGTGTATGTCATTTATTTATGTGTAGTTGTAGTTGTAGTTTTCATGTGTGTGTTCACTGAGCTAGAACAGGGAGCTTTAGGAGGTGTCTTTTGTTGCTCCTGGGGGGCTACTGTGCTCAGTCCTAATAGGGGTCTTGTGCCTGCCGTTGTCCCAAGGGAGGGCTTCTGAATGAGGGGGTCTAACTTCACACCCCACCCCACCCTCATCTCCATCCCCAGCTCGAGCCAGGCCTCCCCCACCACCCTCTCCAGTCCCTTGGGAATGGCCGAGAGACAAAGAGGGAGTGGGGCTGGGGTGGGGTGGGATGTTTGAGGGGGTGCACTGTGGCCCCTGTCTTATTAGAAGGGTCGTGAACGTGTCACGATGATTAATATGCCGAGGTGCGTGGGGATACCCTAGAGTCACATTTATTCAACATGAGGGCTCCCAAACACACACTCTCCACAAAATGGCACATTTGCATTTCCCATTAAGAAAAGTGTATGTGTATATATATATATATATATATACATATATATGCAAATGACCATATTACTACAATCTTGGTTGGTACCATTTTGCATTATCCATATGGATATTAACAATAGATGACCATTTCTCGCTGCGTCATTTAAGCTCATGATTTCCCCCCCATGTTGGAGCAGATGTACTCAGCCTGAGAACCTTCCAAGAGTTTGAATAATAAAGTGGACTTTAATGAATTTGTTTTAAATCACAAGCTTTACATGTAGATCCCTTTTAAATTCTAGAAATATTTTGTGTTAAATTATAGTTAATTCCTGTTACCATTCAATGTAAAAAAAAATCATCATTTTGCTGCTTGACAGAGCATTGAATAATTTTGATAGAGGGATTTATCTTAAATTAACATATTATGCACATTGTTGCTGGAGTTGATAGTGTGGAAACAGCAGTTAAGAAATCAATCTTCATAAAAAAAGAAATCATTATTCTGCTATTTCTGCCAAGTCTTTTTAGAACATGTCTTCCATATTGAATTCAGATTGAAAAATATCCATTTACCATATTTGCCCCACTGCCAACATTAATGCAGCCTCACCAGTAACATGTGTTAACTATTCATTGTGTAACTGCACCCTAACTTTCCCTCTCCATCTGTTTTCAACTGTTTAACTGGCTCAACATGACTGCATTTGATTATTAAGAGCATTTCACTTTGAAAAAGGCTTTGTTCATATGAAAATGGACAGATGGCATGGTGAATAAGCTCTTATATACATATGTCTCCCACTAATATACACGTATAGTATGCCCTGGGCTAACTATGGGACACAGGTACCCAGGGAGTCCACCAGATGTTTGATAGGCTCACCTGCAAGCCTGCTGAGTGCTGGCAGTAAAATTCATGCGCTGCATATGCTGCAATTACACCACAGGGAAATAAGCTGCTCTAATAATGAAGTTGTAATGAAGAAACATGAGGAGGAAAAGCAAACAAACCTGTTTCCCTTTGGAAAACTAAGCCTCTGTCCATACTTAACTTTACTTGTTTTTAATTTTTTAATTGAAATAATCATTTTTTTTCTGTACAAGGACTAGTTTCCATCTTTATCTACAGTTTACCCGAGGAGAGAGGTGTTGTTGCTCCAGTAGGTGGTGCTGAATGCAAAATCTAAGTTAATATCCCGCATGCAGTTTTGAAATCATAGCGTTTAAAAACTGAAATAAATCTAAGCAAATTGTTCAGTAAATTAAGTCATAAAAACAGTCCTGCAGTTGCAATAAAATCATAAGCTCTCTTTGCAATAATATGTTATGGTAGCAGGAGCAAAGTTATTGCAGGTAGATGTATTAAATGTCTTTACAAGCTAGCTTTGCTCGTTTTGCACAAGTGGAGCACCCTGCCACGACGTGCGGTGCAATTAAGCAGCAGGAATTCATCCTCTGCGGTGTGCCTCTTACTTGTGCACTTACAGGATATATAAAGGCACAAATTGATCAATGCAGTCATTGTTTAAGATGACGTAGCTCATATGTTGTGCATGTGTGTTTAATAAGGGGGGTCCTTGCTGGACCACAGTATACGGGCCCGGCTTCTCAGATTACTCCTCCTCAAGAAAAGGTCTCTGCTTCTAGAAGTGGAAACGTTTCAGCTCTGCTTTGTTCTTTGTTTTCTTTCTAGAATAAGAAACAAAAGCGATACAAACTGTTAGTGAAGGAAGAGCTGTTGTATGTCGGTCTCCATCTGCAGCGATTAAAAACAACAAAAAGTAGTAATCACAAGTAAACCCCAAGCAAACTGCAGAATCATTCATCCCCAGTTTTGTGCTGATGAGCAAACACAACACCACCAACGTTAATTGCTGTGACCCCAGAAACCCACCAAAAGGAACATTGACATATTGTTTGTTCAGCGTGAGACACTGTATAATTTACACTCACTAATGACTGTCCCAGGAAATACAGGCTGAAGACCACGTCTGTCCCTGGCTTGGCCCTTATTCAATATTCACCCTGGACCGTTCTAACGGATGGTCCATCTGTACCTCAGTGAATTCATATCCCTCAGTGCATGCCTATAATTCAATTACAAGACTTGTTTAGTGTAAAAAGAAGAAAACAGCCTGGTGCAGTGTTCTCTCCCGGCCAATTGAGGTTTGATAAACAAATTCACTATTGGCTGGAGAATCTCCACCCTTATCAAAACAAAAACAAACTGTGGCCGGTTCAGTGCTTTTTAGATTTGAGATGATTCTCTGTTTAAAAAATCAAAACATGTGTTGTGAAGAAAGACGTATTACCATTGCCATGGGGTCAACCTTGACCTTCAAACTCAATCTGGGCTGCCCCTCCCCAGCACCCCTGAGATGTAAAGAGGCTGACGGTTTTGACCCCTGATCCCATTTCTTAACTAGGCTGAGGTGCCAAATAACCTTTTGACCCAGGAAGCATTTGCAGGTTGCCTCAGCAACCTCAGATTTCGCAATCATTGACAGTTCCAAACTGTTTTTCTTCTCCACTCCACTATTTTCCTTTCTAAAGAGGAAGATCAACCCTCCCCTTCGAGCTAAAAGAGAGAAACCGTTTATTTGCTAGATCTAGATTGTAATGTGTCAAACACTCTCAAAGAAAATGTCCGCATTAGATATTCTTTTGTATTCAGTGGGCACATTATTATGCCAGATAGATGCAGAATAAATTTCCCTTAATAAATGAACGTTTTACATGGAAATGAATGTATGAATGCAATGGATGGATGTCATTATATCAGATGGAGGTCTATGTAAATGAACCATGAGCAGATTCGACATGTGGTGCAAATCACAGAAACACCAGAACCAAGGATCATGACAGGAATAAATCTGCCCATTTCAGGAGTTGGTTTGTGTTCTTTGACGTAACCCTTAATCCACACCCCAAATATATTTTCAGCAAGAATGAGCCACTTAAAACCTTAACATTGCCATTTGTAATATAAGGGTAGATCCTTTCATTACAATTGACCCTGGGGAATCTAAGGTTACCATCTGGCCACTGGCCACCATTACTGATCCTTGTTTTAATATGCAAATAGAGCAACCGTGATGTAATCACAAATGTAACCCGACTGAATGGACCATGTGGACATTTGATAAAAGACAGCCTTCATGCAGATGTAACTAAAATGAATAGTTGGGCCGAACGTGTCTGTTTATCAAAATAAGTTAAGGAACCCTAGACTTATAGTGACAAATAGTGACAGATATGGATTATCTTCTCTGGGTTGTGAATAGTACTTGGGTTTTTATTCTGTAGATGACTCAGTCTCAAGTTTTCAAAATCCTAAATGAGATTCATTAAAGAGCAAAGAACAACAGCAGCGTATCACCGAGCTGTCACACAGAAATATGTCAACTTCCTTTGTGGAAGTGTCTTTCTTTAAGGTCAATATGCAAAACATGAACATCACACTATCATAACATCATAACACTTTTATAATGTCCACTTTATCACAAAATACAGTGTTTGTCTCTTGCAGGTTAATTAAACAGACTCAGGGTGTGTTATTGAAGAAATTGTTTTTAAAATGAAATATTTTATTTTTCTTAATGTAATAAAAGAAAACTGTAGTAATGGACAACTTAACATTAATAAGTAATTACACCACTGTCTCTCTTTTCATGCAGAGTACATTTTTCTAGCATTATGGGAAAAAGTTTGTACTGCTGTGCACATTTTTGGAAACTATGCCAAAAGTATGAGTTACTGGTAGTTCCTCATAAATTGTAGATTCTTTGCGCCTCTTTTGGAGTCAATTTTATTTTATCTTTTATCTTCTTCTAGTGGGAAATTGTGTGCTTTGCAGTCAATGTTGTACAAACCGACCAACAAAGATAGAGCCAAAATAAAAATTTGAATTAAACTAATTTTAGTGAAAACATTCAGGTGACCTTCATGTTTACAAAATTCTTTTAGGGGTATTTGTATGCCTTTATCTAGTTGTCAAAAGAAGGAAGATGATGGGTAATGAAAGATTGCAACTACATGCACCAAAGGTCCCTCGTTGGGTGCACACCGGGGTCAGTCAGTTCAGAGCTTTGTGAAGGGTGATGATAATTGATAATGTTATGAATGCGTTTTATAAATATAACTCTTCTCCACAGCGGAGCCCCTGGTGCAGGTGAACGGGAAGCCGAGCTGCTGCTTCTTCAAGTTCAGCCCCAAACTGATGTTCACCAAGGTGCTGAAGGCCCAGCTGTGGGTGTACCTGCGGCCGCTGCAGCAGACTTCCAACGTCTACCTGCAGATCCTCCGGCTGAAGCCCGTCACGGAGCAGGGCAGCCGCCACATCCGCATCCGCTCCCTGAAGATCGAGCTCAACTCCAGGGTCGGCCACTGGCAAAGTATTGACTTTAAGCACGTGCTGCAAAACTGGTTCAAACAGCCCCACACCAACTGGGGAATCGACATCAACGCCTTTGACGAGAGAGGCAATGATCTGGCGGTGACTTCGCTGCGACCCGGGGAGGAGGGGCTGGTAAGGACCCTCAGACCTGTCCTTTGGGCAGGAGGGGATGCACGTTTCTTAAAGCTCACATTTCTGCATGGCGGCCAACTTAATGCTAGAGGAAAAAATATCACTCCAAAAAATAATTTGGGTGTGTATTAATAACTAGATAAAACTAATATTGATTTAAATAATAAAATAAAAATAAAGAGGGGCATTCTCCCTCCACATCCTTGTTAATGTATTACGGATGCAATGAAAACTACTATACTATACTATACTATACAATATATATATTAGCAGATTTAATGTTGCCATACATTTTTTTATATCCTTTATGATTTGTGCTGATTTCAGAGCAGATTTAAAAAATACAGTCATCTATATTATATTATATTATCATTATTCATATTCATACTTTCTAGCCAGCCACTGCTTATTCATTTTAACATATCAACTTCACAAGTGTGCAGATATATGCTTCTTAACCCCACACAAACCTGTAGATTGTGGCAGAAATTATTTTTACAGTAAAGGTTTGTTCATCATGAGCAGGTTTTGAGCAGCAGTGAAATGAAGTTGTTGCACTGAAGAAAGGATCATGAGGCAATAATCTGCATTTTAAATACAAGAACATAGAAATACTGGGATGCACAGTGGAAATCCCATTTATGGGCCACGTCCAAAGCAGAAGCAGAAGCTACGTTTCTGTAAAAAACAGATAAATAATGGTGTACAGGGGAGTTTTGTAACTATTGTAAAGCTTCGCCCTGACCCTTGTCACAGGTTCACCTCAAACACAAAGATGCATTTGTTGTGTTAGTCAATAATACTGTGAATCTTTGTACAGAAAGGAGTGATTTCAAGCCTACGGGCACAAAGCACTTACGTCTGTCAAAGGCTGAACTCAAAAACCTCAATCTCCGTTACTGCAGAGTGAATATATACAGTCTATGCAAAAGGTTTTTGAAGGTGGTTGTGCAAGAATAGGTTCAGCTTTGTGTCAAAATTGTAGATGAAAAAGATTACAAAAAACTGCAGAGTCTATTGAACGGTTATGTATTTGTGACTCTAAATACCATCCCCACTGCACTCTGTTCGGATATGTTTGTCATGACCCCTCTATATTTAGTCCAGTACAGAGAAAAGCTGCTTTGTTTTGATCAGAGTTACTGCAGCTGACAGTAACATACAACATCTACGCTGAATTGAACAGGACACTCATCCCAGTTAAGCAACATCAAGTATTTACCAAAGGTTCATTTGGGTCTGATCATCGCAGCACATAACACAGCTCAGCTCTGGCGTCTCGACCAATAAATCTGCTGTCTCAGCACACAGCAGTGTGCAATATTATTCTTTAACCAAAAAAGCGTAGCTAAATAAAACAATGCACAACAAGCAAAGAAAGACTCAAACTGCTTCTGCCTGATACTGTGGGTATTTTTCTCTGCAACAGAAGCCCTAAAGGCCAGGCTGACATGGTCTCACCCCAACGCCCTTTCAGCCTATTTCCTCTTTTGAATGCATCGCAAAAACTGTGCTTGAACGCACATTTGATCCGCTTGCCTTGCCCAAAGGACAAGGTTATGGTAGCCTGCAGATAAACCTGCCGGGTCAAGTATACCGTGTCGGCCATCGACGTTGGAAAAGGACAGTTTATAGTATAAGTATTTTCTGTTACTACTAGTTTGTTTTTCTGAAATATCCGATGTGTAGATATTTTATCCCTTTTTATCCCTTTTTATCCCTAAGCCTTGATGAACAAAAATGATCGACACCACTCAGCTGTCCAGATAACTAGAAGGGTTTTAATGCCATAATTTTCTAAAATTATACTGAAACATCAAAATCAATCAAATCATCAAATCAATCTGAAAATCAAGTGGTTTATTGTATTATTTTTTACTCTAGTGTGATTAGCCAGTGGTTGCACTGGTGATTAGCCAGTTCAATTAGTCAAGAATTAGTGGTATTCATATATAGAAGATCATTTTTCATATTAAACCTTTGTCGACATTTACACTCAGTTTTCATCTAAAGTATATTTTCATCGAGAAGGATATGTATGGGGAACATGCTGAAATTCCAATACTGCACTTTAATGCACTTTGCATAGCAGTTCATACCTGTACTTTGGCAGGTTAGTCTACTTAGGTATCAGAAGACATTTGCAGCTTGTAGTCTGTTATTTTGATTGTAGTAATATTTAGTGTAGTGTAAGGTATGAGCTGAGAGATGAATCAGACACAAAATAAGTGCTGAGTTGACTTTGTTTATATTAGTGTCCTTTCTTTAAAAACAACAAAGTTAATATGTAGTCATCCTCAGTTGAAAATATATTGACATGTATATTTATATATGTCTATCTTGCATTAGAGGTTAGTTCTGCTGTCTGTTCAAAACTCTGCTGATCAGCACCTTTAATGCTGTTTTGTTTAATCCACATACAGGACTGTATGAATAACACACTGCTTTACGGAGACTTGTTGCTGTAACTATTTCTTGGCAATAAACTGCTGGGAGCTGTAACTTCCCAAAGTCTTGTCGTTGCTGTGAGGTCGCCGGGCAACCAGTAGAGACACAGGAGGGCTGGATGGACAAATTAACTGTTGTTTGTCAAGGAATAGTTACAGTACCCACCTCCCCTCTAGATCACACTTGGTGAGTTAGTCTTTAGTTTGTGCACAGATTAAAAAAACAGACACAACATGATTATTAGTGAGTTTTAGAGTGTTTGTGGCTCAGTGGTGGAGCAGCGTCATCCTTCTGTTAGAGGATTGGCAGTAAGATGTCCTTGTCCATTTCGATGTCTCCTCGGGCATGACACCCCAAAATGCTCCAGCGAGCTTTCCTTTGGGTGTAATAATGGGAATGGAGGGATAGTTAGAGTGTTGAAGGGCAGGCGGCACCTCGCATGGTAGCCCCTGTCATCAGTATATCAATGGGTGTGATTTAGGACATATAATATTAAAACGCTTTGTATGGTCATTAGACCTGATAAACGCTATACCATTTACCATTATGGGAGAGTTTATATATACAAGATAATTATATAATTCAAATCAAACACATATGATAATATTATGTAGATAATCCAGTACCTCTTAAATTATTTCAATAATACAGTAAGGATTTGATTCTCTCTCCACCTCCCATTTTGGGGAATCGGACAAAGCACACAATTGATGAATTTGACTGTTAGGATTGGTAACTTTCTTTTCAAATGTTGATTTCACAATATTATCCATATCATGAATTGCTTTGGTAACGATAATTGCCAGTCACCGTGACAGACTTGGTGGGAAAAAAATCATCTGCTTCATCAAAAATGAACATCTAATGTCCTTTTAAGACACAATATGCCATTAAGCAGTGATGTCCAGTTTGTCCTTTGTCAAATATTTGCTTTCCTTCACTGATTTGTCAGTTATTGTTCTCCTATAACCACCTCTCCCTCTCTGCCCTGCCTCTCCTCCCCCTGATTCCAGCAGCCGTTCCTGGAAGTGAAAGTTCTTGAGACGACCAAACGCTCCCGGAGAAACCTCGGTCTGGACTGCGATGAGCATTCCACTGAGTCTCGCTGCTGTCGCTACCCTCTGACTGTGGACTTTGAGGCGTTCGGCTGGGACTGGATCATTGCCCCCAAACGCTACAAAGCCAACTATTGCTCTGGCCAGTGCGAGTACATGTTTATGCAGAAATATCCGCACACCCACCTGGTGCAGCACGCCAACCCCAGAGGCTCTGCAGGGCCCTGCTGTACCCCGACCAAGATGTCTCCCATTAACATGCTCTACTTCAATGACAAGCAGCAGATCATTCACGGCAAAATCCCAGGGATGGTTGTGGATAGATGTGGCTGCTCTTAGGCTGCAGGGGGGGACGCACACTTGCGTACAGTCACCATTGCATCAAACCACCCAAAACCCTTACTGAGCTCTCCCTTGGCACCAGAACCCACTCCTCAGCATCCAATTTCACTTATGCCACAAAATCATCCCACTCGGTTTCCATGCTTCCAGAAATTAAATAGATTCTAACTGTAAAAAAAGCTATTAATGAAACATGAATCAAAAAAAAGGACTGAGTGATGGAAATACAGCTGATTATGAATAATTGAAGAAGTTGTCCTCGTGGAGCAGCTTCAAAAAACGGTAAATGAGACAAAACTACTTAACGTGCTAGTTTTGTGGGTTTTCTAAGTTGTTTTTTTTAAATGGCATCTTTGTTCAAAGTCCAGGTTAGCGGATTGAGTAGACGGGAGACATAAGCATTTACAATTTCAGTCATACGGTGAGTTTGGAAATATACAAATACGCTTAACTTACGGGTGAGATTTGATCCACAAAAGTGTATGCACGGGGGCATTATCAGAATCACTTTGTAATCCATCACTTTAACAAAAATATCTAAATACACCTAATGTGAGGAGGATATTAGAAATGCTCCTTGTATAAATCCAAAATCCTGTTTACAGATGCTTAGAGATGTGCTCTAGAGATGTAAAGTGTTAAGGAGATCCAAGACCAAACCTATACCCTCTATTAATGTATAACACCCCAGTGTGACATTCTTGAGTATCTATGAAACCTTTCAAAGGTACTTTGATCTTTTATGTGTAGTCTTGTAAAATTCAGAAAGGAACAGGGAGAGAAGAGGTTATACTATTTTCACTCTGTCTTTCAAAGCGGATAACTAAAGCCAGTATAGCTATTTATGCCACAAACGCAGATAAGACATATTTAGGTTTCACCATGACACTAAAGTCTAAAACTAAGTACTGTAAAGTAGATGCATTCTGAAGGTATTTTGCACCACCCGGGAGAGGAGCAGGAGCAGAATACTGCAGGATGACAAGAACACCAGGACAGGAAAAAGAAAAAAGGAAAATACACTTTAACACCCTCAACTTTTGCATTCAATGTTTAAAACAGAGAAGTAAATGCACTGTTTCATAACAGGCCTGGAACTGAGCATGTAATAATGGACAGGAAGCAACGTCGCTATCCTGAAATTTAACACTCAAGGGTGACGGCAATGGTCAAATCTTTATACTGCTCTGTGTTTTTGAGAGGAAAATACTACAAAACAGGCCCACCGTATTAATCATTCCTACAGCAGTGTTAAAAATACTATCCAATTTAGAAAGAGCTTCATTTCTCACAAAGTGCTTTCACTTTTTCTCAATGCTAGTTTCAGAACAGAAGAACATAAAATACTTTAATTGCAGAAGTGATAGCTTTTATGAACCACAACAGACCACACACCCCGTTCAGATCACGACAATGTTACCCGACCACCGACTTTAGTTTAGAGAACACATTCGATTGCTTTTTGAAATGCCCCCATCCACCTCCACTGCAACTTTATCGCCATTATCATAAAATATTGTTAGTGCTTGAACACAGAGTAGATTAGTAACGCTTGAAGTCTGTTTTTGTCTCCTGGATGTCAAGCAAAGATATCCTTTTGTTGTAAACGAAAGCACTATGCTGTTGGATAAAGGAAGAACTATATATAAATTATATATGTATATATTAAAAAAAGGGGTATAAAAACCTTTTTTGGGGGCACTCTACCTTACCAACAATAAATTTTGCACTATGGGACGTTCATGGCGTGAGGAGGTGAAGTGTCGTTTGTGTTGTACCAAGCACAAGAGAGTGTGTACAGTATAGGATGAAAAAAAAAGAAAAAATTGAAAAAAATATTGAAGCTTCTGGTGTTAAACCAAGAACTAGAGAGGTTATCACTGACTTTTATCTGAAGCGGGGGGCCTGTCCATGAGCTCACACACCTTTATCCAATCTGGAACATGGACGTACTGAACCAGCAGCCTGAAAGGCCTCCTTGCCCACGGTGGGGGATAAGTCATATGTATAATAAGTGTCTGGATCAATGAAAATGCTTTAACTTGAAATGACCCGCCTACCAACTCTAATCCATCTCCATGTTAGAGAAACTACGTCCGTTTGACATAAAACATAAATTGTCAACTGTCTTGCATAGACATGTTTTTGCCTTTGTGTGTATTTTAAGTGAAAGCACCCATGTAAGAATGGGAGGAGTATCCAGGGATCGTTAGCCAAAGTAGAGGATGACATGTTGTGTGCTGTAACTTTTGTGATCGTCGCAGGAATATGCTAGAACATTTCAAAGGGAGGAAAAAGCTGGTTTAGGGGCAGTGGTTGGAAATAATTCAACTGGTCAGTAGTCTATTTATTAATATTAATTACAACGCATCTCAAAGTCTGTCTACCTCACTGTAGCCCCCTAAAAACCTTGCTTTTTTCAATTTGTCATTGATTAATCTCTGCAAACATCTAACCAATAAGAACCCCCACCCCAACCCCTCTCAAAACATGTAGATGAAAACCACAGGGTCCCCTTGCTCTCAGGTTCAGATTGAGTTATTGACGGAGTGACTGATGGTAGCGGCTCTGGTAATGTGTGGTCAAAAGAAATGATTTGCTGTGCCCACATCTACGGCTTGCAGAGAAGTTGCGTTTTGAATTTTAGTGTTTGTATACTGGTATGTGTGAGAGTGTTTTCATATAAATATATGAGAGTAAGAAATCTCTATGTAAATACCTACCCAAATGTTGACCTTTATGATGTTTTGGACAGGTTCGCCGCTTCCAATGTTTTTCTCACTTTCCCTCTTCATTCTTTGTGTAGTTAAAGAGGAAAAATCCCCCCAACTTTGTAGTTTAATGGTTGTGCTTATGAATAACTGTTCATTTGTTATTTTTGCCTTTTGATGTTTATTTACTGTCATTTTCTTTTGTACAATAAATCATTTATTTAGCTTAAGGGATATGTTGTTTATTTCTGAAGGCTCTGATTAACCCACTACCTGCTCAGCGCCAAGCAGCGGACGAACGCATTCAGCAGCTGGAAAACAAAGTGGAGCATCTAGGCGCCAAAGGGACGGATATTTCCCTCAGGAGTTCGTTTCTACTATAAATGATTTAGCGAGCAGTAACTTACAAAAATAACTGGGGAACAGACCTTACAGCCCATTCAACTTTATTGACAATTTTAAAATGGTTAAAAACAAGCTGTGTTGCTTCTTGTTTTTCAATTGATCCGAATATCTAAACAGATTGATTCGCTGGAATTGGTTTATAAAATACTCACCTATTGTACTTGAGAGAATATAACCTCTACCCAGGTTGCCCTCGCACCTTGAGAGGTACATCCACACAATAAATCCCACACGCACTTAGTTGAGCCATCCTTATTCCTAGAATCAACAGTGACAGCCAGTGGAGGTGGCAGCAAGCAAATTCACCGCAAGGCTAATTGGTGAAAGAGAGCATTCAGAGGACAAAGGTTTAGTCTTGGGGTTACGGTCGCCATTATTTCCATGTCATATAAAATCCAGCCTGACCCAATTAATATGCCACCTGATAGAAGGGCCTCTCATCAACCTAATTTAGAGAATCAATTGGGGGCAAATGAGAGTGAGAACGAAGCTCTTTACGGATGCAAACAGACAAAGACCACCCAGTACAAGCTCGAGGAGACCGATGCCAGCAATGACATAAACCTTTTGAGAAATCCTCACTTGACATAAACAAACATTCACACAGTCCCCTGCCCCTCAAGTGCACCAATGCGGTACACATCATCCGTCATACCCACCCTACAAAGACAAAGGAAGACATTGACGGATGTTTTTAATTGTTTTGGTTCATAAGGAGTAGTTGTACAAGTTGGACGTGAAGTATTACAGGCTTCATAAGCTTTCAGACCATTAACAGAATGAACTCAGACCCAGCTTCATTAAATAATGAATACGCTGGGTGATGAAGGAATTTGCGCAAGTAAAAAACAGTACATTGCAATTGGAATATTGAAAATTGTACAAAGCCCAGAAGAAAGGCCTCACGGGGCTGGGAGGTTTTGGGAGGAGCTTTATGACTGTTATAGCTATAAAGTTAAGAAAGAAGGGGAATTGGGGGACGGCTCTCAACAGCTTCAATTGCTGGACAAAGTCATCAGTAACACCTTTTTGTCTGGCTCATTGACTGGCCGTTGTTTAGAGAGGGGAACTGTTCAGGGAAGATCACACGCACTCTTATGGGGTGAAATAATCTCACATGACAATAAAATAAACAGTGGGGACACAAGATTTGAGTCTCAATGAGTTGAAATAATCAACGAGGAATAATTGTGGACTTGTGTGTGGTTGATTATTTTAATCATTCAATTTGTTTAACTCATTATTTATGTTTATTTGCCTTCTTAAAGTGGAAATAACATAATTCCGTAATAAATACACCCATAACATTACACCTTTAAAAAGTATTTATTGTCACCAGCATCTCACTTAAGATGTATGATAATGGACGAACAGTATTTCCCACGTTCCCTGAGCTATTACTAAGTCATATATCCTCACTCCTCAACTGAGTTGTCATTCTAAACCTAAACAAATATCTTGAGTTTGTTGTTTCAACATAAGCTTTACTTTATTTAATGAATATCTTGACCTATTGACATTTTGTCTAGATTTATTTACCAGTTGATTTTCATATTAAGAGAAGGATTTGGATTTTGCTGGTGTGCTGTTTTTTTAACGTAATTTGATCAATTGTGTTGTAGTAAATGCTGTTATTAACTTCAGTTAACTTAGTACAACACAGCATAGTGTACAAAAACAAATGTTCCTTTGCATTTCTGCTCAAAGAAGAAAGTATCCTTTAGTGACCCTTCCCACACAATGGGAACCGTGTTCTGGCACCCGGGAAGCAGTTAGGGGTTAGGTGTCTTGCTCACCAGCCAAGGTTTTGAACCATCAACCCTGCGGTTACTGGTGCACCACCACCACTCCACGCACCCCTGTTACCCTAGAAATGCTATATTATAAATCCATATTATAACATATAAAATCATCTATTCCACTATGAACTCTGGAATTCATTCTACATTTCTACAACAGGCTACTTTGAGGAAATGTCAATGATGACGATCCATTCTCATTGTATTTTACCTGTAGTAAAGTCAGCAGTCATTTAATCAGTTTAGGTACAGTTCACTGTGTTGGTTGAGTGTCTTTGTCAATGACAGCTGTCACTATTTTTGTTTTCCCAGCGCTGGGGGCAACCATGGTGCACGGAGTAAAGAGGGTGGGCCGGGAACCGCAGGGTTGGTGGTTCGAACTCCGGCTCCTCCATGTCCCATGTTGAAGTGTCCCTGAGCCACACACCCAACCCCTAACTGCTCCCTGGGAGCCTTTACGGCAGCCCACTGCTCCCACTGTGTGGGATGTGTTAAATACAGAGAACAATTTCCTGTATGTGTATAATAATACTTGGCAATAGAAATGGCTCCTTCTTCATCTGGTTTGAAGCTGACAATTACTGCCATACATGGTGGTGCAGTCCGTCCAGCAGGGGCTGCACCGTCGAAACAGGTCGGAGGGCACCTGGGCACCGGATGACTGCACTTGAAGGGATACAACAATGGTCTTGATTATAATTGCATCCTTTTGGTGCTTTGCCATTTTTATGCGGTGGGGCATTTCCATGGAATGCAGCCAAATGTAAGTTTGAGGAGTGTTTCAATATGTGTCGTCGTCAAGAAAGATGGCCAACAATGCTCAGTAAACAGATTCATTTCAAAGTAATGGTGACACAAGTTTATTCAAGGTTTGATTCAAATTAAATCAGTCTGACATGAAAAAATAGAAAGAAATCTTCTTTGGTGTTTTAATGTGTAACCACAACTCATACCAAAAATACAGAAAAAACACCAACACTTTATCGATTTAAGAAATACTTGTATAATGAAAACATACAAACTAAAACACTTGAACGAAACTGTTGTGTGCTAAAGTGCTTTTTTAAAAGCAACAACAAAATGATGAATTGATCTCAATCTTGTAACTCTCTGTTTCTTTGTCTCAAGAGAGGGGGATATATCTAAAAGTGGATGGAATAATTGTATTTACGTTTATATGCAAACTATAAGCAGATATTTCCAACACCAAACATGATCTTAAGATATTGTAAAGTATTTCATGTAAAACCTCCAAAAGGTCAAAATGATGTTGAAATAAGAACAAATCTGACTGTAAACATTTTTGTGTACGCTCCCTCAAATAAGCAAAACATAAATCCCTCAATAAACTGTCTCAATTTGGGAGTACCGGAAAATTAAAAAATTTATTTTCTCTCTGCTTCGCACAGGTACAACGTGCTGATGAGGGAAAAAACACCAGCTTCTTCTCTACCAACACACAGCAATTTGCACATTCCATCCACTTATTTTGATCTCCTCACAGCAGTGTGTGATTACATGAAAGTTATCCAGACATCTCTCTCAGCCCGAGAGCCAAAAGAAAAGCTTTAGTCCCATGTGGTTGTCCTGCAGTCCTGGTAATAATCTTAAATCTGCATTGCATTTGGAACAAAATCTTCAATCTGTTGCTCGACTATAACTGCCTATTAAAACACAGAAATAAACCTGTGCAGTGTCGTAATGTTAGAGTTGTTGTTGGAAGAAAAAACGAACAAACGTAAAGATACAAAAGTTTTGGAAAATCTGCTAGTTTAATTAATTCTGAAATTTATTGGGATCATAGAATAAAAAATAAGAAGGTTATTCTATGACACGGCTGCACTCCGTATTCAACGGTGGTTGCGCTGGACGCAAAAAAAAAATCCAAGTCACTGGTCCGACCTGAAAAAGCACAACCCTCAACCAAGTCATTATAACCGTTTACACTTGTACTTTATGTACCTTCCATAATTCAGAAAAATACATTCTAATTTGGTTTATGTATAAGAGGAATTGTAAACGTTCTTCACAATTTTTACAATGTAGCATTTAGTATGTGTTTATATTCATTCAAATATTCTCTTTTCAATTCTTTCATGATGTAAACTACTTTGAGATTGCATATATGAACTGTGTAATATGAATACATTTTCAGCAGTCGGGTGACTTTAAACCTTCACACTCACTATAAGGATGAAGTGAGGATGAGTGAAATGAAAAGAGAGAGAATAAATGAAAAACGGAGGGAGAAGCAATCCTCCTTTGCATAATATTCATATTTTGTTCTTTTTCACAAGCCTTGCCGATTGAATACATTGCAGATTCAAGGATACAATACGATACAATATCATATATATCATAATACAATATGACAACAAAATCAACAATAACGAGTGGACAAAATATAGAACTAGGGACAGAGATGCCGGTTACAGTGCTGGCCAATAAAAAGGGGTTGTGGATTTCTTTGAGGCCTGAGCAGTCAGAGAAAGGCACTGTGGGGTCTCCATAGTTCACATGGCAAACTCTCAAACACCCACGGGGGGGTAACCCTCCCTCCCTCCATCCCCTGTCATGCCTTAACTGAGGCTAGTGTTGACACAGTGCTGGCCAATCTAATTTTGATTGTCAGGAGCAAGGAATGGTGATCCTCCCCCCGCCCCCTGAGATCATCAAGTTCATTTCTCTGGCCACATAGGGATTTTTTTTTTCTTTCACCCCCACCCCTCCATCTCCCCAACACTAGAACAATATTCAGCCGTTCCTGGGCCTCTCAGAGTGAGCTCACTGGAGTTAATCTCTCAGGCCTCTCTCCTCTCTATTGCTGCTTCTCTCCCACTTGCACTCTCTCCCTCTCTTTCTATTCAAAAAGCCATTTGAGGAACAGCTTGAATTAGTGACAGTTATTATTCAGACTAATGAGTAAAATCTCAAAGGCAACAACAGCATTCATAAACGTCGTCTTGCCAGGAGAGATTTATTAATAAGTGGGTGACGTATGTAATTTCTGGAATAAATATAAGGTATAAGGTAATGTAAGGTTTTAATTAATCGAGCACAACAGTGGTGACATAAATGGCATGTATCTGAGTGTGTGAAGTGTGAGGTATTTGGGAGGACAATCTGTGAAATGTCACGACGCCTTCATTGTTTTCCCGGATGTGTACCATCAGAAAAGACAGATGGCCCTCTGCACCTTTGTTTGTGAGTGTGTGTGTGTGTGTGTGTTTGCAGATGCGCTTGCACGTCTCAGAGGCCGAGGGAGTGGGGACGATCAAGTTATTTGACAACATTGTTTTACATTTGAATGCTTATCATGGCCCAAATTCAAATTGAATAGCACAATGCCAAATTTTTAATAACAAACAACAACCATTGTTAACATATTCAACAAAAACTTACCATATCTGTGAGATAACATTCATTCATGCCTTTTCCAAAAACTCATGTATTTCAACGCCTTCCATCATCGTTGATTTGAGTATGCATGAGTTATTGCAATAAAAGGCCACTTAATGTCTTTTGTATGGCGGAGAAAGACGGGGAAGCTGCAAAGTGACAAACTATGACATTTGGTGGAGGCCTCTGTCAATATAATCAAATTGAAGCAGTCGCAGACATTAAGACTGACATTCATTTTCTCAATGAATTCCCAGCCAATGAGATGCAGTGACAGACCAGCAGTGTGTGGCTTTGTGGTGTAATCAAAACTGAGTTGTGATAACAGGGAAGAAATTAGGGAACAGAAGATAAGTTGACATGAATGGATCAGTCAAGCTTGCTGAATAAAAACCTGCAGAGAATAATGGGGATGATCAATCACAAAGGTTTGTAACCCTTGCATGGAAGTATTTAAAGTGTGTGATTTAAATAATTGTCATACTAGCTATGCATAAAAATAAATAAACATTGTTAATTGATATTTGTTATCCTTAATGTACCTAAAATGTTGCTTAAAAAAAGTCCCTTAAATTAAACTTTGTAGCAACTTGAAATGCAGTATAACAAGTTGGCCATATGAGGGCACTACAACTAAACATCAAGTTAAAACATGCTAATCATGCCATCTCTGTGCCACAAGCGAAACATGTTATAATCAACAAAAAACTAACCGATTGGATGTGAAAGGATGCTTTGGAGGAAACAGCTGCAAAACATGAACATAAATAAAAAACATAAATCAGTCTAACAAACGGATTGTAATTATAAATGAACATCTATAATTCTCAACATATGTTGCTGTTGAAGTCGGTGTGCAGCAACAACAATAGTTTGTCATTCAGCTTTATATCATATTATATCCACAATTATTACATCGCTTTAAACACAAATGTTGAAAAATCCGACTTATGAAGTTAATAATGTGTTAATGTTGATAATGTTTGGGGAAAAAAACAAATGTAAACACTGAAAGCTTTTAATAGTAAACACTAAAACCTGTTTTCAAATCCTTTGAAGTTAAAAACATAATAAAGAAAAATAGCTCAAATCTGTGGTATTAACCAACTACCAGAAACAGCTTAATAGAACCTGTAAAGAAAGAATGCTGTGATTAAAAAAGAGGATAAATTGTACCTAACAATGGTTTTATAGTTTGACATGAATAATCATAAATTTAATAAGTTTACTGTCAGAAAATATGCTTTAAATACAAAACAATTATATCTCCATCAATACAACCCACCGTTAAAACATTTTCAAAGAATGCACTTGAGCTGCAGCGCACAACTGCAGCTTGTCAGAGGTAATCTTGACATTACAAAAAAAAGGTCGAAAGGTCAAAATTATTCCATCAGGGGTGTTGGGTTCACTAGGGAAAAAGTGACCAAACCAGAGAAAAACTAAGAAAAAAAACTAGATTCATACACACGTTCACCTTGGTCCAAAAAAAATTACACAAAGCTCCTTTGTGATTAAAGAAATGCATATTTAAAGACTGGAGAAAGGCTGACATTTGAAAAGGGGGTAGGGTCTGTTTGGCGTAGGTGCATGATTTGCAAGCTGTCAGATGACGGCCTTGAGGATGAAGAGCAGTGGGCCCCCATTCTCTGTCCAGTGCTTGGTGCTCCCAGCCCCCTCAACGCCTCTCCATACCCCCATGGGAGGAGGTCTGTTGCGCTGCGGCCACACTAAATCAACACCGTCCTAATGAGGTGTCACACTTGACCCCCAGCAGCCTCAGCCCCTCACATGTGTGTCAGAGCCACAATGAGCGGCCCTCCATCTCCAGCGCCCGGCTGACACATTTTGATTCATGAGAGAGCCTGGGCCCTGTCAGGTCAAAATTACCCCTATCAAAATGCCACCATCAACACATTCATCAACCCTACCTCTGAATCCGCCCTTATACAATTCCTCTCCAAAAATCAACAACACTTCATTGCTTGTGCTGTACATGCGCCCCTCCCTCTGACTCCCTAAAAGCACACAGACCTCTAAACGCTATGCATGTTCTCTCTGACGACCTCTTATTGTGGTGAGAAATGATACCCCTGCCTGCCATTGGTCGGGGCTCTAGCATTGTGCACCCAAAGGCTCTCTGGGCGATGAACTCTGTGTCCCCCAGGTGTTGGTAACCTTGTCCTGACCTACCGACCTAAAACACTCCTCCGGTGAACAGGTAATAACGAACCTGAGAATGAAATCTCCCCACTAAGTCAAAGTACGGTGAGAGGCGAAGGGAGCTTACTCATAGCGGGAGGTGAGACACATTATCTTCACATTTGGTGGTGCATACGTTCCATTGGCCCAATACACCATGAGAAAGGTAGAACTCATACAATTGTGGTCAAAAACACATCCTAGTCCTCACAGCGCACATGCGACCATCCCGGTGATGATGGACTGCGGTATCCGCTCTTCTTCCTCTGGAGATCAGACTTTCTTCATCCTGCTAGCCTGCATCCGCAGGGTGACATCATCTCCTGCCTAATCCTCTCGACCCGACGGCGGCAGTTGCTCCTCCAGAATCAAACCCGCAGGATAAATGTCAACTACCAAACCAGCTTTATAAATAAATAATCAAAAGTGTTCCAACCCTCAACCCTTAACATTTTTGTACAACACTTTATAAGCTAGGACACAGCCGCCCCTCGCAGATGAGATCATTTGCTGTCAGCTGCCACTCAACTTTGCCCACTGAGGCAGCCATCTGCTCCGTAAACCTTCCCCTGAGAGACAAGCGCAGTCCAGTGTGACCAGTACACCTGTCAACTGCCTTGTCTGGTCTTGAGCCTTTACAAATGCCCATGATCTCGTTGTCATTATTATGCAAAACAAGGATGTCACTATTTATTACTAAAACTATTAAATATCTGGATGGATTTGTGCCACAGTGTCCAAATTGATTAGGCGCGCTTCTATGGTGATCCATCAGTCATCGCAATATTAAGTCAGGGTCACAAACGCACACAGTTTTATTGCTGCAGTTTAAAACAATAAGAAATGTATGTTCACAACATACGATAATGTGACAATAATATCTATTGTTACATGTTACAATATGTCTCTAATAAGGCTATATGACGTTATGGGTTGTAAACCCGAGTTCATGCAAAGTATTCATAAAAAGTAATAAAACTGTAAGCTGTCACGACCCAACACCCGTAACGGTAATACAGCAATGCAAAGGTCTCCGGTGCCTCATTTGTGTCCAGACACAAGTACTGGTAGGTAATTGTAATGGCATGAGAGGCTTTTGAATGTTATGGTGTTTTAAACACAGAAAGCCTTGATTTGTGGCCATGTTACTTGGGAATAAGAACAGACCTCGCAGTTAACCGAAATGAGATATCTTTTGTTTTTATGTGTTGCGTATTTGAGCATATGTCTGATGGTAATTGCTATCAACTAATTTCCAAACAAAACTATTGCAGAAAAATGCATGGTACAACTTTTTAGCTGAAACCAGCATCTCACGAATTCCTTCCAGTTGGTCACTCAAACCACAAAAAAGTAACTTACCGTTTTGCAATAGTTTTCACACTATGGAGGCTGAAATTTGGCATAGGGGGGTTAATTTAAGTAAAGGCTAGAACCATGGATGCATGGCTCTAGCAGGTGGCAGCTTTTGCAAATTCATGCACATTTGTCCAATGAATCATATTCATTTGATTTGTGGCTGGAGGCCTAAAAAATAATATAAATTGTTAAAATGTGAAATCCCTAAAATCCCTAAAAGGGCACCTATCTGTTCCTGTTTAATGAGGTTATGCAATAGTAAAACACATTACGGCTGCAGAATCCTAGAAGCCTTATCACAACATTTTTCGCTTGAAAAACTTTATTTTCTGGGTCATGTATATTCTTTCCAATCCATCTATAACAATATGAATCATACCATTGGTTTTCAGTTCATTACCCTCATCTATCTACAAGCTTCATGTTTCCTGGTCTTTTATTCTGCCACGAGCTGCCAGCAGGGCTGCAGTAATAATTATTATCCTACACAATGATTCAACAGTAGTCCCCATCAACTAAAACCTGAATCCGCCAGTGGTCCAAAAGGCTTCTGTGAAACTTGTTATGTTCTCAACCTCAGATGTAGCGTGACTCCTCCTCTCTGAGTAGTTAAGCTGCGTGTTTACTAAATGCTCTGACAGATAAGCGTGACTTGGAGTGACACATTGTGACTGAAAGCTTCTGATTTTGAGGAGTTAAGTCAGTAGGTATTTGTCAATTTGAAAATAATGCATCAGATTCAAACAGAAACCTAATCAAATTAACGTTTGTCCTGTTACATTGTTTAAACTGGTCTGGCAGAGCTCGTCTGAGTTCTGTGCCATTCCCAATGTATTGAAATGCTTTCACACCACAGCTGAAGACCTAGAAACAAGCTGATCAGACACCCTTCTGTTTTTGATATGCACAGCAACATCCTGTTTTGGCTTTATTGTTTTGCAATCATGCAACATATGAAAATTACATTTACTTCCTTAAAGTTATGCATTATAAAAATGTCACATAGACTTAGCAACATAAGGCTTGTCCTTCTAATATGCCTAACCTATAGAGGAGCCTATAGCCTATGGAGAAGGGCAGATGTTAAGAGGAAAAATGTATATTTTAATGTTCAGCAAAGGATAGTGTAACCCTTAAATGAAAACATGAGAAATTAATATAAACATCCTCTAATTCTTGTAAAGCATTCAGCTAAGTAGTGGTAGAGATTGACTTTAAAAAATAGTATACAAAGTAAACATAGTACTCAAAATGTTATGCTTGCAAAAGGCCATACACTAATTACTATGACTGTTGATTCCCTAAATGTGACTTATAATAACTTTAATAACCCTATTTATAAAGAACTTTTTAAAAACAGAGTGTACAAAATGCTTTGACAGACAAAGCAGCAAAAGCAAGTCAATAATAAAAACATCTGAAAGCTCAGCTCAGAAAACAGTGAGGCCCAACCAGGCCAGATAAATGGAGGTAAAACAGTATAATAGATGAAATACAAACCAGTAGATAATATAAAAAATAAACACAATTAATTGAAAAAGAAGGATTTAAAAGAGAGATTGCTTATCTCCTCAGGCAGGTCATTTCAAAGCCAACAGGCCGTGATGGCAAAAGCTTTAGTCTTCAGCCTTGACTTTTGAGCAGCCAGAGTGTGTAGGATATACACATATACCGGAGGATAAAGGGCTTAGTGAAATGTCCCAAATGATATCACCATCTACGTCTTTCAGCGCTGTTACTCAGTCAGCATATTAGGGACGAATAAATTAAAGTAACATTGAAAGAGATACTACTAGATAAAACTACCTATTCAGGGCTGAAGTGTTATTTTGAACCCATACACATAAACTATTACCACCAGTACTACCCATACTACCTCTGTGACCACTGCAGACACATAATACACCTTAGCAACCACCAAACACTCCCAAGTAACCACCCAGAATCCTCACAGCAATCATCAAAAATCCCCAAAATGTACTTTCTGCTAACAATCCCAAAACGCAATGTACCACCTGGGCTGTTTCATGACTTGACAGCTGTTGGTGATGATGCAAATAAAGGGAATAACAAACAGTCCTAAATCTCAATTTATCGCTCACTATTGTGTCAAGTATAACATAGTGAATAGCGAATGAGTGACACAGGACACTGCCTTAGTAACCACCCAGTGAAACCGTAGCAACCCCACCAAAGATCTTAGCAACCGGTTAACAGACTCTACTGAAGTCTTGGCAACCCCTTAATAACATGGTAGCCACTACCTATAAATATGTAAAATCACAATGTAGCCGCGCCTTAGAAATCATCTAGAATGTGTACTTGACTACTCAGGCTCTGAAACCTTCTGAGTTCGGTCCTACAATTTTTATGCTCAGATTAACATTTATGCAACCTCTGACCTATTATATTTCCTTTTGGGTGGTATTGGCATTTGGCTGTTAAAAATGCATTATGCGTTTTGTATGTAAATGAAAGAGGAATCAGAGATTTTGTGAATGTCAAAAGTTGGTTAAAATTGTGACGTTTTTTTTTAACAAGGAAAGGTTGTGAGCCCCTAATCAATTAAAATGACTCATGAACTAAGCATGTGCAATCTTTGAGTTAAAGGAACTTTTGATTTAGTTAAACAGCTAAAACAAGAACCTTTCACACCCAAACAATGGAATCCTTTTCTGCGATTTAGCACCCAACAAGTGAGGAGCAAATTGTACGTGGGTGTAGTGAGTGTGTGTTTGTGGTTGTGTGTATACACGTGCGCACAAATGTGCATGTGACCTCCCCCTGTGTCTAACAATCATCCTGACGCATACCACCCTTTCTCTCCCCAAATAAAAACAGAGCAAAAGAAAAAGCGGAATTATGCAGTGTTGAAGTACTTTACGAGATCCTCCTCTCAACAGAAAAAGGACAAAGTATCCATGGGAATCTTAGCACGTTAGGGAGGCCTTTTTCCCTTCCTCTCATCCGCTCTCCCCCGCTGCACCCATGGACCAATGCAATTGTTTATTTTCTCCTATTGAGGCGGCTCCATTCACTGGCTCTCGCATTTACTCTGCTCAATTGGAGTGAGACAGCACTTATTCCAGGGGAGGAATGTAGCGTTCCACTGACGGAGCAGCAAGAATGCAGAAGAAATAATTCAAGCTTTTTAAAGGAAAAAAGGTACAGCTGAGCATGATGGAGAATGACGTCATACCGAACAATGCAGGATGGACGGGATTTTTTAGACATGATGGGTATGGCCACAAATCACCTTGGCAGTACAAAGCAAAAGGAGTGTTTGAATAACGCACAATGCTATAAAATGGAGCAGGGATCCTTTAAGGAGGTCATTAATTCGCTGTGCTTTCTTAACTGAAACTCTCCTGCAGAACAATGAAGCATTCTCCGGGCTGTTGTAAGATGTGGCCTGTCCTCCAACCTTTCTGCTACAGCACAATAGCTGCGAGCCGGACCGAGGAGTTCATTTCTCCTGAATCTATTCTGTCTTTAAAAGGCAGTCATAATGACGGTTTCCTTTCTGAGACAATGAGGGCCTGCTCTGTCCTGTCAATCTCTGTTATCTTCCATCGGGTGAAACGTCTAGCCGTGAGCCACGAGTTGCACGTTGTAACCAGTTCCTCAAAGACATGCTGCAGGAAATAGTGTCGAGCAGTTTCGGGTTGCACGGGGTTGGTTTCCTTTTAGAGGGTTGTGGGTTTTTACAGCACAACCATTCGATTCTAAGATAGCCCAAAGGGGCATTAGTATGCCTAGTATATTCGCATCACTTCAGATAATAAAACAATGTATTATTGAAGAAAAAGAAGAAACTTTAGGAAATGCAACAGAAGAGGGATCCCTCTTCATGCAATACATGCATTGTGTAATAATAGATAAAAATACCAATAGCATAATAGTGAAATTAGGGTATGTGATATTGGCTTGCATCAGTTATCAGTTAGATAAATAATCCCAGAATCACTGTGCCCAACATAAAGTGATATGATATCCAGATATTGGCAACAATCACACTTTATCAGTGAGACTCTAAACTAAACTAAAACCGCTGAGACTGGCCTCTACAAGCAATCTGTAATACAGTAGATGAAGTTGAAATCAAGAAAGACTGGCAAAAGTGACTAAAAAGGACTGAGCAGATTAAATCCAGTCTGTTTCAATAAAGACTGTTTGGCTGTTTGTCAGCTCTCATGAGGTCAATGACAGGTGAATGTTGTTGAAAAAGAATTCAGTCAAGTCAGTCAAAGGAATACAGATCTGAGAAGTGAGAAGCACAGAGGCAAATAGAAACACATCTTTCTCTGTGGTTTTTACAGGTGGCAGCATGACTAATGCACTGTGCCAAGACAACAGTTTCACTCTATAACCCGCCTGCGTTCTCTCAGGATGGACGCCTACAATGATTATCAGCCTGATAATTACAGTTACTATGAGAACTATGGGTTTTTTAACGACACAGTGTGTCCTGGCTCACACCTGCATGGCTTCAACATATTTGTGTCCATTCTGTACTTCCTAATTTTTTTCACAGGCTTTCTGGGCAACCTCTTTGTGATCTCGGTGGTGGGCAGAAAAGGGAGGAGCCGTGGGCGTCTGGTGGACACATTTATTATCAACCTAGCCCTGGCCGACCTCGTCTTCGTCCTCACGCTTCCTCTTTGGGCCATTTCGACCAGCCAGGGCGGCAACTGGGACTTTGGGCCAACTGGGCCCCTCCTGTGTAAACTAAGCAGTTACATCATAGCTGTAAACCGCTTCTCCAACATATTCTTTCTCACCTGCATGAGTGTTGATCGCTACCTGGCTGTAGTGAAGGTGTTGGACTCAAGGAACCTCAGGAACAGACGGTGCATCCACACCACTTGTGCCGCTGTGTGGTTTGGCTCCCTGGTCCTTGGCATCCCATCCCTGGTGTACCGCACAGTTGAGCAGGTCGGCGATGGACTTGCATGCATAGAGAATGGCAGCTCACCCCTTTTTCTCGGCCTGAGCCTCACCACGATGTTACTCACCTTTTTCCTCCCGGTGCTGATCCTCATGCTCTGTTACGGGACCATTGCTGTGCATCTCAATCGCCACTGTGCAGCAAATGCAGCAAATCCCAGAGCTAAAGCGCGCCGCAGACACTCCCTCAAGATGGTCCTCTGCATCGTAGTGGCCTTTGTGGTCTCCTGGCTCCCCTTCAACGTCTTCAAGGTCGTCATCATTGGCTCGGAGCTCGCAAACGTTAACCTGAGTTGTGATGCTAAGTCGTGGCACAGAAACGGGCTCCTCGTCTCGAGCTGCCTGGCGTTCGTCAACAGCTGTGTGAATCCAGTCATTTACTTCTTCCTCGATCATCACTTCAGGAGAAAGGCCGAGATCCTGTTCAAAGCCTTCACAGGGAGGCCAAAGTTACTGCAGAACTACAATTCTTCAGCCTCATTCACCGACGCTGGGACTTCAGATAGCTATGCAACAACAGAGAGAAGAAGTCAGCTGCAGATGTGTGAGTAAGAGGAGAATATTTGGAAAGTTATTCTACTATTATTAAGAAGTAATGTGAAAAATGGTCATGCTCTTCTTGATAACAGGGCACAATGTTTTTCTCAAAGCATGGTTAAATATGTTAATGTTAATAAGTTTACCCACATAGTGAACAATTTGTTTCAGTTAGTATGATAATGTAATTTACTTCGTCAAATATGTATTTTCAAATGTTCTACATTCAATAAACATGCTGTTCATAGGGTTAAAGATTATAATATAGTCCAATAGTGTTAATAGAGTATCCAGTTTTTTTTATTTTGTTTGTTTGAAGGAAGCCCCTAAAAAAACTGCTGCATTAATCGTGTGCACTTGTGTCAATCTAGAGGTGTAAATATGATTTAAAACAGAATTATTGCCTTTTTTATTTTTTATTATTTTAAGATAGAACGAGTGGGGAGAGAGAGAAAAGAGAGAGCGAGGATTTGATTGTATTATTGTAAAATGTTTGGTCCTAGGCTTTTATTGAAGACACACATATATGATGCTGTGATAAACTTGCAAAAATAAAACTGATTTATAAATAAAACTGTTTTTGTGACTTAAAACGAACTCTTGAATCAAACAGATGTTTGCAAAGAAATCTTAATTAATAATAACAGAATCTAAGAGTATTATTTAATAGGTTTAAGAGAGAGAAACACTTCAAAAGTTGATGTCAAGCTTTTCCATAATTACAATGAAGAAACCAAAAATGTGTACCTGTAAATTATTACTGTGTTATTGCAAAAGAAAAAGTGCAAAGTCTGGTCCGAATGGTGTAGCCCATCATGCGTTGGCACTCCCAACGACGTGGTGAGTACATCATGCAGCAGCTGGCTGTCTTACTGCATTCATAGCATATGAAATCTTGCGTGGAGATGCTGCTCATAAATCCTGACATGTTCAGCCAATACCATTGTGTTCTTAACTAGAATATTCAATTTTAACATTGGCATTTTTCAGGTTTGGGCCATTTTAGTCAAGTTTAAGCAGAATTTTAAAAATATACAAACATGTTGGGGCTCGGCAACATTATTATGTTATATTTTTAAATTTCCTGTCAGCTATAATTGATTGTAAATTGCATTTCTAAACTCAAAGCAATGAAATCATTTAAAATAATTATCTATTGTATCTGTTGCAACAGCAGTTTTGTCTGTTTGTGCAATTTGATATAATAAATGCAGAGAATTAAACACTTTATGCAGTGCTTCAATGTCGTAATGCACATTGGTAATGTACAAGTGCCTAGTTTTAGTGATTTAGTTGTATATTTTTTTGATATTATAAATAGAATCAATGTGTTCTCTGAAGCTTAAAAAACATTCAGGTTCATCTTGTCCCTGAAGTATATCAGTAAATGTTTCACTTTGTTCAATTTGTTTGTGGTTGCACACTGGTAACACAGTGTTAAGGTACTTTATGTTTTTCTGCTTTCACGTTTCAGTTTATCATAAAAATAGATTTTAAAAGGGTGTCATGAGAAACACACGATACCTTTTCATATAAGGAAATACTAAACTTGAAACCTAAAACTAACCACTTCATTCGACTGCAACAGGAAGCAGAAGCTGGAGTGTAGTATGTTATAATAACATGTATTCAGAAAGTTCTTCAAAAGATGCAAAGCAATAATAAAAATAATAGCAAATTAACACAGATGAAGCCAAGATTCTTCATCTGAGAGGTCTCTGCAGAGGAGGAATGGTAACCTCACTGAGGAGTGATGAATACATGTAACACCTTTTTAAATAGTACTTAAATCAGGTAAAGTAATAGTTTAAAGTGTTTACACAACTACTATCATCTTCAGCGCTTTGCTATTTTTCATTCTGAATAATGTTACCCAGTAGCAACAATTTAAGTTTAAAGGAATTTGTTTTCAGCTTTATTTTATATTCATGGCAAATGTGTGTACTTTATCTAGCCGTCAAGGATTTGTTTGTGTTAATTTTATGGTTGAACATGTTAATAGAGTTCCTCTTTAACATGAGGACAGAGCCGTTCACAGCCGATGCATGCAACCGCGATGGGTTTATATCTATAACGATAAGTCAAGTGGACCTCTTTACAAATATATTCTTTACGATTGTAATGTTAAAGGTCAAAACAAGCCATGAAAGAATTCATCGCAAAATACTTAAAAACCTTTTGATGAACTGAATGACTTATTCTGTTAGTCTGGCACACATAAAATGAAAGGTGTGACCTTGGCACCCTAGTCTCATCAGTATTTTTGAGTCAGTGTCTGAAGTGTTTGAGGTCTGTGAGATTACAAACTGCCAATGTTCCCACAGTGCTGTTGCAATTCTCTTTCAGTGGTTATCAGTGACTCATCACAATGTGCATATTGCTCTTTATGTGAACTTGCCTTCAACTTCTCAAATGAGTATTCTAACTGTTAATCATAAACTTCAAATAGATATAAGGAAAATAAGTCCACCAACATGCGGAAGGTTCACACAGTAATAATGTCAATTCTGCGACACCTGGGTCAGGTGATTGATCACGGTTTCCTTGTTCCCTACAATGCTGAATCTATCTGAGTGATCTACACTTTATGGACATAGTCAGTTGACTGAGAAAATATCATGCTGATGATATCTGAATTAAGGAGGTCTTGTTCTCTAACTAGGGCCACTGTGCAGGATTTAACATGTAGAGAGAAAAGAGGGCTTGATTTGTACTGAAACTTCTCTGGAGACTCGTGGCATATGTATGGTGAGCTGTGTTTTACAAAGAACAATTCTTCCTATTCTTCCTTTGTCAAAACAACCAATAAAACATCTCACAAAATCATGTTTTCAGATATATTCAATGCATCTAACACAAAACCACTGAGACAGATGTGGTTTGATGTTGCTTTATATAATACAAGGAAAGGTGAATAAAAAACTAAATTTGGTTTATCTTTAGATTAAGACTTGATACTCTGTTAATCAGGGCAGTTCAGTCTATTTTAGGTTCTAAAATAAAACATCCATCCATCCATCCATCCATTGTCAAACCGCTTATCCTGCACACAGGGTCGCGGGGGGGCTGGAGTCCATCCCAGCCAACTTCGGGCGATAGACAGGGTACACCCTGGATTGGTCGCCAGCCAATCGCAGGGCGACACAGAGACATACAACCATTCGCACTCACATTCACACATCTACGGGCAATTTAAAGTCACCAATTAACCTGATCCCCAGAGCATGTCTTTGGACTGTGGGAGGAAGCCGGAGAACCCGGAGAGAACCCACGCAGACACGGGGAGAACATGCAGACTCCACACAGAAAGGCCACTGGGTGGAATCGAACCCAGGACCTTCTTGCTGTGAGGCGACAGTGCTAACCACCACGCCACCGTGCCGCTAAAATAAAACATGTTTTAAAAAAATAAATACTTCAAAATAGTAATAAAAAGTTTAATTCTTCTCCAAATCAAAGACATATTCAGCCACAATGTCATAGAGTTGTCATGGAATATTAATGCCCCCAGCAAGAATGTCCATTACAGTGAATGGCTTCAGACCAATGTTTTTCAATGCACAACAGATGTGAGTACAATATCTTTCATAATGACTATCAGAAGGGTTTTTTTTAAGTAACGTTGAGGTCAGTGCCCTTCTGGAATGAGAGAATGGCTAAAATTATGAGTTTATTAGACAAAAAAAAGGATTTTCCTTTGGTGGAAAGATTATACGTTGACAAACATTATATTTTATTATTTAGAATGTATTTAGTCAAAGTGATATATTGTTATAGTGTATTTTATTATTGTCCTTTTTTTTACATGCTGATTTCTGCTGATTTGGTTTAAGGCATCATCAACCCTAGTACTAATGCACCGTATAAATACGTTTCGTTAAAAATGCGTAGAAGAAAAGCTAACTAAACCAGACGAGTTTTTAGTCACTTAAAACAAAGCGTATACGCGTTAGTCCCCGACAAATGATCACGTGGTTTACAGAATGAAACATTTCTATGTAGCGCACTGGTGCTCTCTAGTGGCTCAACGAAAAATGAAATAATGGTAAATCCAGTCATTTAGACACACGTTTTATAACTAAAATGTATACATTTGGTAATGTCGGAGAAATAATGTGTCTAAAACCCGCTGTATAATGTAATGTAATACAGCGGGTATAATGTCCAGTAAACCGCCCACACCACAGCGAAGAAGTGACTGACTATGTGGCGTTCATGATCCCATTTTAAGCTCGTGATTTCTAATACTATAGTGATAAATCTGACGCCGAACCTTTACGAGGGACACTAAATGTATTACAAGCAACTTAAACCAGAGGGATTGCTTTCTTTAACAGTCATTGTTTATTCGTTTATTGCAGCAGTCAAACCGCCAGGATAGTCAGGATTTTCAATAGAGTGGAAAAGATTACAACAACGACCGATCTTGGAATGATACAATAATGACCTGATTTAATAAACATATGGACTGATTTTGAACATTTTCAGCACAGGGTTGTTGACCTTGATAATTTAACTGGATGCACATGCCTCCTTATACGCCGGGTATCGGAAACGTCGTTACCATGGTAAAAACTTGATGCCATTATTTTAAGGGTGTTCCCCACAGCACGTGGAGGCAGCATAGCATTGTTTTACTTTACTGTGTTCGAGAAGTAACGTTACGTTAGTTAGACCATCCAACAAAAGTTTCATTCAGGGAGTAAATCATTATTTAATGTTTGTGTTCCAATGAATCCAGCTGTTTAGACCACGAAGACGTAACATGAGGACTTAGTGTTGGTTCCCGCTGCTATTTTGTCAGTCTAAATATAATTAAACCTACAGCTCAAATCTGGGAGACCGATGCAGCGCAGTTTGTATGGATGCAGATGAGACACGATGCTAGCTAGCTAGCTAACTAGCCAACTAAGGTAGGAACAACACACGATGACGTTAGACGTTTTATTTTACAGTACAGTATTTGCATTCATATACAGTATCCGCTGTTCTATATTTTCAAACCAGTGCAGTCGTTGCTCACTCGAAAATGTGATGAGTTTATTTGGAAGCGTGTGGTTAAATGTTTGCAAAAGCTCACAGCTGTGCGTGTTTCTAAACTAAAGTTTTCCCTGCCGAGGCCCTGCAGCTTTACCAAGCTCAGATGGCGCCGATGAATAGATCACCAAGATATATTTGTTTCGTTTTTGTGTCTCCAGAACTTTTTCCTGTCATGTAACTTGACACCTTAGTTCAACGTTGATGCGTGTTGAACCATTTGATTTTATGAATGTATCTGCAACGTCACAGTGCCCAGATTACATTACACATTACGTCCTTATATCTACTATCCCATTGTGGTTGGGTGTGAATTAAGCCAGTAAACACTTCCCCCGTAAATCTAACGTAAACATGATTGTAGTTTATTACCATATTTCATATTTCTTCATAGACTATTCAAAATCATAATAAAAGATACGTCATAAATGAGTGACATCCTCTTTCAACAGAAACGCACAGAAAAACAATTTTATTGATGTAATTACATGCAAGACGGTATACCGTCTTGCATGTAATTACATCAAAGTAGTTTTAATAGTGCACTGACCTAATAAAGTCAACGCATCAAAATTGTTCATAGGAGACATGTTGGAAATATATTGATGTTGTTTTAATTGAATCGCCATACCAGTTTCTTACAGAGCACATAGGTTAGTGTGTGATTGCTTTGCATTGAAACGTTTCCATTCGCTTCACATTCCTGAGAATTGACCAGGAGGCAAGAGGACAGAGGTTGCTTAACCCCCCTAAACCTCAGTGACCTGCTGCCGGTACGCTCATTACAAACTCAAGCTGCGCACCCAAACTTTGGTAAACCCCACACTTTTTTATTTCAAATTCTACTTGAAGGCTTAAGTTTTAAGTTCACATGGATGCCAAATATGTTAGATCTAACCTGGCAGAAACGATATGCATGCAGCTTGTCTCTGTTCAATAGGGGCAAAAGGGGCACAAACCTCTAATTCCGTTATCGACATCACACGCACCACTGCACAGCTGCTCATTGAACATACATGTGGTATCGTTCTTTATTAGTTAATTAAAGTCTTTCTGCAACATAAAACTCAAAGCTGGCTTGAGGCAGAGGGATGGGGGGGCACAGCAGATCCAAGAATAGCTATATTTGAAGTTTTATGATTTGTGGTGCATCAGTATGACTTTATTGAATGTTTTCATGACACCACCTCGATTTGCACATGAATACAGTGAAATGATCCATTAGAAGTTAGTGGAAGAGCAGAGCTACGTAATACTGAGGGGGAGATGTGTGACCCCTGGCAGCTGATGGCTCAACACACCGGCAGCACAAGTCTAGCCATACACATATAAAAAGGACTTGAGAATATTTCAAGAATTTGTTTTACCAGCTGCTGTGCTGCCATTTCTCTGTCTGGTCGGGTGCTCTGGTTTATACAAACTACGCATGACATGCAACCAACTGGCTTCTGCTGCGCAGGCGGACCGTGTCTGTGCTACATGGTAGTGTTGTGGGGAGATGTTTAACTAGTCTTCACATCCAGCGTGACGGAATTAACTGCAGCGGGACATAATTGAAAGAGGAAAATTGTGATTTAACTAATTGCCCGTCAACTCCAGCCGTCTCCTTAACCATATCTGATTTTAGATAATCAAACTTGGTTTACTGCCTGTTTCCACAAGACGCTGCTGCTGTGCTCTTTTATTTTAGCAACTACAATCATCACTGAACCAAATATCTGCTGTTTTGTCCCGGTGGCTGCTGCTTCCTCGGTGCCATGTCATTTGAGATCTGATTCTTGAGGCTGGGAATTGCTGGACCTTTTTCTCGGCGTGACAGAGTACCAACATTCCTGGAAAGCCAAAATGAATATTGAGATTCAGAATGAATGTGAGCGATGCTGTCAGATAGCAAGTGCTGTCTCTTGGTCCGTGTAAATCATGCAAACTGTCCCACCACCCCTGCGCGCTTCCTTTATTTTAGGCAAGAAGAAAGCGGCAGGCCACTGAAGAGCCTCGGCATTGGTAGCCTGGAAGTCGACGAGGCGATTTGCAAATCTAAGATAGTACTTCTGTATGTTTTACGGGCCCTTTGAACATCCAGGAGATGGCAGTAGAAATACATCGAGGGGGCATTTGATCTTTGAACATGCAGAGCGGAACTCTGACACTGAAGCAGTTTATTGCAAGAAAATAGAAGAGGTGAAGAGTCAGAGTCACCGACAGTCAGTTATCCAGTCATCATTGACTCATCTCTTACCAGTGACCAAAGCAGGATTTTTTGGCTTTAGACATGTTGTGTTTTGTCCCACAAACCTGGACCCAGAAATGTGTTTAAACTTAAACAGTTGAACAGGATTGCTTCTGATTACTGAGTACCGGTCAAACGTTTGGACACAACTTGTATATAAAAAAGTACGCTTTTTTTTTTACTTGAGAAGATCAAATCAGCTCATCTTTATATCTTTCTTTCAATCAAGCAGCTTTAAAACTGGCATTACACCTACGTGTTGTTGCTCAGAAGTTTCTCCTGGGGCCCGTATCTTTGTCTACTCTTTATAGTAATAGCGGCTTTATGAAGGGACACACGTTGCAGTCAGGTTGCCACCAGCCCTCTATTAGGGCGCTGATAAGAGGGTGAACTAAAGTGTAATCTGTGTCATTGTTGTTCACACAGTTTCAAGCTCAGACAGGAGTGCTGAGTTATTTGATACGGACTCAAGTGTTCAGCCCTCAGTATGCGGCCACTCCTCTTCACCGAGCAGCGCTTGCTTAGTGGGCGAGTCCCTCATTTCTGTCCAGACTCCACACAGCTCAGGTTTAGTGCATTTCCACTTAAGTTGGAAATTCTGAAAGCAAGTTTTCACTCTTTGGATTTGACAGTTTTTCTCAGGTTCTCACAATGTAAGTGGATTTTTTCAAACTTGTATTGTTTGTATAGTATATTTGTGTTGATATTGATTAGAGCTATGCTATGATAGTGTGATGTATTGCTTTTTCTGTGGTACTAACACGGACAATAGACAAAAAATACCTTACTACCTAGGTCCTGTTTTGTGCACCTACAGGTCAAGGACAAATCCTTACTTGTATTTTGTGTTTGTGTTGGATTTCCCAAAGAAATTGCCGACATAAATATAACGCACAACAAGCTCAAATGCTTGAATAAACTAAAATATGTCTTAACAAAACATTTCATTCGAACAACGTTGTAGATTGGTCTGGACATCAACAGATCTTTGTATCTATTTTGAAGACGAGCTACTGTAGATCTACACTACGTCAAACAACCCAAGCAGTTTTGATTCTGTCCATCCTTGTGCGCTGAAAGGATGAGACTTCTGGTTTTTCAGGAGATTTCAGTAGTTGAGCACGCATTGAACTGCTGTGTGGGAGTCAGAAACCTTAGAACTCTCCAAGACGTATGAACGGAGAAGCCAGCTTGTAAAGTACAGCTTGTCTGTTTTATCTTTGATAGAGGAAAACACGAAATTGTGTAAATACTTGCTGCCTTTTCTGTGTTGAATTCTCAGATTTAGAACTCTTGGTTGGATAAAAAATATATTTCTATAGAAGTCTACAGAATTAGATGTATTCCTGCATTTCCATTGATTAATAAGGACAATTATCAGTAGTTTCATTCCTTGGGGGGGGGGTTTCTGTTTCCTTTTGGATCTTGGCCTGTCAAATTCTTGAGCTATACAATCCTTAAACACAAACTGCTGCAAGTTGTCTGATGGGGTTTCAAAAGTTTAAAAAAACGTAAAAAAATCCTGTGCTTTATGCACGGAACAGCAGAAAAGTCAATACCTATCACATTTAATAGAATGGTAATTTTTTTTATAGTAGTAGTAATTTAAATGTCTTTGTTAAAAGAAAGAGCTGATACCAAACAGTTTTTCTGATTTTGCGAACATTGCAATTTATATTTCAAACTGAAACTGCACTGAATTCAGCGCTGCAGATTGTATCGTCACTTAAGTGTGTTGCACATCAGCTGTTCAAACTTAATTTAGCAAACATGGCAGACAATTATCTGTGATTTTAAGGAGTGAAGATCCATTCACAATCATGTGAGCTGTTCGAATGTGTTTGTGTCATGATCCGGACAATCCGGATCACCGAGAGGACCAACACGTTAAAGAACCAGCTCGTGAATGATGTTCTTCACCTGTATGTAGTTGTCCCTCAAAACAGTGGCTGGTGGGAAGCTTGGGTTGGTATGAAGTAGTGTCACATATCTGTAAACCTTTAGTTAATAATTTAACCAACAAGTTTCATAGATCCGAAACCAGCCGCATATATGGCTCACACGTCCCAAGCCTCTTATCCGAATGAATGATATAATGGCAATCATATGACATCAGAGACTAGCAAACAGTCACACACCCCAGACTTGGCAACCTTCATGTGTACTACTCATGCTGTGGGAGACGATGAGTACACCTGACTGTACAGGTATGGTCAAGAAGGCAGGTCACACCTGAATCACCCGGTCACAAGATTAGGTAACCAAACCATCTATTTTGTTCTCACAGTGTTTCAACCAATGAAGGGGTCTCACACGATTAGTTGGAAACAAAATTGAGAGACGAGAAGAACAAAATGTTCGACTCACTGATTACAAAAGGGCACGCTGGATATGCAAATATTGATCATGCAAGGTCATTGATTAGTAGCCTTCTGAGCAATTAGAGGGTATAAGAGGGTCCTGGTGAGACCTATTTAGAAAGTTGGCAGCCCTTTCTCATTATTCAAATGTGGGTTTTTATGGTATAATATAGCTCTTATCTAAACCATAATAACACAGATGTTCAGAAGTCTACATTTTAAAGACCTTGCCTCAAAGAATCCCTGACTTTTGTTATAATCAAGTTGTCGTAGACCAGGAAAACCCTAAAATTGTGATGGAGGCTACAGCTGAAATAATACTTTACAGGAAATGGTGAGCGTCGACGTCCTCCACTGAAGAACAGCAACGACTGGATCCACGGACATGGAGGGCAGCGGAGAGATCAGTGACACAGACAGTGGCATCATCCTTCACTCAGGTAAAACATTTTTATGTATCACTTGAAACCCGAAGTGAAAGGAAAGCTTTTTTTTTCCTATTTGTTTGGTATCTCCAGGTAGTACATGCAAATGCTACTGTAACATATGCCTAAACTTCAAACCCTCTCCTCATCAGACCACCAAGCCGGTTCCTCCATTGATTCAGTGTCAGGATATTACAGCTTGCAGGAGTACATGTGTTCATTTATGATCAGTGCAGTTCACTGCACCGAGGCTCAGTGTTTGACTTCAATACATCATGAGACCTAAAGTTAGAACAAACAAACAGGACTGCAGATTGTCCTGGTTGGCTAATTTATACCTGAGGGACACTGGGCAGCTTCATTGGATTGTGTCAATTAGTGAAAGACTATGTTCTCTGACTTTTCAGACAAAATAATTAATACTGAAAACATTGTGCCTTAAATTAAAAGGAGTCATTATTTAAAAGCAAGGCTTTGTGACTTTCTGCACGTAGAATCCCAATCGACGTTGAAACCGAGTACATGCCTGGTGCGGGACAGCCCGTGGTAATCTTACCGCAGCACCAGCTTTAGAGTGACCTTGAACATAAGACAAGTTTTAAAATCAAATTCTACCTTTGATGTTGATGCTTTTTCTGCCAAAAACACAATTTACATCCTCCTATTCATTTTGTATGTCCCCACTCTTAAATTGAAACCCAGTTGGTAACATTAATCTTCTCCTGACACTGCTCACCAGTTTGGTTTCAAGACAATTATTAAATTTGCTTCTGTTTCACACAATATTTTAGCATAAGGGCTTCCTTTCTGAGAATAACACAATCTCAGAGGAGAAGAGGGCCAGGGCCAAGGGCTCTGGTTAACTCCTATTTTAACTTTTTATCAGAGATTTTCTTCATCAACAAACTGCATGTGTTGAGCCCTCAGTCAGATTTCACTCTGGTTCCTCTTCACACAAAAGGTTTTAAACTACTTCTTTACAAAAGTTGTACTTCCCAAGATCTGTAAACAGGCTTCGACGTGAAAGTTCAGTGGAGTTTCGATTTCATTCTGTACAAAACTCTGCTTGTTCCGGTCTAACATGTTTTGTGAATATTAGAGTCTTATGAATATTAGAGCTGAAACAACCAATCTATTGATCATTGAGTTGATTGACTAATTGTCAAGGGAATCTTTCGACAGTCTTGTCGTTGCAACACCCAGCAGTGTTCACTGATTATTTCTGGCCCTTCTGACATTCCTTGCGTCCTAATTGAACCACGTGATGTCTACTCCACACAATGAAAAGGTGGCGGCCTACAGAGAATAGGGGGATTGTCCCTCTAGGAAGAGGAATTCTTTGCTCTTTTGTGGTGCTGTCACACTTCTTTCCTGTCACACCTCAGATGTTTGTCAGTACCTGCAGGGATTCTGTTAATAATCCCTGAAGGTATTTGGTGCTCAATGCATTTTGCTGGAAGCCACGCCCACAGTCACTGAGACTAATCTTAATGTCATTAGTTACCAAGGTTACAGACAGCACCAGTCGAACACTTGCACTTTGTTTCTAGTCACGAAGATCCCAGCAGTTATTCCGCATGCCACTAAATAACATATCGCTGATAAAAACAGAAGAAACATGAAGTATATTAAATAGTAAGGGGCTTGATGACCCTCTAATGATTTTGTTGCTCATGCTTAACATGGAAGGTATGAATAACAAACATTACAGGAAATACAAAGGGACTCATTTGGATGGGTAATGTTGTCAAGTTCAAAAGGTCGGTCTCCTTCTCATGCACTTTGTTGAGGTGAACGCAAACACAAATACAAACAAACTACGACCTAACACACACTATGCACATATGTTCACCAGTTGCCAATTGATACTAAAACACCTTTTAGTGTAATACAACACAATTCTATCGCACCAAAACCAACAGCCTCCACAAATCCCAGAGTTAAATTAACATCAACAAAAACTGAACACGATAAGCTTCAGAGAAGGGAGCCTTTACTGTGTCATTTCTGTATTGGATTTCCACATGATAAGATTTAATCGTCACATAGTCTCAGAGTTATTTGCTTCTTTCCTGTTTGCACTACGCAGGCTCAGACAGTCCAATGACACACATGAAGGATGTTACCACGCACACGCGGGCCATGAAGCTCAAACACCAAGCTCTCCAGGAACAACTGGAGCTCTGCTTGCTGGAGCTGAAGAAACTCTGCATACGAGAAGCTGTAAGTAAAAGGAATCTACACATCAACAGACCAAGAGTTAAAAAATACAAAAAGCAATGAGCCACAACACTTACATGGGAGTTAGTTAGTCATTTTTAGAAAAGATTAAATAGGTATAGTTTAGTGCAGGATGTGTGATGACGCATTTTACTGCATGTTATCTAAGTGACCTTTGCTCAGTCATGTCTCAAATGATGTGGAGGAGTTCGAAAAAAAATGTTTGAGTTGGAATGTTTTGTTTCTTTTGAGATCTTTGTGTTTTAAAAGAAATACAACTATATTTTCAATTTCAGGTTCAACAAATTTAGGAATTTTATTAGCTTTAAAATTGACCTAAAGGTAAAGTGGTTATCTCCAGTCTCAGTCCAGAATAAATCAATATGGTCGATCATCAATAGAAGGTATTTTGATCGTTCCTCTTGTCCCGTCATTTTCAATACTCTCTCCTCATTGTGAAACTGGACACATACGTGTTTTCCTGCCATGCGTCAGCGCCCCAGGGTAAGATCCCAGGACTGATCATTCTTTCCCGTTGACACTGGGCCCGAGGACTCCTGTTGGGACATGCTCACACTTCTCTTAGTGACAAAAGAAAGCTTATTGGCCGCGCTTACGCGATTGTCTGTCTGCAAAGGTGGCTGGTTAGGAGTGAGTCAAACTGTTTTTATGACTCCTCGATAATGAAGTCGGGGGCCGTGTGCTGTCGTGTTCCGCATTCAGTTTGGACCGAGATGCTCGACACAGCGAGAAAGAACGTGTTGAGAAAGGAAATCTATGCAGAATTGTGCAACAAATTCCACCTATACGCCTCAACATGTAAATGGAAAAATGAGTTGCTACATTATCACAAAACTGCAACGGACATAAATAAAATTCAAAGAGATGTGTGGGTCTCTACTTGGAAAACTGAACTGAATGGATATATTACCAATTATGATTGGTACCAGATCTGCCCTGGGAAAAAAAAAATGTTAGTCCGGTTTAAATGTTGGACATTTTGAACTGTGATATTTTCTGTGGTTTAGGAGTTGACCAGCCGCCTGTCGGATGATTACCCACTGCTGCCGGGAGAGAAGCCTCCGCATATTCGCAGACGCGTCGGCGCCGCGTTTAAACTGGACGTGCAAAGCTTCCCTCGAGGAGCCGAGGTATGGACAACATTTGTAAACAATACGTTGACCTCAAGGACATACATTGTTTCAGGAGTCACAGAGTTGTTTCTCTCTCGACTACGCGCCGTTTTTCAGGAGTCAGATCTGAATTTAGTGGATGGCGAGTTGGCACTTCAGATGAAGATATACGAGGCAGCGCGCAAGCTCTGCGAGGAGGATCACCTGAGTAAGGCTGTTAGGAAGAGCCGGCTAAAGCAGTGCAAGAGAGAGGAGAAAAAAGTCAAACGGCTGCAAGAAACTGCTTTCCAGCTCCGACTGGAGCACGGTCGATCATCGCCACTCCCTGCTTTCAATATTGCTCAACACGGTGAGATGCGCCTGGCCAGACCAGAAGACAGTTCAGCCATCAAGTCTGTTTATATAATCACTTGTGCTATTAGTTTATTGATTTCATAACTTAATCATTGAATAAACAGAAATGTATCTGTATCTGCCACATCACATGTGAACCGAGGTGTCTTCTTCTGATTTTTAGATCTTGGTGCATCTGATGACAGCTCTCTGTCTGACTCTATAGTGCAAGATGAAGGTGAGCGTTTAAAAAAAGCTTAAAATCTAGTGTTGGCGAAGGTTGAAGCAGGACCAACTTTATGAATGTGGAAGCTGGACAGCGGCCGTTAAAAACATAAAACACTCCTGTTTCTCCTCTTAAAAGATGCTTCCTCAAAGAATATGTTAAGATATTTGGAGGATAATAACATTTATTAACAGCAAATAACTTTCTGCAGGTATGATACACTACATAAATCCTTTTGTTTTTCCCCACAGAGGTGACAAGTCAGTCCTCCCAGCTGTCCTCTGGACTCCCTGACGCAGGAGAGAAGGATCAACCCCAGCCTCCCATGTCCTCACAATCCTTCATTGACAGCCCCTACATGTCTCCATCTGTGGCTCCACAGACTCTGCTGCTAACTCCAAGCCAGTCTCCCCATCCGAGTCCTGACTCTATGCTGAGTTTAAACTCAAGCCATGTATGTGACCTTCCTCCCATCCAGCACTCCCCGTGGACAGAGACCAGTCTCGACCAACCATACCAGAAGAGCAGGAAGTCGCGCTCCTCCAGCAAGACAAGGTAACACCGACCATCCGCCATGACGCCTTTGACAAAGTTTATGTTACTTGGCTTGTCTGCAGTCATCCATTAACGCCCCTTTAAGAATTCTTGTAAACTATTTTTGATAATTAAGGACAAAAACTCATCAGGAAATGTTTTTTCTTTAGTCCAAAGATTTAAAACTTATTCTTGCATTTTAGTGCTAAGTAGATATCCTGAAGGTTTGACACTGCCATCTGCCTTTTCTTTGTTGCTACAACAGCCAACGGCAGGAATACAGAACAATAAATCCTACTGATTCATAATGACTCCCCAACGCAGAGGGAGAATTCAGGCTTTATTGTTCAGGAGTCGATTACCGTAATAAAAACTCAGTTATTTATATTCACATTTGCAAGTTTAATAGATTGATGCCACAGTGTGTCAGAGACAATATTACGATTTATGAAAAATGTCAATATACTTTTATACCCCACGTAATTCGTTATGGCAGCTTCTCGTTTTTAACCATTGTTTTTTCCGGCGTTGATGTTTGTCACCATGGGCATTTTCAGAATTTATACAGACATTTTGAGATTTTTTGAAACACAAACTGAGAAACAACTTTGAACGTATTTCTTGCGCTGCCGTTTTGTGTGTTCAGCAGTCCTGCCCAAAGTGAATTGTTGCCACCGTTGGAGGCTTGCTTCGCTTCCCGTCTGCGGCTGGGCCGCTCTCAGTCGAACAGCACGCCTTCCACACCAGAGATGCGAGTGCACAGACAACTCTCCCTCAGGTAGCCGCACCTCAAATACATCTATTCAACTGTAGCACAACTACAGAACTTTAAAATTGCAGTGCTATTATTGACCATTGCACTTTGTTTGATTGTGAGATGTGGATATTGGTAAAGGTTAGTTTGTTAAGTGGACGTACTAATGCGCTTGCTGTTTACACAGAATATCCAACCCTGAATCTTCATTGGAAAAAGACCGTGGTCGCAGCAGAGGTGCAAGGAGGCGACTGACGGAATATGCCATAACTTTACCAGAGGCTCTTCCCCCCGCGGTGAACTATGGAAACCCCGTTAGAGCAGAAGATAGCAACTCTGAAAACTCGTTTACATCTTACAACAGCTCGCCGCGGCGGGAGCGGCCCAGCGATTTGGCCAAACAGTATCAGTCTGCACAACTGCATTCTGGTCCCGTCGGCAGCTATGGACCTCAAGCCTTCGCACGCACCGGCTTTCACCATAGTCCCAGGCACCAGCCCAGCCCCAGTTTTCCAAAAGCCTATTACAACGAGGAAATGGTCTACCAAAATGATCTGGACTTGGCACGGAGCTATTACGCCCAGCAGGCTCCTAGTCCTTCCAGCAGATATGAGTATTACTATAACGAGGCCGCCGTGCCCCACCAGAGAGCACAGAGACCATTACCTGCTGAGGTCAGACTCTCCCCCTCCCAGGCTCAATGGGACCATCCACACTACCGCCCCAAAGGCCAAGAAGTAGTCAATGAACAGCTTAAGTCATGGCACCGGCGCAGTCAGCTTAAATCCCCGAGGTCTCGCTCTCTGGACAGGCAGGGAGCAGTCAGAGTTAAAAACATGTCCACTCGGGAGGCAACCTTCCACCAAAATCAGAATTACCACGAACAGGTAAGCAGACAAAAGTCATTTGATGCATGTCTTTCTGTTTGGTCAGCCAACGCTAGGGAAACTCGTGGCGTTAAGAAAGGGACACATTTGATACAAAAGTAACATTGAAGCAACTCTACATCTCCTCCACCATGTTGTTAAGACAGTAGCAGAAAAAATACCTAAAATGTATTTTACATGTATCTTGTCTCAAGGAGGTTTGTTGTTAGAATAAAGTTTTGGTCAGACACACTGGTTTAAGAAGATTTTATATTTTAATGTTTATATTAAGGATACAAGCAAAATGTTTTCATCCATTGTAATATATTTCTTAAAAGCTTTTAAGATGATTGAGGCACGAACTATTGCAGTGGATTTTTAACACCATTCTGATAAAACATAAATATCTTTTAGCTGAAACGTGAAATCTGAAAATGTGTGCCGGTCGTCCTGAAGTATAAGTCATGTATAATGTAGACCTGAAGTCCTGAAAAGTTCAAACAGAATGTGAATTTTGCCATTTTTTATTTTTTATTTTGCTATCTTTCAGGTTATCCAAAGAAGGGCTCTTCAGAGAGCTGCAGATGACCGTCAAGGCCGCTGGGTTGTAGATGACGGTTCTCACTTTGTAAGTCAACTGTAAACCAAAACAAAAAAACCTGGGACTGCAAACCGAACTCTGGGAACTCAGAATCTGCAACTGGGTTCATTTCCAATTAAGCAAAGTGAAGTTGTCAGATAATCAAGTCAAATTGACTGTTTACCCCCACAAACATGAATTGTGTTTACCTGTATTTCGGCATATAGAGGGGGGATTTTAAAAAAAACGGGGACATCTTTTAATATGATGCAATCGAGTACAACAATAATTACGGCCACAAAGGTTACTCAAATATTGTACATCTCTCTGACACTCACAGCAAAGCAGTTTTAGTTGGATTTGAAGTAAATCTGTACTCTGTATGTTGTTTAGTATTAACTGTTACAAGTGAAGCATTGATCTGAGTGCTTGCTAGTAATGTTATTTTTGGGCGGTTTTAACCTGTGACTGTAAATCTACTGCCAGCTCTGTGTTACTATTACAGGGATTTTTTGATATGGGAAGCAATTATAAATGAAACTGCTGTAGTTTAAAAAAAAACTGAAATATCCATCAAAATTGCACATTGTAGTTAGATTGTGAGAAATGTAATGGTTTTAAAGTAAGTCATTGTTGAAGTTAATATCAGATGAATTAGGATTTATTTTAAAATAGCTACATGTTAAGCCGTAACAAAAACTGTGTTTGATGCTTAATAATATAATATACACAGCTCCTTTTCACCAGCAGTATTAGGTACATACATTAATTGTGAGATAATGTAAATGAGTAACCTGCCCTTTTGTCAACTACATTTTGTGTGTAATATTACCATGATTGTGTCACTATGTAAATGTAAATTGAATGTGAATCCAAGATCACAGTTTTGTTCTCATGTAGTTTTGGAGGCCTTTTCGTCTTGTTTTATACTTGTGTGTCTGCGGCTCTGCCAGTTAACTTGAATTACTAATAGACTTAATCAGCTAGTTGAAACTAGATATTAATTAACTCACACTACAAAGTAGCAGTTTCAACTAAATATGAATCTTGATGCTTGGCAGCTATTAATGTGTTCACTTGAGATTTCTATGTCCTGAGCTTTAAAATAATTTGTATCGGTGTTTGTGACTAGGCACCCTTCTTGTTGTTAGAACCAATACAATTTCATCAACGAGGTGAACTTTATTCAAAACATTGCCAATATGTGATTTACAATCAAGTCCCCAATCAAACAAACTTTTGATGGTAGATCATTTGAGAATGAGAGCAAATAACTGCAATTGCTTGAATAGCCACATACTGACTGGTAACTCATTGATCTATTTATGCATTTATTTATTGTGATGTGCACCATCGGATCCATGCAAAGTCAGACCTGGAATAAGAGAAGAAATGGACCTGAGTATAAAAAGACACAGCAGTAAAAACTGGCTGGTGTATATATAAAAGGCCACAATCATGTTACCTTATGTTTATCTGTTCTACTGTTGTTATTTATCATTTAAATTAGTTTGAGTGGACTTAACACTTTATTATTATTTTGCTGTTGCTGTGAAAATGTTAACCCTGTGGAAGAAAATAAAGAGTAATTTTGGTATAGTGTTGCGTTTCATTTAATCCATCCTATTTTTTTTCACCAAAAAAACATTTCACAGTAGCAAAAGCACAGGTGTAAATAATCTATTTGAAGATGGCTAAATTCCATTATTTAGGATTCAAAGTTATGTTGTGTTAGCTCATAGTCATAGGCTGTCATCCAACTCTCAACAGTTTTTGTCATTTTCTGCTTCATTGATTGTGAATTATATTCTCAAGATAGTCACTTTATGGAAAGGTCAACATGCAGTATTTCTGGAAACAGCATTTCATATACATCTGATATGAATCATTGTCAAATGTTGCCTCTTGTCTTTGAAATATATTAAATATATGTCTCAGTCACCTTTCAAATGACTAATCGCGCTGGTTCACATTTGCATGACGCTAAATGCTATGTACGGATATTTGTTTTTTTACTTGTGAATGTGTGCTTTTATTTTGAAAAAGATATAGATGGGGGTAGGGCCGTGGAAGCGTTCTCTTCTTCCGGAAAGGATTGTGTTCCGCGCATTGATTAATAATTCACCTTCCTGGTTTGAAGACTACCTTGTCAGGTAATTTAGGTCTATTTAATTAGACTGCCATTGCATATATACGTACGATGTGTCACGTCCGTCTAGATAAGGTTGAATGTTGGCGTAGTTGTAAAGACTTGACGTGTCCGCGAGCAAGTTAATTCGCAAACCATCGTCGGCTGCTTAGCGACAGCTCAGCGCGAGCTAGCAGGCATCGCTAGCAAGACGATACACGAGCGATCCGCGACCTGCCAACTGAAACACGGATCCGCGATTTTTCATCAAACTGAGATTTGGCCCATTTAATAAACACAACGTTTCGCAATACGGTGGAGGTTCGATGGGTCGTGGGTGTTTTGCGGTTGTTTACGTTTCGTACTCCGTTTTCCATCTGACGCTGTGCTAATCAACATCCGTCCTGCAGGCTTCGCTTAGCGGTAACTCGGGTTAAAACGCTGCGGTTGTCTTATCAGCTTCGGCCTTGCAGCTAATGGCAATATTCTGTCTTGTCTCCGGTATGTCATCACTACTGTAACTGTCGACTGAATAATTTTGGCCGGTGACACGGATTCAAGCGGCTCCTTTGTTCTCTTGTTGATGTCCGATCGATGTAACCCAGATTTCACTAGAGACCCAGATTAATCGCCAGGCATTTTAAATCAAGTATTAGATAACACTACTTGTTTATCACTTCAAAGGGTAATTATTGATCTGCAATAACCCCGCTTTACTTAACGACATTGCTATACTATGTATTACAGCGTAGTATACGCATTAAAATCCACATATTATTATTTACTTATTATATATTAGGCTTTACAGATGCAGTATGTGGTCTACATTTAAAGTACATGCAACTTATTATCAGTTATGCGATATGTATTTGCCTAGACAGACATATTTATTGCATCTGATACCAATAAATTACCCGAAGAATGAAAAAACAGCAATGCAGCATTTTTTATTCGGTTTTGACGTTTTTATTTTTCTATTATTAGCAATTATTGACAAAAAACTAACAAATTGTAGCACTTAAATTGTACTTATCATGGATATAGCAAGTTGTAAATCTCCTTTTTTGATGAAAATGCACTTTCTTGTTCCTTGTTGTTCCTTTTCAGTTTGTATCCTTATGGTTGAAATGCACTTATTGTGAGCCGCTTTGGATAAAAGCATCAGCTAAATGACATGTAATGTAATTAGGTTTATGTTTGCTTAAGCTCTATCTCTATATTGTACACTCCTGTCAATCTGTTCTCTACTCCGCAGACTATATTGACATCTACTTATAACTGGTGTCAATGTTATTTTGCATAAATCAACCTACATAGCCAGTCATGCTTATCCTGCTTGTTGTTGCTCAGGAGGAAACGGAGGTGTACCATCTGAAGCAGAATACAGGCTGTGAGTGGGTCATCAGGCAGTCTCCCTATGTCCGCCCGAAACGGGTCTGCAAGTGATGCAGACTGCCGGATCTCTGAGGACTGCCATGTCCCAGATGTTGAGCTGATGGAGCTTGGGCCGCTGCTTGAGGAGGGAGGGGGGCGGCAGGCAGCATCCAAAGGCGTGGTGTCAGAGGTAGGGCTGTTTCAGCAAATTCCTAGAGAAAAGTTCTGGCTCAATCACTTCAGTGTTCTCTCGGGGTCTTTTCGAAGGGAGCTGCAATGCTTGCTGAAGAGGAAGAGGATGATGAGGTCGAAGAGGTTCTAACCTTACCACTTCAGGCTCACCACGCCATGGAGAAGATGGAGGAGTTTGTACATAAGGTAAACATGTGTTCTCACTTTAATTAAATACAGATTTATGCAACCACAACTATTAAAAGTGTTCCTACAGGTATACATTAAATGAATTGTGATTAATAAAAGTTTGCTGGTAAACATTCAAATGTGTCAAAATAAGGAGAAAAGGAGAAGCTATGACATTACACAATTGGATCACCAACAAAACATGAGCTAAAACTCAACAGCCCGTTTGTCTCAAACATGTATAACAGGTTTAGGAGTTTTTCTGTAGTTATTAGTGCGTTTCATGGACATTGGGCTGCAGAACTGGGTCAACAGCTACAACTGTGAAGTTTTGAGTGAGTCATATCAGGTGGGGTTAGTGAAGCCAGCATTAATGTGTTGCTTTTACTGCTTCTAAAGAACTTGGAAGATATGAAATCATTTTTAGACTTTTGAAACGCAACAAAAAGAAAATATTTTTTGTCTATTTGAGTTGAGTTTCAAAACTTCAAAGACATTTGAACTGTATGTAAAGGTGTGCGTCTGTGAGTGAAAAGCAATTCTTACTTCTCAGGTTTGGGAGGGGCGCTGGAGGGTCATCCCCTTCCATGTCCTGCCAGAGTGGCTAAAGGACAACGATTACCTTCTGCATGGACATCGGCCCCCAATGCCGTCCTTCCGGGCTTGTTTTGGGAGCATCTTCAGAATTCACACTGAGACAGGAAACATCTGGACTCACCTTTTAGGTGGGAATAAAATGCCTTACATAACAAACAGGAGTTTTAGCAGCAGTTTGTAATCTTGTTTACAATCAGACATAGTAGCTAATTAGCATAGCCTTTGACTGGATAACTTTGCATTGTTCTGGTCTCTTCTGCAGTAAAACTGGCGTATTTTTTCCCCTCAGGGCTGATCTTATTCATTTGTCTGGGTACGTTGACCATGCTGCGGCCCAACATGTATTTTATGGCCCCGCTGCAAGAGAAGGTGGTGTTTGGGATGTTCTTCCTGGGAGCTGTGCTCTGCCTGAGCTTTTCCTGGCTTTTTCATACAGTCTACTGCCACTCTGAGAAAGTGTCACGCACCTTCTCCAAGTAAGGCTTCACAGTCAAACACTGATTCTCACATAATTGCCTTGTATGTATTAAAGGAATCGTCACCGTCAAAATATTATCCTCTTTTCAGCCTCTTGCTTCAAGGGTGCACATGTTTTTACATGCTAATAGTTCTATATAATAACAATAATATTTCTGTACAATTAATGACAGATCTCATTAATGAATGAACTCACAATCATTATTTAGGGCTAGTCCAAACTCTGTGTGGCACTAACATCAATATTAAAAAAGCCCACTCGATAGTTGTTGTCCATTTTGAAAAACAAAAGTGTGTTTAAAAATACATCAGCTTTCTTGGCAACAAGAAGATTTTCCAGCCAAACACCCAGCTGCTGTCTCTTTGTCACCCCCTCTCCTCAGGCTTGACTACTCTGGCATTGCCCTCCTGATCATGGGCTCCTTCGTTCCCTGGCTGTACTACTCCTTCTATTGTTCTCCTCAGCCTCGACTTATCTACCTCACCATTGTATGTGTCCTCGGCATTGCAGCAATCATAGTTGCCCAGTGGGAGCGGTTCTCTACACCTCGTCACAGACCTACAAGAGCAGGTGCCCCCCAGTAGAGGATATGTTTTTGATTGTGTTTTTCTCTGTAATGTTTAATGTGGGCTTAAAATTGTATTGTGGGTTTCTTAAAGAATTACACAAAGTAACAAAAGTCCATGCTTCTCTTAGGTGTGTTTATGGGTCTTGGACTAAGCGGCATTGTCCCCACCATGCATTTCACCATCGAGGAGGGCTTTGTTAAGGCAACCACAGTCGGCCAGATGGGTTGGTTCTATCTGATGGGTGCCATGTATATCACTGGTGCTGGTCTCTATGCAGCAAGGATCCCTGAACGATATTTTCCTGGGAAATGTGACATCTGGGTTAGTATTTTAGTATTCAATGTGTTAACTTTAAATAACTTTTTTGTAGGTTTGATCAAAAAGGCATATCAACGTGAACGAAACTAATACATAAACATCCCTTTCCCCTCTTCTAGTTCCACTCTCATCAGATTTTTCATGTTCTGGTTGTGGCGGCAGCATTTGTCCATTTCTACGGGGTTTCCAACCTTCAGGAGTTCCGCTACGGCCTTGAGGGAGGATGTACAGATGACACCCTACTCTGAGAGGCCTGACTGTGACTTACTCATACTTTTCTTTGTAGTCACACACACACCACATAAACAGACACACACACACAATCACTTAAAATGCTGCTGGAATTCAATATAGTCATTTATTGCTCTTTCTGTACTTCTGATTTGCTAACATCTTGTTTGGGTTTTGGTGGTATTTCTGTTTGGCTCTTTTTTGCTCCAATAAAGTAGCATTAATTAGCCATTGAACTGCTGAGGGAACCTTCAATAGGCCCTACTTCTACAATAATTATTAAACTTGAAGTCTACATGTTCAAGTAAGGTCAAACTGGTAACCATAATTATATATCCCTGTAACTGATGGTCACTTCTTAGAAGCTCACTAGTACCCCAACCTGTTTGTAGTCTGTTACTGGTGCACAAAGGGCACAGAGAGTATTATTTGTGCTGTAGCAGAGGGCACATACTGTAAACCCTTCTTCCCAGTTTCCATGCAGGTTAAAGGATGAATGTACTGTCCACCAGGCGTGAGGTGTAGAGCAGTCGGAACCATTTAGGTCCTTGAAGGCATGCACACACACCAGATGTTTTCTAACTGTGCTGACGCTGACTATGCGGCTGAGTGTTAAACCCTGGAGGCCCCCTACAGACTCATCCATGCCCATGCTCTGCAAAGAAACATGAACTACACGCTTAAGGCCCAGATAATCAATTTAAAATCAAATTATTATTAAAATAAGATCTTATAAATATGACCTAGAGATGGGGTAAAACAAGGTGCAATACTTACTAAAATTATCAAATACCAAGGCACGCTGTACTTGAACAAACTGATACCTGAGTTTCTTTCTTTTAACATTTGACAAGTGCTAAACAAATGGCACAGAAGATATAGAAGTTAAAAAAAGGTCCCCTGCCATAATCTGTGAATCGGACAACGCATTGATTCATTTCCAGAGTAATAGTTCCTGGGTGTTGCACAATGTATAGATCTGGATAGTTCAACTTGTGTTTTTGTTAGCTAGAGCTTTTTCTTTTGTGCTAGATTTCAGATGCAATGAGAGGTAAATATCAAATGCACCTTAGTGTATTCTATTAAATTCAAAACTTTAAATCACTGTATGGGATTTAAAATGTGTTATGTATGATTGATATAAACTTTTAGTATTCCTGTGCCTTAGGCCAATGGAAATGTTTTTAAATAAAACGGCCTATCTTAACAGTCAAGTGAGCTTCAAGGATATCCAGATGTTGATTTTTCTTGTTTTCCTTGCCATATAAACAATCAAATCATTATTGAATTTAAAACTCCATGGATAGGTTGTATCAACTGCTGTTTAAGACTCCTTTTTCTAGATCAACTTATTCAAGCTTTATTACAAAGACTAAAACAATGTGTATTCTTGACCCAGTGTAATGTCCTGTGTAGAAAGTGATAAATCATACATTTCACAGAAATGTAAACATAAATATTTATTAATTGTAATCTTGGAAAATTATGTAATAAATTGTTTTCCACATGTACAAACCTGTTGTCCAATTGTCAATCTTTTACAATGCTGGCCTATGACATCGGTAGTAAGCAGCAGTGAAGGCAACCGGATTAAGGCTCTCAAGCTTATCAAGTTTTTTATCACTATAAAAATGTAGTATTAGTATGTGGGAAAGGTGTTCTACGATTTCAAATTCGTAATTAATTGAAAAGATGACTATGTACCGTATTTTGAGCAGATAAACAGCAATCACACAACAGATCTTCATCGTTTCCCTCTCGGGATTAGCTGTTGGCTGAAGATCAAGAACTGTGGCAGACGAAGGGTTGCGACAGCACGGCTTGGATGATGCCACTAGAAAATACACTAGAAGAACATACTCACATGTCCTTTTGCTGAACAGAATTGATCAATAATTAACTTTTATTGAAATGCCAGTATATCAGGAGCGAGGCCTAATTGGATTTTTTAAAGGTTATCAGCATACAATAGTTTTCGAGATTGTCTGATAGCATATGTGTGGCACTGCATCATGTTTCTCAAATTGGAATCGAACTAGGGTTAGGGTTAACCCTAGAGGGCAGTTGTTGGTTTATCCACCACAGGGGCATCTATGGTTTGTTGTCACAATTATGAAGAATTAAAAGTAACTATTTAATCGTAATTTTCTATAAGATTTTTTTTTATCTTTTAGCATTTATTCTTTTATATTTGTTTTTATATTCTAGTCGACTTTCTAGTTTAGCAGATGTTTTACCTAAAACGCATGTTCATCCGGAACCAAAGCCCACCCCCCTGTTTCTGAACGAGAATATTTAGTGGCTGGTCAACTTTAAGACAAACTAGTATGCTAACCTAGCATTTAGCTATCCTGCCTGTCTTACGGATTTTTTGAGGTATTCAACGTTGTATTTTCTCCTACATTTAGGTACGTGTTATTTTAATTTACACAGGTGGGTGTATTTAAATTGTAAGGATGTGCAACATTTATGTAGTTGTCTGTTTCTTAGTCTGTTGCAATGCATTGTTAGCACAGATGTTAGCATACATGCAAGGGGTGGGGTTTACACTTATGGGTTTTTTTAAACTAACGTTAACCAAAATAAATACCTCAACCTTGGTTCAGCATGAAGATTACCACTATGTATTTTTGGGGCATATAAATGAAACATTGGAATTTTTGTCACGGACTTCCGGACACGAGCGGTCTGAATATGTGTAACACCGGTCCTCCCTCTGTGGTTGCGCCCTATCGTTCTTTTCGTTAAGATATCACTCTAAATGAACATAAGCCACTGAGCGCTGATTGGTAATTAGGTTGAAGGTACTTGTTTCCCAAGCTGTTTGTGCATGTACATTGCAGTGAATCTGCCGTTTGTCAGATATGGCCGATAACCAACAACAGTCCAAAGACGTCACGGGCCGATCGGACCTGCTATCTGAAGAAGGCAAGAATAGCAAAACCGTCTTGTGCCAACGCTGCGGGTCCAAAGTGCTGTGCCCGGGGATGGCTGTGTTTGCAGAGAAAGAGGTATGACGTCTGACATTAAGGAGTGTTCTCACGTTATACGTCTGCTTTTTTGTTATTTAATGTCTTTGCTTGATTCATTTAAGATCAATCGTGTAGTTTTGTATGGCACCATTTCATCCAAGGTGCTTTACATGTTAATACAAACAGTGGTACAGTGTCACTGTTTACATATGCTTAAATGGAAGTTGAGTTTATTGAGTTTATATGAGTTTTCCAATAATAAGTATTCCAATCTGGATCACAGGGAACTATTTGTATTTTTACTTACAAATGAATTTACCAAGCCAACCGTCTAACAGGTAATGCATAACTTCACCTTGAGCTACTACATGAGAAAAATATCACGTATATGAATTCATTAATAATCAAATATGATCATATTTTATAGTATAACGCTAATGCATGGAAATTTTAAAGTACATTTATCTCACATTAGTATTTATTTCATGTAAGTAACATTATAAATGCAATACTTTTGGAATGATAAATTCCTACACTACAGTTCAAAAGTTTTGTCACTTAGAAATTTCCTTATTTTTCAAAGAAAAGCGCTGTTTTTTTCAATGACGATAACAATAAATTAATCAGAAATACACTCGTACAATACACACTTATACATTGTTAATGTGGTAAATGACTATTCTAGGTAGAAACGTCTTTTTTTAATGAAATATCTATATATGTGTATAGAGGCCCATTTCTAGCAACTATTACTGTGTTTGCTAATCGGTTTAGAAGACTAGTGGATGATTTGAAAACCCATGTGCATATGAATGCATGGCAACCTGTTAATGAATATACTACGGTTTTAGTGATTTTGAGTTCTTTCAATAATGTTTTCATGTCGCCTGAGGCTATGTTTTCACCCACCAGCTGTTCCTACCATCCATGCGGAAAAAAAGCGGCCTCAGCACCACAGAGGGCTCAGTGGAAGGGGACACTCTGACCGCCCACTGGTTTGTGGACGACATGTACACTTTTGAAAATGTGGGCTTCACTAAGGACGTGGGGAGAATCAAGTACCTCATCTGTGCAGATTGTGAGATTGGACCAATCGGCTGGCACTCTTTGGATGACAAGAAAAGTTTCTACGTCGCTCTGGAAAGGGTAAATCATGCATAATCTAAATGCATATGTGAGCCCTCATGAACTTAAAGAAATGTGTTGGCAAGCTATGCATCTTTTCATTGATTTACTCCCAGAGTGGATCCCAAACTAATCCATAGTACAAACACTTACATATACTGATATGTGTACTTGTGTGTTTATGTGTTTATGATAAAAGGACAGCGTCACTCAGCCTTCTCAATCACACTAACAACATTATAATAATCCTGTTCTAATAAAGAGGTTTTGGGGAATCTGATGTTGAATACCATCCTGGATAATCCACAAATAAAATACCAGTTCAAGTCAGGTTAAGAGATAAAATGTATAATTACATGAGTTATTACTCCAAGCTGCTTTACATGTTACATGTTTGTTTCAGGCCTAAACCAGGTTGAAAGAAATCTGGTCCCCATTTGCGTGATTATTCTCTGAAAGGAAGTGAAGACAACTTTTAGTCTGACATTAGGCTTGCTCAACGTCTCCTTGCTAAAGAGGCTGCAGGAACCTGCAACTTTTAACAACATTTTTATTAAACCACATGCATGAATTTGTATTTTTCATATGTCTTTTAATCAATGCCACATGAAAGTTGACATTGTGACTTATTTGGCCCTAGTTTCACGTTGCAATTAATCTGGCTAATCCACAGACCTCTCTAATAGCTGCACATAATACTTACTGAAGAAATACCCATTATGAAAGCAGTTTACAGCATGGGGGAATCAGCCACTCAAAAAGCTTTACTCTTTGCACCACGTACTGAGATGTTGTTATTCAACAGACTGGGGTCTCTTATATTATGGCCATTGTTGTTTTGAGTGTATTGTGCAACTATCAACTAAAGGCTCTATTCCCACACTGCAAGCAGAACCAAACCAAATAAGAGGCATCAGTGGTAGTCAGCAGATAAAACTTGAGCTATGATGAGCTGATTGCTTCTCTTTATGCATTTTTAAAACACATAAGTAATATTATGGATGTAGAGTATTATGTTACAAATACTATAGAAAAGGCAGTGTTGGCATGAAAAGGTTCTCGCTGCACAATTACTGTATACTTAAACTCTACATCTTTCAATGTTTGTTTTTGTCATTGAGAGTTATCTTGTGCACTTCTTAATATTTAGATTTAACTTGGAAAGACAACGGCCATGTGAAGGCTACCTGTTAATGTCTAAAATCCACCAGGCAGAAGTTCAAGCAACACAGAACAGGGACGTTCAAATATACAGTGAAACAAATTAAGTGGTAGGCCGCTGTTATCGGCTGAGCAGTTTAAAAAAAACGTGTCCAAGATTAGGTCAATGAGGATGCAATATTGATAACAAATTAAAATAAGTCAACGTATCTATTAAAAATAAATGTTAATAGATAGATCAATTTAAATTGATCAAACACAGACTAATGAAAGCATGATGCACATGTTACAAAGAAGTTTATTTTTTTCTGTATGTTACTATTATTTAGCATGTGTAGTGGAGACCTTGGCAACTACTTGAATGGCCGATTAAACAATAGAACTGTAGCACTGTTTTTCGACGATCCTATTTTACTCTAATATAAAGGCTTTATTGTGTAAGCAAAGCTTACAGGAGTTCGTGAACAATACATTAATTAACGGTTATTAAAAATATATTTAATATTTGTTATTAAAACAAACAGCTGAACTGTCAACATATGACCGTAGATTCTACCAATCAACGAGCTTCTCTAGACCATTTAAAAACGAAGTGCCGGTCAGCGCGCAACGATCTAGTGGGTGTGTTCGATTAGAAAACCCAACGTACGATCTGATACGTCTCTAATTCCAGCTAACCCGGGCGGCGTGAGGAAAGCCCTGAGCCAACCAATCCCATGGCGTGTCAACCTACTCAACAAGGTACACCCGCGTCCTGAACGGGTGGATGAATCGAGCCAATCCAACAGGGGGGGCATTCATCTGATAGGAAACTACGGAACCAAAAAAACTATATTTTTTTTATTTGAGAGTGAGAAAACAAAATATACGGTAGTGAGTTGAAGGTATTAAAGAAACTGAGATAACGTGTAGGGCGTTTACTCTCCAACAGGCATTTAACTCATTCAAGCTGATACAAATTAGTTCGCGAATGCAGTAAAAATAATTATAAACATAACCAGTATTATCATGAGAAATGAAATACGAAATGAAACGAAACTGGTTGTAAAACGAATGTAGTTTTGTGAGTGTCTACGTTTTGTGGCGGAGGCATACAGGTCTCTGGCTGTCACTTCACGTCTCCAACTAGATAATTCGTCTTTGAGTTGAATGAGTGGCGAGTGGACATGCACTGAAAGACCAGATATCCACAACGACTATATTCGGTGCGAGGACCCCTTTTTAAAAAAAACAATTCAGCTAAGAGTCACAACTACGATGCAACGATGACTAATCCGCAGCTGAATGAGTTCATTCCTCCTCCGGAGTGCCCTGTTTTTGAGCCCAGCTGGGAGGAATTTGCCGACCCTTTTGCGTACATCAACAAAATACGACCTATTGCAGAGAAGACTGGCATCTGCAAGGTCCGACCGCCGCCGGTGAGTATCTCTTCGTTTTGACACTTGCTCAGGACTTGTTTTTATTTATCGGCTTGCCGTGTCGGCCTCACCTGCTGTTGTTAATTTAGCAGGCAAAGTTGTGTTTTTAGACAGGTTTCAACATGGCGGATTGCGGCTCCCGAGTTGAGCTGCCAGCTAGCCTGAGCCCGGAGAGTGTTGTTCGCCACAACGGAAGTCGTTCTCTATCATATGGGGAAATTTGTGCCTTGGTCAAGTTTTTTTTTAACATCCAAAACAGACACACGTGTATTTATTTAAGTCACTCAATTAATAACACGATTTAAAAACAAAAATCTGTCGTTGAAGTTATTCAAATGAAATGGGAAGTGTTTACGTTAGCGCAGCAGGAAAAAACGCTTCCTGTAACTGGTCGGACGGAAATTAATGTTAGCTCCGAAACATTTAAACTAATAATTCGACCATTGCCTTTCAAATGGTTAGTTGAATGTACACCGTAACTTTCCCAACAGGATTTGAAGGATTTAGCCAGTGAGGTAACCAGGCTAACGTTAATCAGGCCCGTTTAAAGCGACAGTTGACGTTAACGTAGTCTAACGTTAACGTTACGTTACGTGCTCCGTGACCAACTGTTTATGGAGAGAGAGAGCGAGAGAGAGAGAGACACGGTTCAACAACGAACACCTCGTTTCTCTTTTTTATTTTTAAATCATAGCTTTTACATTTTTTTAAACTATCTTGAATGTGAATATGCCAGATTGTCGACGGTCTGATTGTTTCTAATTTACAGAATAATTTTGAAATCAGCTGTCGAGCTTTCTTTTTTTCTTGTTGAAGGATAATTTTGCCATAATCTAACGTTAAACCTCCTGACGGGTCGCGTGAGTCAACAATGATCAGTACAGAAATTAGACCAAATTATGTTTGTACAAATAGACTTTCTAAAATGGACACAATTAACATTGATCTCACAATGATGTTATCTGTTGGGATAGGAGAAGGAAGATATTTATTTCAGGGTGTGTCCAAGCTTCCACGCCAATTAGGGGAGGGTAAAGTATTTTGAATAATAATCATAACTGTTCATCCTCCCATGTAATAGTAATAATAGTATTGGATAGTTTTTAGAGTTTAGCGTATGTCCCTTTAATAAAACATTGACATAAAACACGTTGCATCCACGGGATGTAACGTGTTTTATGTTATGATAGCCAGAATATAGATCGAGGAGGTTGAAATGAGGATGTGTATTCGCTTATTTACGGGCAAAACGTCAGGGGTAGTATTGCAATATAACCAAAACAGGGTGGGTGGGGGACTGCTTGGTGTTTGCTCTTCCAAAACAAACCTTCTTTAGAAGGCATGGTTGAGGGTGCACAGCTCATGTACACAAAGGAAGGCCGTTGCAAAAGCTTTGAGCATAAATTACAAGCTGATAGTCCAGGTCTACCTTTACAGAGATAGACCTATAAACTGCTGGTTATCCTAGTCACTGCATTTATTAGTTTTATTTGAAAAATATCTCTATAAAGATATTCATGTTTATATACAAGGGAAGGACAAAGGTAAAGCCTACTACACCCTAGCCTGAACAGCTTTTTAAATGATCACTGCAAGTCATATGTACTGGCATGCTCGTGACTGTTTTTTAAATAAAGGGTTTTTGGTTATACCTTTTTTTTCTGTCTTCTAAAAACCATATGGTGGGAAGCAGCGTGTCCATAACATTCAAATACAGTGCTTTCTTCCTGATTATATATAATTGATCAATGTATTAAAATAATACAATAAATCCTGTTTAAAGTCGAACCCTACCAATTGTCCTGCTCTGTGCCCCATTCTCTAAAGCCCTGTGTCATGCACCAATATTTCTACTCAATATTTAGACTAGAATTTGGCTCCAGGGTCGACTGTGGGAATTTGAATACTTCCATGGATATGAATGTGAGCCGATTTAGTTAATTTCTACTAAAGCAAAAGTGCATCATTTTTATGTTTAGTGTTTTTGTACGTGGGCATCTTGAGGCTTGTGTGGCAAAGTTCATACATTGTACATGCTACATTTTTTTTCAACATTTCCACATGTCATAGTGCTAATCCCGGTTAACATAGCATGCAGCAAATTAAAAGTTACAATGAAAATGCTGACTATTTTAAAAATGACCTATTTGGTGGTGTACCCATTTGAGAAGAATTGTAATCCGGAGCTGTAGCCTGGTTTCCTGGCTCTGGTGAGGCCGTTCACATGATCTTTTCTTTGCCACATCTCGCATACCAACTTTCAATGCAGTAGTGTAGTGTCAGCTGCAGTTTGGCTCCAAGATGTTAACCTTTGTCATTTTAGCAAATGTGTAAAATCCACGTTTTAGATGTAGGTGGTAGCTAGTTATTGTGCTAAAATAGTTACCTAATTAGAACAAATCTTTACTTTGCCAATAAAGCTGCTACTAGCACATTCAGTTAATCTAATTAGATTGTTAGGTGGCCTTGTTTTTCGGAAAGCCTGAACTGTGTCTGTTCCAGAAATCTGAAGCGTTAAGGACAAAGTAACCGTCTATTCACGGGTGTTGCAGATCCGGTGTGGCTTTGCATAGTTTCAGTTTATGGATTTGTCGAGTTTATAGATTTCTGTTTTTGTTTTACAAACACCAGACGCAACTTTTCTGACAACCTTTCTCACCTATTATTTGAAGGGCAAATCAGAAAACTCATCTCTAGCATTTCTGTCTGTTCCACAATGCCAAAAATGACTGAGGTTGGAATCTTTGAAGAAATTGACATGTATTTCAACTATACGGTTTTAGAGCTTTGTTCGCAGCTACCAGAGTACCAATCCTGATCATGGCAGCATTTCAGCCAGTATACCAACTTTCACAGGAGATTTCTCTCTTCATTTTCTCACTGATGACAAATAGGCAGGAAAGTGTTGTCACACCTTCCATTTAAAAAAAAAAAAAGTTTGTATTCCCTGACTTTTAATTGACTTTTTGAAATGTACAATTCTAAATTATTGCTTTGCCTGTTAAACATGTTTTCGTGGTGTTGTAGGGTTTTGGGTCCCTTTTCAATTGTACAGCACTAGAGTCAAATGTGTTTTACGAAGACTTCTAGATTTAATGATGTATAACTGAGATTATCTTGCTGACTCTTGAGCCATCACTGCCACCATGTTCTCCAGTCTTGCAGGAAGTTGTGTGGTCTAGTGTGAGTAGGTGTGCAAATGCATTAAAACCAGACGTGTCCTTGTTTTGTTTGTCAGTAAGACAGATGGGGTTTTCACTTCGGTGTAGTTAAACAAACAAAGCGGCAAAGTGAAATGTGTGTGTGTATTTATTTGGATATTGTTGCTTGATAAATAAGAAGTTTTATTTTATTTTAATTGTTCGTTTTACATGACCCCTAATAATGCAATGTAGCTAAATGAAAATAACGTAAATATTATTTCACATGTAGTTTTGTCCCTGCAACACAAGAAAAAACGCGTCGAATGCATATTGACGCACGGACACACGCGCACGCACATGTTATGACTTCCTGTATGTCTGCCTGTTAATGACCGTCTGTTGGTTTACTAGAATAATAGCAGTCCTTTGGAAGTGCAGACTGGGTGTGTAGTTGCACTCTGTATCCACTCATGCTTAAAGAGGATCAGAAGATAGATGTTAAAATCACACTTGCGTTAAAAGAAGCAATAGTCAAAGCCTCTTTTGAATTTTTCTTTTAATTTGGGTCAAGAACTCTGTGACATTATACTCCAACCTAGATTTAAAAAGAGGACAACTCTAGTACTCTGAATCGTCTACTTGTTCAGGAAAATACAGCGGTACTTTCCTGCAGCTGTGCACACTACACTGAAGTCCAACTCATTAGCACCAAATCTATGAAGGGAAACAATCTGCAACAAAAACTAAATCTTTTCTGCTTGAGTAACGTTCTGAAAAAAATGAAACAGCGTCTAGCTGGTTTGGAATATAACTAGTTTTATTTATTTCAATAAAAGTATAAATTCATGACCTATTTTAAAAAAAAATGTTAAGTCTTCAAGCCACAGATGGGCTGAGCGGGCCAAAAAACACATCTTGGCTTTTGGTGTTTCACAGCATTTATTCAGAGAAAACTATCTACAGGCGAAGCAGCCTTATCTATGAAGGATGATTGTTTTAAGGGGTTTGACTTAAACCACTCCTTCACATCGAGCCTTGTTGAGTCTTCTGTACCTTTTTACTGACCAACAGTATTTTGATTCAAATACTTCACTTAAAATGTCTGATTTTGTTTCATTAAATCTCTCTTTTTCTGTTTTATTCCCTCAGGAATGGCAGCCACCATTTGCTTGTGATGTTGACAGACTGAAATTCACGCCGAGGATACAAAGGCTTAATGAGTTAGAGGTACATTCATTATGTTTTGTAAATGTATTGAGTAAATCTGATATTTGCTAAACATTTTTTTTTAGTTATTGCATTTTAATTTAAAGTTATTTATGTTCCAGTCTTTTAATTTCTCCCAAGCAATATAAGGTTATGTTTTGCCTTTGTTTGAGAGTAAATCTTAATGTTAAACACACACTATTGACCTGCTTGTTTCTATGTCCTTTTAGGCTCAGACCAGAGTCAAGTTGAACTTCCTGGATCAAATTGCAAAATTCTGGGAGTTTCAAGGATGCACTCTCAAAATCCCTCACGTGGAAAGAAAGATTTTAGATCTTTACCAGCTGAATAAAGTGCGTGCATGTCCTTGCTGCTGTTTAAAATCAAGACAGAATTATCCACGATAACAATAACACACAGACTAAATGAATAGGTTCTCTCTTTTCAAGCTGGTGAATGAAGAAGGAGGCTTTGATGCCGTCTGCAGAGAGCGGCGATGGACGAGGATATCTGTGAAGATGGGCTTTGCTCCAGGCAAGGCTATTGGCTCTCATCTGCGGGCCCACTATGAGAGAATCCTCTTCCCATACAACCTGTTCCAGACTGGAGGCAATCAGCCTGTATGTTGCTTATTGCTTCTCTTTTCATTTACCAGTAGGAGAGTAGTAGCTAGACATGTTAAACAAATTGTTTGGGAATTGAGTAAGAGTTCATCATAATACATTGTATTAGCCTTTTTTCTTGGTTATACTGTGACTATTCTAGTAAGTAGAGCTCGTCTTCTACCTGCTTAATCCACACTGTAATATTATAGGTGACAGCATTTTAGTTTAGTATTTCATTTCTTTGTTTGGTCATGAGAATAGAAAGAACTGTATTGAGTATTTTGGTCTTGTGCCGAGGCCAGAAAAGGTCTTATGAATTTAATTGTGTTGTACAGCCTTTACATTAAGCAGATCCTTTTGACTCTTTAAATGTTTGCCACAGAAAAGCTCTTGGTGCATTAGTGAGTAAGTCTTTTTTCCATACTTTCAAAAGGGCTTTTCTTGTTTGGCGTCTTTTGGAGAGGTTTGATAGTGGGATGTTGTATTGATATGTTGATCATCTCTTGTGGGAGTGTCTCAACTTAACTTAATTTTAATTAGATGCAGGTAAAGAGTTTGGGTCTAAGTTGTGTCTGATGTTGTTTATTTTATTTTATTTTATTTACATTCTCCTACTTTTCTTTGCAGAGAGCCACCTTGACCAATGACACTAAAGATAAGGAGTACACCCCTCACGACCTGCCGCAGCGGCAGTCTGTGCAGCCCCAGGAGACCTGTAGCATTGCTCGCCGTGCAAAACGCATGAGATCTGAAGTGAGTGAGATGGGGGCGGGCCAAGGCCATGTAAGAGAGACTCCAATTACATTGTAACTACTCAATGTGCCGGAGGTTCATCCAGTCACTCAAGCATGACGTTTCTGACTTACAAGAACCATAACAAATCGCGGGAGTTGTTTTTTTGAGAGTTTTGGGGTTGGTAGACACGCCATACCCAAATGAACGTGGAAGCGCTAAAAAAGCGGAATTTTCATAATATGTCCCCTTTTAAGTAAATGTTCATATTCATGTACCATCCACACAAAATATTACAAACTCTTCTACCAAACTGTATCGTGTCACTTTGATAACGAAGCTTCATGGGTTTCATACCAGTTGTCTTGTTTTAAAGAGTAATCGCGTCTTATTAAGGACCTGTTGTTCTATGTCTATCTGTTTCTTACGGACTCACCGACTACAACAGAGAGGCAGTTTTAAAACGGAACCCGGGGAAGTTTGCGAGAATCGTCCTAATCTCAGGAGGAGAATGGGAACGTATGTTGGAAAACAAGAACCTGGTAAGAACAAAGCAAGCCGTGCTGCTGGGTGTTTACAGGAAATAGTGGGATTGTGTCAAATGTGATCAGTGCCATTATTGGAGATTCCTTAAGTTCTCCTCTGTCTTTCAGTGAGGATGGCGGTCACTGAGGTGAAACGGGAGCCCGTTAAACACGAGGAGCCAACAGATAATGAAGAAAAAACTGTTTTAGATAAGAGACCGCCGTCAAGTAAAGTAAGTGTATTTTCTGTTAAAGTGGCCTAAATCACTATTGTGCCAGCAAAAGAAAGTAATGGATCCATGTTGTTTTGTTTTTAGAGAATTTCTGTCCCAATCACTCAACAAAGGCAGCGCTTCTTTTTGTCCTCTTCAGATCGACCAGTACATGTGCCTTGTTTGTGGCAAAGGTACTGCTGAGGATCGGCTGCTTTTGTGTGATGGCTGTGATGACAGCTACCACATCTTCTGTCTGATCCCCCCCCTTCACGACGTTCCCAAAGGCGACTGGCGATGTCCCAAGTGCCTGGCCCAGGTGAGAACCCTCTGTGGGCTAAATCCTCTAATTGGGAACAAGAGAAATCTTCTGCCCAATGTTCACAAATAAAATACGACTCAAGTGTCTGCATATTGTATTTTCATATTTCCCCTATCCCCATCCCCTAATTTTATTTCACAGGAATGTGGCAAACCTCCGGTTGCGTTTGGCTTTGAGCAGGCCAGCAGGAGCTACACCCTCCAGGCTTTTGGAGACATGGCCGATTCCTTCAAGTCAGATTATTTCAACATGCCAGTTCATGTGAGTTTGCGTGTGTGCGTGTTTGTGTGTATATAATCTGTTTTACTACTTTGGCCATAACAAGAAATGCTTTGGTAACGCTCTCGGACGAGCGGCAGGAATCAGCTAGTTTGAGATGTAAATTGTTGTGCAACTGATTTCCTGAGACGGCTTGCGTTTCTTGTCATTGATCCCAGCAGATCTGAGAAAACCCTGTGTGAATATGGCACACAATAACCTCTCCTAATGTGCTTTAGATGGTTCCTACTGAGCTGGTGGAGAAGGAGTTCTGGCGTCTCGTCAGTACCATTGAGGATGACGTCACTGTGGAGTACGGAGCCGACATTGCCTCCAAGGAGTTTGGGAGTGGTTTCCCTTTGAGTAACAGCCACTTTGAAGTCCCTCCTGAGGATGAGGTACAATCTGTCTCCTGTTTTTGAGGATGGTGATTTTGTATATGTCTACAGGCAGAAAACATTTTTTTATAGTTGGGGTCTTTAATTTTAATCCCTGATTCAAATTCAATTTTACTGGAAATCGATGTGTAAATCTTCTGTAAAGAATTTATACATTAGTTTACCTTCACAGCTTTCAAAAAATTGATTGTTGATTACCTGTTTTTTTTTTGGCTGGTTGAGTCAGTAACTGACGGCACTGACTTAATGTGAATTCAGTTTTCCCTTTGATGACTACAATAACACCTGCTGAACTAGGCTTTATTTTTAGTAAGAAGTCATGTGGATTGAGACCTTTTGTCTGACCTGCAGCATTACCTGAGCAGCGGGTGGAACCTGAACAACATGCCGGTGCTGGACTCCTCCGTGCTGACTCACATTACAGCCGACATCTGCGGGATGAAGTTGCCCTGGCTGTATGTGGGGATGTGCTTCTCTTCCTTCTGCTGGCATATTGAGGACCATTGGAGCTACTCCATAAACTATCTTCACTGGTAGAGTGTACTCCCTAAACTCTATTGTGTATCTGCTTTATTGATTTGACTGTTGCACAACAAACAATGCCTTCCACAAGAAATGCATTTGTATAGGTCTTGTTTAGTTCTTAATTTGTTGTGTGTTGGCACTTGTTAATGGTAATTAGATATGACCACATTTACAGGGGCGAGCCTAAGACGTGGTATGGGGCTCCCGCTTATGCCGCCGAGCACCTTGAGTCGGTCATGAAGAACCTGGCACCTGAGCTGTTTGAGTCACAGCAAGACCTCCTTCACCAGCTGGTCACCATCATGAATCCCAACACGCTGATGAACAACGGCGTCCCGGTAACCTGCTCCGTGTTACTCATTTATGAATCATTGCATTTCAATATCCGAAATTAAGCGTGATGATTACCTTTTACTTTTGAATTTTACGTGGTATGTTATTTAGATATTGACAATCATGCAGTGTCTTATCAGTATCTTTTGACAACCCTAATATATATATATATCAAGACATCATAATTTTTCTGGGTTCCACATTGTCACTCTTAATGTCATCCTTTTTAAACCAATTATAAAAACTTGCACTGTCATTTTTCAATTTGTATTTTCTTACTGATGACTAGATCTATCGCACCAACCAATGTGCAGGGGAGTTCGTCATCACTTTCCCCAGAGCTTACCACAGTGGATTCAACCAGGGCTTCAACTTTGCTGAAGCTGTTAACTTTTGCACCATGGACTGGGTAAAATAAATCTGTTGGCACTCTGTTTGGGAAAACGCAAGATTAGTTTTGTACTTATGAGTAAAGTCATAATGGTCATGCTTTTTATTAGATTTTACTGATAAAATTGTGTTGATCCATTAGGGCTTTTTACTTATGCTTATAGTAAATGGTGGAAAACAAAAGAGGTGAAAGATTGTATTACCGTATTTTCCGCACTATAAGGCGCACCTTCAATAAATGACCTATTTTAGAACATTTTTCATTGGATGGATGGGGGGGTGGGTGGGGACTGTGCTTTCAGGGTCCGATCGATGCTGCGAGGTGTGTCCGCCATCCACGCCTTAAATTTTCAGCTACTCTCCAGCCAATTAACAAATTGATCCATATAAGGATTATAAGGAGCACTGTCATTTTTTGAGAAAATTTAAGGCTTTTAATTGCGCCTTTTATAATGCGGAAAATACGGTATAATAATCATTTTATTTATATAATACTTTTCGAGATGAAGCCATTAACATTTTACAAAAGCTATATTCCAAAGCTCTGATATTGTTAATATAGTTTTTTTTCTTTCCGACAGATGCCCATCGGCCGTAAATGCGTGGCACACTATCGGGAGCTGAGCAGATACTGTGTCTTTTCACACGATGAGATGGTTTGTAACATGGCTGATAAAGCAGACACAATGGATGTCGACCTGGCCTCGGCGGTGCAGAAAGAGATGACCGACATGGTCCAAGAAGAAGAACAACTGAGAGAGAAGATCAATAAGTTGGTGAGGCGGTCTCTTTAAGTTTTTTTTATTTTTTATTTAAATTAATTTCTTTTTTAGTTCAGTTGATTAACAAAGTTCAATAATGGCAGTATTGATATTTCAAAATGTGTGCGCAACATCCAGAAGGAACAATAGTAAAATGTTAAAATGAATGAGCTGATTCCCGTTCTTGTTTCCGTTTGTAGTATTGGCTTCTGTCTTCACATGATTACATGTCATCAAGAATTCCTTAGAGAAAACTGTGACTGTTGTTTATCTGCACAGTTCTCTCATGTAGTTCCTTTGTCTCCTCTGCAGCTCAAATTACAGAATACAAAATTTTGTTTTTGTTGTTTGCCCCCCCCCCTCTCTCCTCCCAGGGTATTGTGCAATCTCGACAAGTTGATTATGAAGTGCTCCCCGATGAGGAGCGGCAGTGCTGCAAGTGTCGAACCACCTGCTACCTGTCTGGCATAACCTGTGCCTGCAGTCCTGGCAAGATGGTGTGTCTGTATCACACCGGGGACCTCTGCTCCTGTCCCCATAGCAACCTTACACTCCAGTGAGTCTTCAGTAACCACAACAACTATCACTTCTGAATTTGGCTTGTGTTTTACTTTAAATACTGTTATGAATTGTCTGCGTCAGCTCAGCTACCTCAAAGGTACTCTAAAAAGGTTTCTCCTAAACAATATCTTACATAACAGTTGCAAGTGTTGAATATATGTTAAGTTATAAAGAAATCGATACACAAAACAATAGTACAGCAATTGAATTGGCAACAATGGGAGCTGTGCTGTTTCTGAGGCAGTTGGACGAATATTTAGTGCAATTAATAGTGGAATTACACACGTTTTCATCTGATTACATGATATAAATCATCCTTCACCAGAAAGCTCTTGCATATCTTACACAGCTCTTATATAGAATTTGTCTTTTTTATCTGTCATGAACACCTATTAGTTTTTATTGGACCGTGACACATGTGCATTCATTGTATCGAATCATTGCCTTCTTTTGTCTTTCCCTGCAGTTACAAGTTTACTCTGGAAGAGTTGTATCCAATGATGGAATCAGTGAAGCTGCGTGCAGAGTCCTATAAAGAATGGCTCTGTAGTGTGCAGGACATCCTGGAGAACAAAGGAGACAAGAAAAGAAGTTAGTTAATGAAAGAAAACAAAATGCTACAAAATTCCGTTATCCAAAATTTGTGCCTCCCAATTTTAAGGAACACTAAATGCCACTCTATTCTATTCTATTCTATTACCGCTCCTCATATTCCAAACCTTCTAAAAGTTTGTACTGCTTTCTGGTCAGGTTTGGAAGAGCTCCACAGCCTGGTGGAGCAGTCAGAAACAAAGGCGTTTCCACAAATCAGCCTTCTAGATCAGCTACGCACAGTCGCCTCAGAGGCGGATAAAGTTGCTACGATGGCCCAACAGCTTCTCAATGGAAAGAGGCAGACGAGGTATGATATTAAGAGATTTTCAAACTCTACTGTCTTATTGTTTTGGAAAGGTAAGTGCAGTTTCCAAGTATGTTTTGCCCTGAGGTTGACTCTAATTTTGTTTTTACTGACTCCGTTGTATCATTATTGGGGATAATTCACTGTTCATACTTTATATTTAACTTGCTAGACAAAAAGAGTCTAGACTTAATTTTCAAGATCTCAATATTGTAGTTTAGAGACTAAATACATTTGTTTGGGTTTATTTCTGCTGTTTTCAGATAATTCTGTCATTTTATATTTATAGATCTGCTGTTTTTATTTTAAATTTGTATATTAGGTATCGTTCTGGAGGAGGAAAGTCTCAAAACCAGAACGAGTTGGCTGTTGAAGAGCTGAGGTCTTTTGTTCGACAGTTTGACAACTTGCCGTGCAACATCCGACAGGCTCCTTTACTAAAGGTGGGATAGTTTGGATTAGAAACTTTACTTCTTCATAACAACCTGAATTTTGGATATTGTTGAATTTGGTTACATTGGAGAGAAAAAGCCTTCCATGTTAACCCTTTTCTTAACACGGTTTCAACTGTTCAAGTCTGATCTGAACATAATGTGTGCGATGGACTTCATTTTAGAATGTAGTCACATATTCATCTCTAAATGCATGTTGAATGTAACCCCCCCCCCCCCCAGGACTTGCTGACCCGGGTGGATCACTTCCAGGAGCGCAGCGAGCGTCTTCTCTCTGACGAGTCACCCAGCCCGCTGGAGCTGCAGGACCTGCTGGACGAGAGCCTGGGCCTGGACGTGGAGCTGCCCCAGCTGCCCCTGCTGAGGGAGCGACTGGAGCAGGCCCGCTGGCTGGAGGCCGTACAGCAAGCGAGCAGCCGACCAGAAAGCCTCTGCCTGGACACCATGAGGAGGCTGATAGACCAGGGCGTGGGTTTGGTCCCTCACAGCTCGGTGGAGAGAGCCATGGCTCGTCTGCAGGAGCTGCTTACAGTTTCAGAGCAGTGGGAGGAACGGGTGCTGGGCCTTATGGAAGCCAGGTGAGCAGCACTGGGCCTGAGTTTGTATGTTCATTGCTTTTAGCGTTTAGTTGCCCTTCATGCTTATGGTTTAGGTGGAGACAAAGGATGTAGTACTCAGTAACTTAATGAAAGTATAATGATGTAAATTTCCTAAACAATAGGAAGCGTATCATTGACACTGGAAAAGGTATGGCATTAGATATTAATTCCCCATGAAAAACCTAATCAACCACAACAATGACGGACACATTTCCTTACATATTAGCAAACGCACCTTTTTTATAAAGGAGAAAAGATCTAACACTAATCAAATTCAGTAACGCCTCAGTTTGGTTACAGTCTTGAACTTGCTTACCAAAACTTCATTTCAAAACCGTGAATTTGTACTTTGTTTGTGAATTTCCAACTTCCTTAATATGTGGTGTCAGGTGGGAAAACCTGAAATCAGCTTTAACTGAAATGTGCCCAGTCTGCACAGCCAGATCATGTTGGATAAAGAGGATCATGGTGTTGTGAGAGTGTTTAACCCTGCGAGGGCTCCACAAAGACGACACACTGTAAAGCACCAGACCTTTGCAAGCACCTCACGTGATCTGATGCTTGATGTTATAAATGAAAATCAAAATGCGGTCTTTATTTTGGCAGGACCCAAAACTGAAAAAAAACAAGATAAAATTTCACGTGACACAAAATGAGACATTCTATAGAGCCGGTATATGTACACTGGATTCCTGAAGCTCATGTCTCTTTACAGGCCAAATCACAACCTAGAAACACTTGATGCTGCTCTACAAGAAGTAGAAAACATCCCTGCCTATCTGCCCAACTGTCTCCAGCTGAAGGATGTCTTCACCAAGGCCAAGAAATGGCTCCATGACGCCGAAGCACTTCAGGTGAAATATAGTCTCACTTAAACCAAGCTTTATGTTCTCAGTTCTGAACACTTTGCCTGAGATGTTCACAGATGGGAGAAGACATAAATCTTGTGTGTGCATGTTTGCAGCTCGGGGGACGTATTCCTGTGCTGGACAGCCTGTCTGAGCTGCTGCTCAGAGCAGAGGGCATTCCAGTGATGCTCGAACCGCTGAGTCGGCTGGAGGTCCTTGTCAGTGATGTTCAGACCTGGAAGGAGAGCGCCGCAAAGACATTCCTACTGAAAAACTCGCCTTTCTCTCTCCTTGAGGTAAACGCATGTGTGCTCATTTTAAAAGCTATTTGACAGAGCAAATTAGTAATGTTTTTTTTCCTTCATGTTCTCAGGTGCTTTGTCCGAGGTGTGATGTAGGTACCGGGCATACGAGGTTGAAATCCAAAAAAGGAAAAGAAGCTTCACAGATCAATAAAAAATCTGCAACAAAAGTAGAGTCGCTGTGTGATGTGGATAGAGCTCTTTCTGAGAGCAAGGACTCTGCCTCTGCTGTGAGTGGAAATGCAGTATTTGATATTTTATCAGCTACAGTGTCAGTAGGGTTGTAACAGCTCATTTCTTTCTAGAAAAATGTGTAGTAACCCTATTGTCCTAAAATGAAAAAGTGGGACACATTTACAGTCAAAGCTGTGAAATGGTCCATTTATTTATTGTTGTGACACCACAACAGTACAGAAATCCTTACGGCCCAAAATGGCATATTACGTGGACATGTTTCCCGTAAACTTCAGCTGTGAATCATACATCACAAAAAAAAAAATATTCCCCTGTATTGTTAAAACGATAAAGTCCCTGGTCTACCATCGTGGCCACAAAGGAACAAAAGGCAGGAACAGGGTTGATTTATTATCAATCATGAACGTTGGTTCAAAGGTGTGGAGATGTTACCTTGACAGCCCTAAAGACAATAGTTGGTATGAGCCTAATCTGGTGTCCGTTTGTAGACTTGGAATGAGATTGGGGACTTAATTGCTAATTAAGGACTATTCTCCTTAACAGATGGCAACTCTCGCTGATGTCCGGCAGAGGGAGATGGATCTCCTGTTGACTCTGCGTGCTTCAAACGAGTCCAGGCTGGTTCCTGCAGAAAACTGTTGTGCACTCAGCGTCTGCATCTGCCAAAAGGCTCCTTCGGGGGCCATGATGCAGTGCGAGCTCTGCCGAGAAGTCTTCCACTGCGATTGCGTCACAACAACAGCAGACCTGGAGTACGGCCAAGCCTGGCTATGCCCTCTTTGCCAGCGGTCGAGAAAACCCCCCCTGGACAAGGTCCTGCCTCTGTTGGCTTCACTGCAGAGGATTCGAGTCCGGCTGCCAGAAGGGGACGCACTGCGCTTCCTCATCGAGAGGACTGTGCGATGGCAGCACAGAGTTCAGCAGGCCTGCACGGAGGGAATGCTGAAGAAAGTGTCGAAGATGGTCAGTGGAAACTCATTTTATAACATTCAGTTGAACAGATGAGTCTCTTGTTGGTTATTGGAATTCATGGTCTCTTCCCTTTATGAGGGACATTGACGTTGTAGATGCACTTATTACAGTTTTTTTTCTTTACTGTTTCAGGGAAAGGTTGGACCTGGAATATCTTCACATCTGACTCAGGAAATCAACTGTTCATCTTTCCATACAGAGCATCAGTCTGTTCCACTCCAGGGTAAAAGCTTTAAAAACACTGCATTACGCATACTTTCCTTTTTAATGTCACCTCTTAACTCTCCGCCCGCCTGTCATATTTGTCACAGGTCTCGCCCCTGACCTGGAGGAGCTTTTGGTGGAGGGATTCCTACTGCAGGTCACTCTGCCTGAAACTGAGCAGCTGTACAAATACCTGCTGTACAAGCTGGCCCCGCGACTCTCACACAGCGCCCCGTGTGAGAGCAACACAGAACAGGACCAACAGCCACAGAGAGGAAGCCCGCACCACAACAAGGTAGTAAGAAATGTTTGTTATGATCTTTATAATCACACGTATAGTTAAATACGATATGTTTATTGTAATATTTACGCCTTAACACAGAATGGAGTTTCCGGTCTCAAGAAAGAGGCGTTGAACGGTCAGAGCAAAAGGATCAAGCGGCGTAAGGAAAGCTCTGACTCGCAGCACAGCGAGAAGGCCAAGAAATACCGCAAAAAAAAATCAAGCAAGAGCAAAGAGAAGAGCGAAGACACAGAGCGGACGTGTTCTCCCACACACGCACTGTCTGACCCCACTGCTTCAGATTCCGAGGAGGACTACTCTCTGTGTGCTGCACCATGGTGCAGGGAGCCAGAGGGCGACGAGGTTAGTGTTGTATCGCTCCACCTAATATACTACATGCATGAGTTTTAACTGATTTTTATCTTTATTTTGTAAACCTTTATCTCACATTTTACTTTTTTTCAGGTGAACTGGGTCCAATGTGATGGCAGCTGCAATCAGTGGTTCCACCAGATCTGTGTCGGACTTTCTGCTGACCGAGCAGAGAAGGAGGACTATATTTGCATAAGCTGCACACAGCCAGACTATGACCGAGGCGAATGAAGACCAAAGAAGTGACTTTGAAGGATCCATGGTTTTTGTTTTGTGAACCCCAGCACTTAAGTGCACACCTGAACTCTGTGTGCTCCTGTGGCTTCTCCCCCTTTACTTTCTGGCTTGCCCGTAGTGAAAATGGTGCTATTCACTGTTTTATTTTTTTCCCAGAGTTACAAAAGACTTTCGTCACTGTTTTCGTCTCGTGGCTGGTTTTTCAGCCAAGCAACTAATCCTTTCTGAAACTTTCCAAGACTTGATGCAGATGTACAAAATTACAAAATGTTTCAACAGCGCAGGGATTTTTCAACCAAAAAAGTCAATTTGACACCACATTTTAGAACTTTTTTTTTTTAACATCTGAACAATGTGAAACTTATCTTTTTCTTGTAGAATAAATATTATTTATCTAAGCAATAACTGAACTTATTAATTGAGGTTCAGTTTACACCTGAGCTATATTGTGCATATAAATTCTTTGATAGGGTTTTTGCTTCAAGAAGGCATTCTAACGAATTCATATTTGAATCCTATGATATTGCACAGTTCTATAAAAATTTGTGAACAGAATTTGAATCAGAAACAAGAGTTAGGAATTTATGTCTGAGCTATTTGATCCTACATGTGCAACAGTTTTCACCCGTATCCCTTAACAAATCACTGACTTTGATATAAAAGTCTGGTTACTTTTACCTATTTTTTTTCCAGCTGTTTGTAAAGGAAAACGATGAACTGTCCAAAATCAAAGGAATGTACATTTTGTTTTAGGATGGATTCTTTCCCTTTTTATGGTTTAGAAAATATTGTGTTGGACTTAGATTTAACACACTTTGCGTGAATTACCTTTTTCTGCTCCTTTGGGTAAATAATATAATTCATATGTTGCAGTTTGCATTATAAAATAAAAGTTTGTTCCCATATCCTTGAACTTGTTAATCCCGACTGTCTAGGTAAAAAGATGCTTATTTTAATGCACTAACCCATCTATTCCTGTTATCTACATTATTCGTAAAATGCCCTTCTCAAATTTTTTGTTTAAGGTTAAAACCACAGGAAACAATTGTTCTTGTAGATGGGGAATTTGTATTTGTTTCACTTAAAACTATTTAAAGGGAACATTTTTTACAACATAGTTCCCCCTACACGCTGTCAAAATGGAAAACTATTCATACAACCCGTGAATATAGATAACCGCATACATGTAACTGATTCTTGGTTAATATTTGATGCCACGCTAGCTAATATCTAGCAGAGATTAAATGGAACAGGTTTCACCATCAAACATTTTTGTTAATCAGATAGAATGGGGTCAAGAGGGCATGTGGTCGGACGGGCAGAGGTTACCAAGGTAAGAACTTGGTTAGGAGACTGGGTGAAAGAGGGAAGCGAGAGTTATAGAGGTGAAGTTGGTGGGACACAAGTGATGGGACATGGGTTTGTGAAAGTGGAGCGTATGTCAGATATTTTTGGGGAAAATAGTTGACAAAGTCTCCCGGAAGGAGGGGGGAGGAGGTCTGGGAGTTCGAGGAGGTTGGAGAAGATGGAAAAGAGTATTTTGGGGTTCAAAATGGAAGACTCAATTGTAGATTGGTACAAAGAGCTTTTGGCACCAGAGATAGAAGCTGAAAAAGAGGAGAGTAGATATTGAAATGCATGCAGGTCGTCAGGTTGTTTACATATTCAGCAGACCTTTCTTTTGCATTCTATATAAGCGGAGACAGACTTCTTTTTTTGTTTTTATTTGTATTTATTACAAAAGTAAGTTATTTTCCAGTATTTTGTTCACTCAACTGTGTTGGCCTTTTTTTACCGTCAGGTTTTATGTTAGTAACATACAGGGAGTGAATTAATTGTTTTATAATGCATAATGTTTAGTTACATTTAAGGGTTTGACTCCGACAGTTGCCTGGTAGGCCAAACTCGGGGCGGAGACGCCCACTCCCGCCTTGGAGGGGGGGGCGTGGCCTGACGTTCACCGACTCGCCATTTTCCTCCTGTTGTTGTTAGCTGTCGTAGCTAAATAGGCTAGCTCTCAACGGTAAAACAAAGTCACGTTTTTTAAAACCGTATTATTATTGTGACTAGTTTTACGCTACTCCTCTCCCGTCATCATGGACGAGGAATATTACAGCGGCGCACGAGACTGGGAAGGCACGGGGGAAGGTCCCACGGTGAGAGGACGACTTGTTGCTGTTCGCAGTGGACAGTTAGCTTAGCTAAGTAGCATCAGCTTAGCTGTAGCCACACACTGCTGGTTTGTTGTTGTGACAATTCATTCATTGACAGTCAGCGTGCAGAGAGATAGTTGTCTCCACGTAACGGTATGTCCACTGATGAGCCAGTGTGCATGATTTTAACTGTTCTGCTTATCGGCTCCGGTAGACGTTGCCTAGCTTACAAGCTAACTAATTGGTTGACGTGGAAGTTGCACGTGAACTATTATTAAAGTCACTTTAATAACGCTACAATTTAAGTTTGTTTTATCGCTGTCACCGTGTTTTCAATTATTTTTTTATTTATTAACACTTATGTTAAACACACATGCATTCAACTTGAGAGGACAAAAAGACGGACCGCATGTAATCACTTTCGCAAAGTAAAGCTGTCTATTTATTGCTTTAACACAGAGCTCCCATCGATATTTCAGTGTGTTTCAAAACTGCTATTGCTCTGATGGCCACATGGATCGGATAGTGTGGAGATGATATAGTAAAGAGAGAAGAGCCATCATAGAAACCTAAACACATGTGTGAATGTTCCTTTGTGGAGGATTATGTGGAAGGAGAAAATGATGGAAAAATCCAGGAAGAGTGCCTTCAAAAGTTCTCCAGCAGGGATTACATCATGGAACCTGCTATCTTCAACACCCTCAAAACGTAAGCCCCGGTCTCTGACAAACACAACATTTTTAAATGAAAATGAAAAGATAAAATGAACTAGAAACTGCTCATTGTTTTCCCCTCATGTGAAAGTAACAGTTAATCCTAAAGACCTACGGAGAATTTGATCATAGAAACCCCAACTCTCTCACAGCTATTTCCAATTGGGAGGCTCTCCAGAACACGTCATCCAGCTTCTCTCTGAAAACTACTCTGCTGTGGCTCAGACCGTTAACCTGCTGGCTGAGTGGCTCATCCAGATGGGTTGGTACAAAACTACAGAATCCTGCATCTTATTAACTAGAAATCGTTGATTAGACCGTTATCATGTCCAACTGATGACCATTAGTCTGTCATTCCTCTAGGTGTAGAGCCTGCTCAGGTCCAAGAGCGGGTAGAAAATCACCTCAAAAGTCTCCTGATAAAACACTTTGACCCCCAAAAGGCTGATTCCATTTTCACCGTTGAGGGAGAGGTGAGTTTTCTGAACACGTAATCACTCAACATCAATACAAAACATGCACAAATATAATTTTGTTGGATAAGTGAAACCATACCAACACAAAGTCTTGTGTTTTCAGACTCCTGCTTGGCTCGAGCAGATGATCGCACACACTACGTGGAGAGATCTTTTCTATAAGCTGGCTGAGGCTCACCCAGACTGCCTGATGCTCAACTTCACTGTAAAGGTGCGGTAAGAACACTGAAAGCAAGAATTATCTCTACAACCCTCATCAGATGAATGGAAGATCATTTAATGTATTTTGTCATTCGTGTCACTGTAAATGTAATCTTTTTCTTCTACTGGAATTTTTAAGATTTATATTTTGGTGACTTTAGATGGGCATATGGACAAATGATTGGTTGATACATTCAAACAATGAATAGTTAAATGCTATGACAGAATAATACATACAACTGCAGATAACTCTTTAATGTTTTCTAAAGTTAAGCTCTTGTTGTTGTGTGAAGCCTCAAACGATGAAGACTAATCTTTCAGAAGAGTCTCTCTGAGGGTCATGTCCACGTCACAGCTACTCTTGTTTGTTTAGCTCATTTCAGACGCAGGGTATCAGGGGGAGATCACCAGTGTGTCCACAGCGTGCCAGCAGCTGGAGGTTTTCTCCCGGGTGTTGAGGACATCCTTGGCCACACTGCTGGATGGAGGAGAAGAAAACTTGGAGAAGAACCTGCCAGAATTTGCTGTGCGTCTGTTAGATTTGTTAACCACGGTGCTATGAAGTATTATAAAGGTTTCATGTTCATTTTTAAAAATGTGGTTATATATTTGTATTGAACATCAAAACATCCATCTACCCATTATCCTCTACTACTATCTAGGGATTAGAAATAATGATTTTCCACGTTAAACGTCACTGTGCTTGTAAATAAATACAATTAAAAAATAAGTAAACGCAGCGTTTTTTCCGTAGCTGCTGATTAAAGTATCTAAGGAGCTACGTGATGTTTATGAGCTGAATAACAAGCGGATGTTTCAATTATCCTTTTATTATATTCTAGTGTTACATTAACACCACATTGCATAAAAGTCAGTCAGTTGTCCTCTTCTCTCCTGTAGAAGATGGTGTGCCACGGCGAGCACACCTACCTCTTCGCCCAAGCGATGATGTCCATCCTCTCTCAGGAGGAACAAGGTGGTTCGGCGGTTCGGAGGATCGGCCAGGAGGTGCAGAAGTCAGCGCATGAGAGGTAGCAGTCTTTCTTTTTAATTAGAAAACTCCCCATCAAGGTCAATCAAAAGTGATCAAGTTGAGACCATTAACGGCGCGGGGCTACAGGACCAAGATGGCTGAGGATCTGAATCATTCGGCTGGGGATGATGTCAATCCTATGGTTGTGGTTTGTATCCAGAGGTCACGATGCCAGTCAGATAACCCTCGCGCTGGGTACAGCAGCAGCCTACCCTCGAGCCTGCCAGGCTCTGGGTGCCATGTTGTCTAAAGGAGCCCTGAATCCTGCAGATATCACCGTTCTGTTCAAGATGTTCAGCAGCATGGACCCGCCTCCTGTGGAGCTGGTGAGGACTGAGCATCTTTGACCCTGTTTGTATCCACTACATACCTGTTTAAGTCTTAACATATTTATTTTCTTGTCTTTTAGATCAGAGTGCCTGCCTTTCTGGATTTGTTCATGCAGTCACTGTTTAAGCCGGGATCAAAGATAAACCAGGACCATAAACACAAATACATTCACATCTTGGCCTACGCAGCCAGTGTGGTTGAAACTTGGAAAAAGGTACAGAGTAGCGGATGTTTTTACATCAGGTAATAGACACTAGAAGTGTGCTTGTTAGTTCAACTAGATTAAACTGATGGCAGTTTTGATTCAGATAAGTAAACTATTGTTAACTACTTTTTCCATACAGAATTCCCATGCTCAATTGCTTGCTTTGCATCTCATGGTTTCATCCTCTGTACACTTTTTCTTTCCGTTTACACTCAGAACAAGCGAGTCAACATCAATAAGGATGAGTTGAAGTCGACGTCCAAGGCCATAGAGACTGTGCACAACCTGTGCTGCAACGAGAACAAAGGAGCCACCGAGCTGGTGGCTGAACTTGGGACGCTGTACCAGTGCATCCGGTGAGTAGGCGACCAACATCTCGTTCCTCAGAAGCCTGCAACTTGTTATTGTCGTAAGAGAGGATGGTGTTCCATATAAGGACGAACATCTATAAACAAGTGTACTGTTTTATTTTTAAAAAAAGAGAGACAAATTGTAGACAAGCTTATGTCTATGAGCTGCAGAGGACCTCGCAACAAAAAATGATTGTGAAAAAAAATACAGATAATGCCATCAGTGACAGCTTTTGACCCTCATTAGTGGAAACGCTAAATTGAGGTTTGACAGTTAGCTTTTCTCACTTCTGACTTCCTGTTTGTTTGAATTCAGGTTTCCAGTGGTTGCTATGGGGGTTTTGAAGTGGGTGGATTGGACCGTGTCTGAGCCGCGGTACTTCCAGCTGCAGACAGACCACACTCCAGTACATTTAGCTTTGCTGGACGAGGTACAACTTCTCAGACTAAAAATGCCTTTTTTCAGTTTCTGATGACCGTAGTTAAATTCCAAATAAATGCTTCCTCCGCACAGATCTGTACATGTCACCAGCTGCTGCACCCGCAGGTCCTCCAGCTGCTCATCAAGCTCTTTGAGACCGAGCACTCTCAGCTGGACGTCATGGAGCAGGTCTGTTGCTTCTTACTTCAGTATGTTGTAACTGTGAAAGCTCTCAGCTGACGTCTCGCTTCTCCCTCAGCTGGAGTTGAAAAAGACGCTGCTGGATAGAATGGTTCACCTGCTGAGCCGCGGCTACGTCCTGCCCGTCGTTGGTTACATTCGCAAGTGTCTGGAGAAACTCAACACGGACATCTCTCTCATTAGATATTTTGTCACTGAGGTAACTGCTGGTCCCGATCTGATCCCGATGAGTGGCTGAAGGGATTAAACCTGGAAACAAAACGGATTAAACTAAATGGTTCTCTTATTAGGTGCTGGATGTGATCGCACCACCGTACACATCCGACTTTGTTCAGCTCTTCTTGCCCATTCTGGAGAACGACAGCATCGCAGGAACAATCCGCACAGAGGGGGAGCACGACCCTGTGGCAGAGTTCATTGGTAAACGGGCTTACATTTGAAGTTGTCGCAATTGGGCCTAACTGGAGAGAGATGTCTAACATCTTCAGTATCGTGATAAAGTGATCAGTGGTTTTCATGTACGAACCAGTGAAACTAACTAGATGTCTAAAAGTTACTTGTTTAAATTTGTAACCTTTCTATGGAAACCCGTCCATGTAGCTAATTCATTTCTGTTTTTTTTCAGCTCATTGCAAGTCAAACTTCATCATGATAAACTGACAGTGAAAATGTTGGAGACCGTCCCAGGGAGACTTGAAAGAGAAAGAAGATCTGTGATCACCAAATGCTCGGCTTGATGTTGAAGCGCATCGCACGAGATGGACGGCTCAGTCCGACCAAGTGAACAATTTGTTTCTATTGAGGAGACAGACAGACTGAGGGAAGGAAAAGCCTCTGAAGATGCAGCTAAATGTTTTCTTATTTTCACCTGTATATTTGATTTTCTATACTTCTGTGTTATTTCAAGTGGTTTTTAAATAAAAATATATATGTGCTTTCTCCCATTTTTGACTGATGCAATATTAAAATGTTTTTTATTGGATTTTCATCATTTGCGTTACTAAAAAAAAGTCAATGATAGTATCATATAACTTTGTAAAACCCAGTGATTAATACTCAAAGGACAGATTTTGTGTGGAGTATCACTTTTTGTGTTGGTTTTTATTGACAAGATCTAAAACTCCTAAACAAAGATTGCAAATTTTCCAGAATTTCTGGTGTGATGACAAAGTAAATCACAGTTGCATTTTACTGCCAGTGCATGCAAGGCACACTTGAATGGTTGATCACAGCAGTGAGGCAAATTATAAACTCTTTGGCTGAGGCAGTTTGCATTAAAAATTGTAATACACAAAAAGCATCTTAATGTTTGCATGGATTCAATCAAGTCTGATTCAAGTGTAAAAAATAGATCTCTGAGAAAAATAGGAACTTATTCCCTTTCATAAAAACATCAACAGAGGGGGCTGCAGCAACAACCTCTGCTACCGTGGGGTCTGATTTCTTCTACAGGTAGGACTTGGGGACAACTGGGTCTCCGTACATGCAGTCCTCCTCCAACGCCAGGTTGTACGAGCTTCCACTTCCTCCCTTGTAGGCACTTGTTACGATCCTGAGCCAACCCTTCTCTCCCTGAGGGAATGGCGGAAATTAATCAACAGTTATTTTTGACAAATGATTAATAATTTTTTAAGCAAAATGACAAATGTTCATTAGATCCAGCTCCTCAATTGGCGATTGGAAAGTTGGGACATAGAGATGGTCCCACCCTTACGATCGTAGCAGAGCATCCGCCAACCTTATGGCTCCGTAATGTTTGAGTTTTTACTTTGACAATAGGGATGACGGCCGTTACTACTTTCACTGCCTGACGTTCTGTGTTTGACACTTACCCATGGCTCTCCCCACGAATTCCGTACAATCCAGTATTCAATGCCGTCCTCCATTCCCCACCCTGCCACTGACACGATATGATTGATGAAAGGTTGGTCCTGATATTCTGAGTAGAGACCTCCGGTGTAGGCATCTAGCTTGTCTGTGGCCATAATCCCACAGCTGGACAAAACAATTCAGAAAGTTAGTATAATATACGATAATGAAATGTTCCACATCAACAATTAAGTAAACGAAGAAGCTGTCAACTGCTTCGCAAAAAAAAGGTGCAAACCTTATTGGTCCTCTAGCATAGATCTCCGCCATCATCTTCTCCCTCCCACTGACCATTCCAAAATCTCCCACCTTCCACAGGGTGTAGTTCTTCACAATATTGCACACTCCAAAGGTGGTGCAGGTGCCACATTCATTGAAAGGTTTGCACGCTTTGGAGAGGGACACAGAAAGGGTTGCAGAATGAGACGAGGTAAGTGATCGTAACCATTTCCATTATTCTATTACCGGAGTAAACCTACCCTGGTCTTTAGCCTGGTAGTTGTTGCAGGTCTCGTCTGGGATCCCGTGTTTGTTGGCGTACTCCCAAACTCCGCTGTGATCCCCTCCATGGCAACTGCCGGCATGACCACAGTCAATCACGTTCTGGACGGAGAGATAGGTCGAGGGCCACGCTCCTTTCCTCTTAATGTTGATGCGATCTGGTGGGAGAGCAATCCCACACCTTGTCTTCTTTTAAGACTTTTGTGGCATTACACCATCACAATTTTGACTTTCTTACAACACATTTTACTATAACTTTGTTATGATAGACTAACTAAATAAAATAAAATACCATGACTTTAGAATGAAATACTAAATGATTACTATTATTTATTTTAAAAATTACAATTACATTTGTGTCACTTTTTTATGGCATACTGTACTATGACTTTTTCTATGGCATTTTTTTGACACATGACTTATTTTTTATTTATATTTTATATAAAATACAATACTTTGATTGCATATTCATGTAACACTATTGATCAACATACTTTTATGACATTTTCATGGAAAATTCTTAGAGACACAATCTTCTACAAAGATTGACAAAAAAATAAAGACACCCGACAAGATAGTTCTCAATTCTTTGAAAAGAGGAAGTGGAACTGCATTCTAATAAAATAAAATCTGTCTTCAGTCACATGAGGACCGGCTGTTCTACACCTTCACCAAACCACAATGATTAAATGCTTTCGAGTCCTCGATAGGAAAATCGTTACCTGCCATTGCACTAGTGCTGCCATGGGCCCAGCAGGAGCCACAGTACTGGGGAATGTGCTGGTTGCGGGTCGTGCTTACATAGTTGGTGCCATTGATGTTCCTCCAGTCCCACGATTTGGGTAATTCGGATATGTTTAAATACTCATGAGGAAGAGGACTGCTCCTGTGAACGAACAGGTGAAACATATATTAGTTCTGAAGCGGCAAACCACCCAATGCTTGTTTATTTAGTATGGTGTTTTAAAATGGCAAACATTTCTTGGGTCTGAATTGGAATAATAAATGTTGGCCTATATTGCTTTAAAAAAAAGGCATTGCGTTAGTTTGATTATTAAAATACGGGCAGATACATATTTTGTAAATTCCATAATTGATTTATTATTTTAGCTCTAGAGGATATTTGATAAACAGAATTTTAAATACACATTTTACAAAAAATTTATATATTAAAATCCAAGGTTAATCCTGATATTTATCTTGAAAACTTCAAAGTATGTACCCGTTGTGTACAGTACTGAATAGCCTAGAATGATGCCGTGATTTATAGAGTAATAACATGATTTAAAGAAAGGAATAACGTGATTTACACAGTAATAACACGAGGTACAGAGAAGAATAACGTGATTTATACAGTAATGATGTACAGAGAGGAATAACGTGATTTATACAGTAATGAGGTACAGAGAGGAATAACGTGATTTATACAGTAATGAGGTACAGAGAGGAATAACGTGATTTATACAGTAATGAGGTACAGAGAGGAATAACGTGATTTATACAGTAATGAGGTACAGAGAGGAATAACGTGATTTATACAGTAATGAGGTACAGAGAGGAATAACGTGATTTATACAGTAATGAGGTACAGAGAGGAATAACGTGATTTATACAGTAATGAGGTACAGAGAGGAATAACGTGATTTATACAGTAATGAGGTACAGAGAGGGGTAGCGTGATTGAAAGTCCGGAGGCGTAACTAAATCGAGCTGTTCCGTGTTAACAATAAAACACTGAACCGCTGAGGCCGTCTACAGCTAACGTTAGCTCTCCAATTCAACATATTAAACAGCATCTCTCGCCGCTAACAACAGGATTTATCGCAGTTCTTCGGCAACTTGCTTTATATATATATGTATGTTTATTTAATGTTTACTTACTTCAGACCGAAGTTGTTCGTCCTCGGTGTGCGGACGTAGCACGGCTGCTTCTGGTTGAAAAACACTCCGCCACTCACACCGGACAGCGCGACCGAACACAGGAGCACGAACCCGGGCAGAGACATCGTCCACACCGCGGAGGTTAAACTTAAGCTTTAAAAAGTGAAGTGATTCTAAGGAGGAGAGGAGAAGCTGTAGCTGAGGAGGTGCTGTGAACGGAGCCGAGCTGAACGTCTCTACGTGTAACTAGTGAAAACTACAGCGGAGACGAACCGATACCGACAATAGTCACGTGACGAGTAATCACATGTTGTATGAGGAAGTCACAAGTTGATCCATAAAGAGGACACTCAGAAGACCAATCCGCCTCGATTAAGCAAGTTTAATTTTGGCACGATACATCTTTTTTGTTGTTGCATTAAGAAAGGAAAGACCCTCTCTTTGGCGTCCTTTTACCGCCAACTCACTTAAACCGGGACCAGAATAGTAAAACATGAAAAAACAGACATCATAATGTCCCCTACTGCATTGTTGTCGTGTTATTCATTGTAAATTCCAGCTTGAGATAATAGTCAGTCACGAAGAGTACCTTAGTATTACTGAACTCCAGAGACCTACAATAAAGATATTTGAATCAGTTTAATTTAAAGCTGAGCCTAATTGTCTATTTTTAGTCAAGAAATTAGGATATTAACATGGACTTTGTTCTCAGGAAATTGATGTCTCCAAAAAGCTTCTCAGTTGCCCTCAACTGAAGTCACTTATGACTGTCACAAGGCTTCTGTGTGTGTATTTTGTGATGACGAAGCAGAAGTGGTATTGCTCGTCAATTACTCATCAACACTGTTTTGAAACTGCTAAAAACCTGCAGTAAGCACTTACACATTAGTTTGGTCCAGAGATCACAAAATCCAACTATAAAGGCAGCGTGAATACAAAGTACAGTAGAGACCAAAACAAAAATGTCTAGTGGTCCCAACCTGTTATTTTATACAAAAACGTGTGTATTATGAGCCTTGATTTGCAGTTAAATATCACTTTATATTTTATAGGCGATGCATCTTTATCAAGAGCAGTTGTAAAATGAAGACAGCTTGGAGGTCAATGGTGCAGAAAGTCACAAGGACAAAATGAGGGACAAAATATACTGTATTCAACACACGTTGTCTTATGATTGACAGATTTATTCAGTGAGATTTATCAAACACAGGTAGTTGGATCACAGTTTAAAATCCTTGAACTGACTGATGAGCACCTTCTTCACCGGTCTGGCGGCCGAGATGTACGCCGTTCTCTGCTCTACACCAGTCTTCGTCTCTTGCAGTCACGCTCCATCTGGTCCCCAGACGCGGCTGCGCCCAAAGGGGACACTTGGTTCAGCATGGAGTCCTCCGATGCCTGACCAAACAGGGCCATTAGCAACGCAACGCCAAATCCAGTGGCCCGCTCTCCCTGGAAAAAACAAAAGAGCAAGACGCAAACACACGGGTCAGATTCTGGCATCGTTTCAGTAAACTTAGCTGGCGTTATCTTTTTCATTCAGAATGAATGTGACTGAAACATGAGACAAGACTTGATCTAAAACCCAATCCTCAAAAATGTTACTACAGGGAGGTTGTTGAATCCATTCTGACGAGACAATGAACTGGCAACACACATACACACATTTTCTTTTTCCATGAGCTAAACCACAAGACAAAACAAAGAGATATATATATATATATATATATATATATATATATTTTATGACCTTTTTTAATGAAAAGTCAACACAATCCTGACACACAAGCAGGTGACAACGGTTTGAATAAAAAAGTAATGAGTAACAAAGCAGTCACGCTGCTTTTTTCTTTTACTTCAAAGTTAGTAACGAGGAAGTTGAGGTTTCTATAGTTATTACTGGAACAGCTAGTTTCTGTACAGATCATACTCGAAAATACCCTTTAGCACAGAGCATACACTATGTTTTTTAATGTAAGTCATACAGGATAAAACCAATCTTTTAATGTCCAGTATGAAGAGGAGGAATGATTACAGAAAGATGACGCAGATTAGAAAGACTGTGGAACTATCTTTTATCGATTGACCTAAGTATATGTCAGTGTTAACGGATAACAAAATATCTGTCCAAAACACCAAACCCTTAGTTACTCACAGCATGGACAGGAGAGGCGATGTCAACGTGGACCCAGACACCCGGCCAATCAAAGCCCAAGTGGGAACCGATGAAGAGGCCAGCACAGGAGCTCTGGGCGTTCTCCCGGTCCTGCCAGATTAAAAAAAGCATGAAAAACATCAGCAACTCCCCAAAATAAGTGATTTCAGTCCTTAAATATTCTACTTTAAATTCTTTATAAGCTATAAACAACCCTTTGTTGCCGTTTTTCAAGTACTGGTTCAAATTCAATGCTGTTGTCACCGGAATAAAACTACGTGGACATTTTTTTGCAGTGTTACTGAAAGTCAAAATTGAAACTTTAGCAGTGAGGAAAATCTTTCCAGATTGGTACAACCAAGAAGAAAAAGTACTAAGGTTTCATGAACAAAGCACAATATGCAGAAGATAAAAAGGGCAAGTAAAGTAGTGCTGAAGAATGAAATACATTTCATAGCCATTGCAATATCACCGTGCCAGATAAACACACGGCCCAATTAAATTTTTTGAATCGTTTAGAGAGGCCGTACTTAACAATGCCGGCGGGGTGCAAAGCATTAGCGATTACTAAAGCATCTCCCTAAAAGCATGCATCACTTACTGCCACAGAGTTCTTCATGTCGGCCATGGCGGAGGTGAACTCGCTGAAGTGCAGCTCGGGGCAGTAGACCAGAGGGTGAGCGAGATCTCCGCTGCTACGGCCGGCGCGCACACATGCAACCTCCCACTGCTCGTTGTTAGTCATCACTGCTGCGTGGTACTTCCCTGTGGAGATGCCCTGGACAACAGAAAGCAAAATAAGTATTAGATACATAGACGATACCCCTTTGAATGCTTTGAATTAGAGTTGGTTCTGGTCCCTTTAGAAGCATAGTTGACAGAAAAAGAATGATACAATCTGACCAATGTTTTGAGTCTATATCTAGCAAAAGGGGAAAAGGAATTGAGCTCAGATTTGCCATCGATGGCTAGGGTGAGGGTGGCCTTTTCACCCACCTGTGCCCCTGTGAGTGTGGCCATGTCCAGAATAATGTCAGCTGACAGGTCTTTGCTGGCGTACACCACTCCATCAGCCAGAACCAGCCTGCCCTCCGCATCAGTGTTATTAATCTCCACAGTCCTTGGGAATAAAAACACAAATTACATTACTTTTTAATGCCCACATTTGTTTCTTTTTAGATTCATTTTGTAAAATTAAATCAGTTGCACACATTTATATTATAAATCAAAGAGAGTCTCACTTTCCAGAGTAGAGGGTGTGGATATCATCGGGTCGTGTGGCTGTGGGTCCAACTGAATTCTCTGCTAGGCAAAACACTGCATGGAGGTTATCCTTAAAGCCCTGGAGAAAACAGCGGAAAGTCCGATTTAAACAACTCTCTCCTGCAGAGAATCAGTGGCGGCAGCGGCTGATCCAAAAGCTCACCTGTTTAATAGTAGCACTGAAAGCTCCCAAAATGGCAGCAGCTCCACCACAGTCTCTCTTCATCCCTGGCATTGTGGTCTAGGTTAAAAGACATTTATTTGCATGTGCTAGAAGGTAATTACCACTCTGACTAATGTTATTCTTGCTAAAACACTGGTCTGAACTTCAGATTTAAAATCAACAAGTTTATTAACTACAGTGATTGACACGCAAACATATTTATCAGGATGAAGAGGAAACGTACCTTCCCCTTGATGCTGAGTCCTCCGGTGTCATACACGATGCCTTTGCCCACCCACGCAATGGTTTGGGTTGCACCATCTGGTTTGTGGCTCAGCACTGCTAATGCAGGAGGATGCTCGGCCGCCTTGCCAACTCCATAAATACCTGACAGAGTACAGAGAAAGAATAATCATGAATGTTTCCATTCTAGGATTTGTCGCTAGGATTTTTTGGGAAATACATGGCTATCGGAATAAAACGGTAAAAAAATATCTGTATCTAAATATTGGGTATTTAAGTCAATGGCCGTACAACTGACATTATCCGGTCAAAGTATCTACCGCCTCACCAGAAAATACCCATCTTAAGCAACAAGGCTAAATTAGCTGCACACTCTGCGCAGAAAAATCTGAATTGGTTATTAAAAAGGTGAGTTGTCGATATAAACACACACATGAGGGAGACGTCTACAGAGAGAGAGTACCTCCAAATCCTTTCTGCTTCAGCTCCTCTCCACGAATGATCACTGGAGTTATTCCAAGTTCAGCTCCCACAGCTTTGATCTCCTGAAACAACAACAAAACGGCAAAGTAACTAGAACCATGCAACTGTAGTAGATTGAAAAACATTTACAAAAGAGGAATACTTTTACTTACATCGAGGAAGTGATCTGTATTCATCTCATTGCATGGCGTGTCCACAATCCGAGCTGCCATCCGCACTCCATGAGCAGCGTTGGAAAGACACTGAACAGAATAAAGTCTTCAGACACGGCAGACAGCGACTAACTCAAACCACAGATGCTTAAAAACATGCTGTTTCTAAGTAGTGTCTTCAAAGCCATGAAAATTTTTGTTTGGAAAAGTTAGAAAAAAAAAGGAAGACAAATAACTAAAAATTATAAAAATGCAGACCTCAAGTTCTGCAACACCAAGAGAACCGCTCTCTTGTCCGACAATCATGATCTCCACGGTGACGCGTTTCTTCTCCGCCCTGCGTGAAGACGTGGAGCGGCGAGAGAAGATGGGAAAAGCCCTGGCGATGGCACATGAGGATGAAAACACTTCTGAACGCTCGCACACCATCTGATGAAGAAAGAAACACTCAAATCAGCCACTTAGTCACACTAGATGCCCGTCCACTTGATGACCTAGATTTAAGTCCCATGGTACGCTAAGAAGGATTCATAGAAGTATTCCGATGTGTTCTGATGCCAAAAGTGCTCCTGAAGGAGGATTAACGAAATTTGACATCTATTGAATATTGCGTTGAAAGCAACAACCAAACTGAAGACACTGACCACAATGCAGCGGTTGTTCCCTCCAGGAAGGCAGGAACGGACCAGACGGGACACAAAGTGGGCAGAAGACTGGCTGTTGTGCCTGCTGACCCGTGAAGGAAGAGCAGCCACCACAGCCTGGTTGAGGTACAGGGGGCAGCTGTCCGTGGGGTTTGGATTCAAAGCGCTGAGAGCTGCCTGCCAGATCTGAGACAACATGAAACAACGATTAGCTATTAGAGCACTGCAACTGCAACTCTTTTGCTTATTGATTCGTTTGGAAAATGTGTACGGCATTTCTTTTAACCAATTTTCAATAAGTGGACTCTTTTGTATTTGAAGTCAACTTGTTAAAGCAAAGAATCACAATGCACAGCTACTGTAGCCAGAAGAACAATCATTCCGTATAATACTGTTGTTATTGTGTGTATGAAGTTAGGGAGCTGTCCCAACAACCAGCTTAAGTAAGGCAAAGACCTTTGACCATCGTGGAAGAATTAAATCACTACATGACTAGAAGAAAAATTATGTTGGTTAATCATTGTCAGAAGATGCTATAGAATGACAGGAAACGACTCCTTGACCTCCGACTCAAGTCTCTTATTATAGACCGTCTGTGCACAACCATCACTGAGGACTTTGCACGACCTAAAAACACCCCATTACATACTAGGAGAAAAAGAGTATTTGGGAATTGTTAAATGAACCTTATTAGGCCCGTCAGTTAGTCGATGGTAAGACTTTAAGTTACTCTAATGGCCCCAAAAAATGTAAAATTTTAACATCAACGGTCGCCAAATATAATTATTGTTAAGCTTAAATTGTGCCCTGAGAAGTCAATAAACTGCTATAGCGACAGAATCAAATAACGTAACGGTAGTAAAGTGTGGTTTTCGTATCCGTCAAACTAACGCTAGCGGTGTTAGCAACCACCTCGGGTTAGCATAGCGCTAAGGTTAGCTGTCACAAAACAATCATGTTGTAATTCACGATATTAACGTTAATTTTTACCTCTTTGGTAACCACCGGCTGCAGCTTCCCTTTGATTTGGCTCCATCCGACTTTCTGCAGGTTGGTCTGCTGTCCGATGATGAGAACAGGGCGACTCTGCGGCTCCGAGTCCCCGGCAGAAGCCGCGTACTCCAGCGACACCTTCGCCATCTTTGACTCTGGACAAACAGGAACTGCCGCCGAGCCTTCTGGGTTTTTCGCTGTCAAGATTTTTGCTGATTATGGCAGCTTACTCTTTGGTAGATCTGTAATGCGTTGCCTTTCAAATGTGTTTTGTGTTAATGTGTTTTTTTTTCACATCACAAAGTTTGGCATAACATCTGCGTTACAATACAAGCAGTATGCCCGTGTATGGTTTCCGATAAACGGCTTCGACCAACCCTTGGAATCAGGGTTTGATTCCCGCTCTTGACACACAGTGAATGAGGCGAGTAAGTGACTGGGGTTACGTGAGTTAAACGCAGACAGATATTTATTTGTGTGTCAGTGAAGAACATTTCATTGTAAAGCAGTGCGGGATAAGCGGCTGTGCGCATGCGCGGTTCATTTTCAGTCTGGAGGCGGTGACGTGTGACGTTGTTGAGTCTCCTCTCCGCACTGACTGCAGCTGGCTCGAACCCGCGACGGCAACCGGGAGGGGGCAAAGCGGTTGATTTATTGTTGGAATGCATTAAGCATTCCAAGTATTGTTCTTCGAATCTTTATTCAACTTATTGTTGGAATGCATTAAGCATTCCAAGTATTGCTATGACTTTTCAGCTTTCTAGCTCTTAAGCTCTAATTTATATAAATCAATAATCATTAATATTTTAACGTTTAAACGAGATCGTTTTTCAAATCCTCTTAAACTTCTTCAACTTTCAGATTCTTCATCTTTGCCATCTTTCAGCTACAGACACCATTTCAACTTTAAAATGTTGACACAAGTCTCAACTATTTTATGAAAAAAACTGCTTGTTGATATCTATTCTACTTTTTTCATAATCACTGATTATGTTTCACTAGTTCTTCGCTCCGTTTCTGAGTTTTACATGAGTGTGTATTGCGTTTGTTAGAGTGAGAGCTGAAGGGCTAGAGTGTGGGGCAGCGTTAGAATCTGGTTAAAAAAATATGGAACTTCTGTCCTCAGAGCGAAAGTATACACTTTTGAGGCTTTATTTCTTTGGATTAATGATGGCATGGTTGTGTTGATTGGATGATCGTGGCTATGGAATTCCAGAGTTCTTTAGTTTTGGCCTCAGGAGACCAACAGTCACACAACCTCTGCCAAAAGCCCCATAGGCTCCAATACAAATCTGCCACCACCTCGTTGCGTTTGGTAGAGTCTTGGGTCTCTCACAAACTTCTTATTTTTTAGATAGCTGTTATAGTTTTGTGCTAGAGGACACTTGTTTGAGGTGTAGTTTCTTGGGAAAATCCGTTCTAATATCTGTAATTTCAGCAAATATATTAAAATTCCCTTCGACTTTCTGTAATTTGAGCAATTTTCTGAAGTTCAGCTTTCAGCATGCCAATGCGTTTTCAGCAGGAAATGCATTTTCTAGTTGGCATTAGGTAATCAGGAATCAGGAAACATTTATTTATTTATTTGCCAAAATATGTTTCTTCTTTCTTGCAAATATTAAAAACTCTACCCCAATAAAATAAAACAAAAAACTCACTCAATCTTTCTGACTTTGCACCTCACATGGATACAACTAGGTGACATTATTACTACAGCCATGGCTATCATAAATTTTCTTCCTTAACTCCCGATGTACATTAAACATGGCGAAGAGGGACAGGAGTGCCAAAGAATCAAGTATGAAATGCTCTGCTCATGTTGGATTTGTTGTAGACATAACTTGAATAAGTATAACTTGAATATAAATTCAGACTTTTCATTAAAGGAGAAGTACCAAATGTCATTCCTCTAGTTATTTTATTTTTCCTATTTGTATCTTGCAAATGTCATGGGGCAAATTCCTCAAAGTGGTTTCTCAGTTTACATGCCTTGTAAACTGGTTTGTTCTCTTACTTTTATGTCACCCGGTTAATGTCAACCGTAATGGCAGACACATCAATCATTAGTGACTCGATACCATTTGTCTTTTATTTATTTAACAAGACATGCACTTTGATTAAAACTATTACCTAATGCAGTCAGATATTCTCATCCCATCATAACAGAGCAACACAACTCTTTAGCCTGAAGCACAACTTGTGGAAAGTGAAAGTAGAATCCCTCACAATAATCAGACAAACTCAACTGTGAAGTTAACTGCTGCAATTTTTTTCAGGTATTTTAAAATAGTACAGCTACAGGACAGTCTTGTTCAGATGTCAGGTAACTGAGTGTAGTGCTGCTTCTGATAAAAATATTGCCTATGCAAATAAAATAGAAATAAATTACTAAATAAAATATTTTCATTGTAGTGATTTATTGGTTTTGTATCATATGAAGGCCATTTACAACTCAATAACATTGTTTTCAAGTTGGGAGTTACATCCTGAAATATTCAGAGGAAGGTTTGTTCACATGAAAAGCTGCAACAGAGCACTTCTAAAGACAAACAATATCTAAAAAAAGTCAATGAAAGTAGTTTTTTCCCAAATTACTTCCTCCGAGTGAAACAAGAACACTCAAACTGACTTAGATTTTAGCATTTATTGGTACGTTTAAAGTTAAAAGTTGTAAAATACACTTAAAAATTGTATATATATATATATATATATATATTTGCATAAAACTAAGAAGGACATCTTACCGTAAAATGTAAACTTTTCTCAAGAGTGCAAATAGCTTAAAGCCATTTTAAGATGATAGCAGGTATTACTCTTGAAAAATCAATTAACAAAAGGGGAAAATGTCAGTCTGTGTGTGAATACAATTTTCAGATTGTAAAAAGATAAACATTTAGTGCAAATCTCAATTCCTAAAAACACGATATTTAAAGCAAGAGATGCAGAAACCTCTTTGTACCATTGTGCTAATTCGTTGAAGTGAAAAACTGGTTAAAAAACACGTGAGCGTCTCAAGTTTGTCGTTTCTCAATCATAGAATGTCACAAGTTTACTAGACACACAATGCTTTCAGTTCATAGGGTTTCACATATATGGTTACAGGTATCAGATTTGAGGAGTTTGATGTTTCATTTCATTGCACACGGACAACATTACAGCAATTAAAAAAAGTAAAAAGTGGCACGGAAACAATGAATTGACTTGATCTACTGAAAATTAATTAACAATTTAATCATTTACATTTAACTAATTGATATTTCCTGGATTCACTTTCTTAACCATTTGCAGTTTAAATATCTTTGGTTTTAGACTGTGGTTCAGAAAAAACAAGAAATTGAAATACACTAGCTTGGGCTATTGAAACTTGTGCTGTGGTCTGAATGATTAAGATGAATAATAATCAGTCTATTAACACAAAATTAAACTTTAGTTTCAGATTCAGTGAAAAGATAAAGACTTTTTAAAGACTGTGCTTGGAAACTCTTCATAACAACATAAATATTCCATTTATTTGACCTTTCAGTTGTTTGTTTTATTCTCTGGCTCATATAACAGAAACATGATACGCTCTGTAATGTATTTGTCATGGAACATGTAGCTCAAAATGTACTTTTTATTGCACCCACAGTACAGTATGTGGTGACCTGAGGTTGATTCTCAATAATTTTGGATAATACACATAAAATGTTAGCTCCATTTTCATATATATACACTAGACTCTGTAAACGGTATAACTACTGCTATGCACGTGCTTGTGACGTTACTGAACTGAAATGTGACACATTTTAAATGATGATCAGATTTTGAGTAATGAGGTTATTTATATCAGTGAACCGTCAGCTTCTTGACAGTATAGAAAAATAGTCTTATTAATTGCATATACGGTTTAAAGCACCCGTTCTCTTAAAACAACTGTGTTAAGAAGCGATTTCCATTACGCAAAATGCGGACACACGTATATGAAAAACAAACACTCGATCATCCGAGGGTTCATGCTCTTGCATCAGCTGGAGACAAACATGGATCATTTCAGGCTTTGTCGGTAAATGAGAAATCAAGCCAAAACACTGACAGTGGACAGGCTTCAAGTAGAGAGGCTTGTCTAGTGTGCGCATGTTCCAACTTCCTTTACAATGGTTAGCATAAATATGTGTGCTAAGCTCCACTCATCATGGAGAAGATAATCCAAGGGGCCTGTTAATATTAGTAGTGTGTAGGACTACATTTAAAAGAAGCAATCAATGCTACTGGGGCATGACCACATGGAGATGCATATGACACATGTTTAAATGTCACCACACGTGAGAGAAGAAGAAATGCATGACACACACATGTTCATGAACACTTGTATGCGTGGTTCTGTGTGGACACTTTGGGCTGCAATGGGATGAAATTTCACTCTGTCAAACACCCATGCGGGCAGCCCTTGAGTGCGGCACCTTGACTTAGGCGTGACAAAGGTTACCGCTGGACCCGCAGGGGGCTGCAATGCCGTACTTCTTCAGGATGGGGTTGAAGTGGGAGGCCGTAGCAGCGCCGGCCTCTCTGGGTGGGAAAGGCTTCATGGTGGAGAGGATCAGCGCCAGGCAGTCTGCCACTTTCTTGTTCGGGGCGCATGCCAGAGCCGGAGTGTGGCCTGCAGAGAACAGGGAAGAAGTGTCCTACAGTGCCCCTCAGGAACCGCTTTCGGCACTTTTGGTATTGTTTCATAAAAGTATGGTTATTCCAGCTTACCCTCCTCATCTACAGCCATGACTGCAGCTCCTCTGCTCAATAACACTTGCACTACAGTTGACAGGCCTTTTCTTGCTGCAATGTGAAGGGGCCTGCATGGCGGAGAAAGGTAGCTCTTTTATAACCCAGATATGAAAAAACAGTTTTATAGATAAAATATTATACAGTATTACTGGGGTCCATGGCAGGCTGTCGATACTCTAAATATGGTAAACATTCTCATCTACATCAAGACGCCATGTTAAGGTAGAAAACCTACTATTGACATTCTGTAATAACGTCATCATATAACGTCACATTCAACAGCATCATTACTATGCAATTCCTTTTTTAAATCAGTTTTCACTGGTTTGTATTCTTCATTAAGGGCATGGACAGCAAGCCCTTTTGAAAAACTCACATTTGGAGGGCGCTGTTGGTCGCATTTATGAGGGAGCAGTTGCTGATCTCGCCGAGGATCAACAAGGCACACATCTCATGACCCTGCAGAGAAAAACACATTATTATATTATTACTAAAGCACGTTTTTGCTAAAAGAAAACGTCCTGGTAATGTAATAAGTTGTGGCTGAAAATGTAATAAAATCTTTGCCCTAATTTGCTTTGCTTTTTAAAATGTAGACCATGAAATGTTGTGGCACAGCAATACTACTTTTCCTACAGTTCCGGCAGTTGCAGGGTTACATTAGGCAGTGTGAAATAAAAATTTGTTAGTTTTGAAAAGACAATAAATATATTTTGAAAGGTTAACACCGTAGCTGAGAGTTTATAAATGACTGTTAATATACATATGTAATTACTGTGCCACTTCATTGATAAAGTACATGCAATTGTGTATGATGTGTGACCTTGCTGCAGGCTATGTGAAGGGCAGTGTTATTATTGACATCCACCAGGGTCAGGTCAGGCTTCACTTTGTGGAGCAGGAACTCTAAAATGCAGAACATAAGACACCTTTCACAACACACAAGTACCTTCAGATTTCAACCATTATCAACTTTTAAGAGGTGCTAGAGGGAACTTATACAGTGTATTACAGGTTACCATTAAAAGTGGGGGATTGTTTAGTATCTCGTGCAGAAAACAAGTGGTTCCGACGTGTTTTAAGGTTTTCCCAGCTGTAGATAAGAATGACACATTTTAAAGACACTGGCCACATGGATTTCAATCACATACCAACAGCCAGCGTCTGTCCACTGTCAGCAGCAACCATCAAAGCAGAGCATCCACAATGATCCACAGCATTGACTTGCGCTCCATGGGCCAGGACCAGCTGGAGCCCACGGACATTGCCTGAATAAGCAGCTGCATGCAGCGCTGTCCTGCACTCACACAACATACACATGGAAATGTAACTCAACTAACATCTTTCTGTAAGCTAGGAAATGTGTTTCCTTATTATTTCAAGGTACCAAAATGGGGTTTGGAGCAAATAAGTTATTAATACTATAAGTTACATGTCATACACTATAATTTTGTGGATCAAATTAACGGATATAAGATATTAAATTGGATATGTACAACCAATCATAATACATAGGTATGCGTATGCAGAGCAGAACCCACCTTCCTTTGGCATCACTAATGTTAACAAGTTTTGGACCCGCAGTCTTAACCAGAAGTCCAGCAGCAACATCATGTCCATTAACTCTGTAGAGGACAGAGGACATACAAAGAATTACATGTATTGTTTTCAATATATAATTAACAAATGTATGTATAGACTTGACAACAGTACTCACAGAGCACAGTGCAATGCAGTAAAGCGATTTCCCTCCTGGTTGCTAAAGGGTTTGTTTTCAAGTAAAATGTGTAAACATCCTTCATGCCCTAAATACACAGGACACAAATGCAAAAATTATTATTATTCAAATCTTTGATGCAATACAATGTCAACATGCAATTGATCAACAAGACAGGCATGTGTTTAATGTTACTACAATTAACTTTTAACTGGTTATGAAACAGATTCAATGTAATACTGATGCCTCCATACGGCCTACATGCAGCGGGAAGATCTGCCAGACCATGATGCAGTACCAACACGAGAGGTTTTCTAAAGGGCATCTGGGAGCTAAAAGAAAATCCATCATACATGTTTTTATCACTGTATAAGTATTATCTGCACTGAGGTCTCACCGTGGTGGGCGGCCCAGTGGGTGGGTGTGTAGCCGCTGAAGTCCAATATGGAGTCTAGAGGGTCAGCTTTCATAGCAGCCTTTAGCAAAGTTCCAAGTAGCTTTGTGTGCCCACGCGACGCTACGAGGTGCAGCGGGGTTCTTCCCCAAGAATCTCTACAAAGAGCTGAGGCCCCATGTTCCAATAGAGCAGATACACAGTGCTCACTGTCCAAAATACCCTGCAGCAGTAGGAAAAACATACAGACATTCAGATTCTATGAAAAGGGACATATTGTCTTTAACACTGAAGTGACCTTAAAAAGTCACATGGAACAAGTAGTTCCCTTACAGCTCGGTGTAGTGCAGTGAAGCCCTTTTTGTCAGCAGCATCTGCCTTTGCTCCTTTCTCCAACAGGATGTGGACACAGTCGGTGTGACGTCCCAGCGATGCCAGCATGAGAGCCGTCCTGCACTCGACAAAAACAAAACGGAGGAGGAACAGTTGACTAATTGGAAGACCAATAAAAAATCTTAATTGGTGTGATTCGCGGTGGGTTTGGAGACCGACAGGCATGTCTGCAGCTTCTAGGAAAAAAAAGTATACAATATAACTTTAGAATCCAATTACACCAAACAATGAAATATTCATAATTCATAGTCAAAAAAGACACAATTATGCTGTTCAGCACAATATGAAGGTAAAACTTCATGTGACTCACTGTCCCTGAGTGTCTGGACTGTCGATGATGTCAGAACTTTGTTCCCCACTGACCAATAACAGCAGGCAGTCGATTTGGCCCTCAGCAGCTGTACAGCAGGAAAACGGTAAAAGGAAAATTAAATAAAAAAATACCAGTTACATGGATGGTAAAGTGCTAAAATAATTTTAAAATGAAGAACTCTTCAACCATTAAACATTATGCTTCATTCTCAAGATCAATGTCAATCAAAAATACAGCGCACTAAACACATATTACATTACATGTCATTTAGCTGACGCTTTTATCCAAAGCGACGTACAATAAGTGCATTCAACCATAGGGTACAAACTCAGGAGAACAAGAAACAAGAAAGTGCAATTTCCTCAAATAAGCCAATTTACAATTTGCTATAGATGAGTGACGTTACAAGTACAACTTAAGTGCTACAATTTGTTAGTCTTTAGTCGAGGTAGAGTCTGAAGAGGTGTGTCTTTAGTTTGCGGCGGAAGATGTGAAGGCTCTCTGCGGTCCTGATGTCTTCAGAGAGCTCGTTCCACCATTTCGGCGCAAGGACAGCGAAGAGTCGAGACCTAGTCGAGTGTTTTGCTCTCAGTGAGGGAGGGACGAGTAGTTTTGCAGATGCAGAGCGGAGAGTGCGGGTTGGGATGTAGGGTTTGACCATGTCCTGGATGTAAGCTGGACCCGATCCATTCACAGCATGGTACGTGAGCACCAATGTTTTGAACATATATATTGTTTCTTCAACGCACACCCACCTGCAGCATGGAGAGCCGTCCACTTGCGCTTTTGCTCTTTCAGCGTGTAGGAGGCATTGTGCTTCAGCAGCACCTCCACACAGGTGGCAAAACCTCTCTGGGCAGCCAGGTGGAGGGCGGTTCTGCCCTCAATATCCCGCACATCCAGACTCACTAGTGTCTCACAAAGCAAGCACAGTGCCTCACAGTGACCATAATAAGCCTGGAATAGCAGAATGAATAATCAAATGAACATGAGAGTCATAGGATTGTGAGAATGTGATCTGCAAGTAAAAGGCAAGTCTTGAGTGTTATAATTGCCATCATGGGCTACTCACAGCTAAGTGCAAAGGACTGACTGGAATATTACTTTCCACCTCTTCAAGACAGTTGAACGAGATCTCGAGAAGCTGCAAGAGTGAAGAAAAAAGGGTAAAACCGGGCATTGTCCTGTAATTGATTTAAAAAGATCAAAAGATATCAAAATATACCACTGACCAGTTCCAGGTGCTGTTTGTTCCCGTAAGCTGCTGCGTAGTGGACAGCACTGTAACCCTTACTGTTCTTCAGAGTCGGGTTTGCTCCATTATCAAGTAAAAAGTCTAAACACCTGAATACACAAAGCACAAAATTTAGAATCTCGTCTGGGTTTTATTTTTTCTTCTACTAAGAAGAATCAATGATTGTCTTACAGTGAGGCTTCCTGTTGCTTTTCATCACAGTGATTGGGCTCAGAGTTTGTTTCCCTTCAGGGAAAAGGAAACAGTGAACACAACAAACATTGAAACAAACATGTAACATTTTCAGGATGTGTCAGAGTAAAATGAGCAAGAAACTAAAATGACAGTAAACTTGCTCGGTCTCTCGCTCTCTCTCACCCACAAAAGGTGTGTGAAGCAGCGGCGTAGTGCAGAGGGCTGCAGCCCGTCAGATCCAGCTCATTGACCTCGGCGCCGGCTCTCACCAGGGAGATTGTGCACTGGCTGTTCCCGTTAGCTGCAGCATAGTGCAAAGAGGATCTGCAAGGTGCAACAGCAAACAGCTGTGACATCGGATAACAGCAAAAAAGGGTTGAAGTCTTTTTCAAGGTATTCTGCACTTACCTTCCCAAATGATCTTTGGCATCCAGTTCCGAAGCGGCACTATTCAACAGCAGGTTGAGACAATCAACATTTCTGTCAGGAGAGGAAGTGATTAGTGTAGAAAAAACAACATTGGAACAAGTAATATTTTCAAAATGCTGGGGGAAATATTTATAATGTATCATTTATTGTTTAGAATAATTCCCAAAAATGATGATTTATAGAACTGATTTTATGACAACCAAAACAGTGTGTGTGTGTTTACCCTCCAGAGGCAGCTGCATGCAGACAGGTCCTCCCCTGGTCGTCTAAAATGTTTATATCATCCCCAGCTGATGGAAGCCGAGACGGCATGACGTAAAACTGGCCTAAACACACACAACAAACCACAACGCTTTGTTAAGTGAAAATATCTTAAATTGGTCATTTATTCAAATTTAATCCAATGGACAAAGACAAATTGAGGGCCACAGTGAGATGCCTCAAACAGACACTTACCATTGGATAGTAACTTCCGACAACAGTCTGGAAATCCGTGGAGTGCCGCCAAATGCAGTGGAAGCATCCCATGAATGCCCTGTCTTTAGAGATCATTACAAAGATCATTTAGTGTGTGACGAGGTGGAAATCGTTTTTGCATGAAATTGCAATATTTGGATGTTCATATTTTGTCAAGAGGAAGCAGAATATTACAAGACCATAAATAGGAATGGAGTCTGCCTGTAGGAGTAATGATGGTATTCTCTTGCGAAGCGTCTGAAAAAGGTTTGGCCGGTCTTACCTGTTCTTATCAGCACCGTTAGTCAGCAGAGTGCTGATCAGCAACTCTTGACCGTATCTGGCCGCAACATGAAGAGGAGTGTTTCCAAACATATCAGCACAGTCAATCTCAACCCCTGTGTCCAAAGGGAGAAGAGACAAGATGTGAATTGAGGATGTGCTCTGATAGCTTTGGGGTATAGTCAGAATATACTGGGAGGACACAATGTCACTATTTCAGAATCAATCACATCTTACAAGACGATGACGGGGATAGTGTAAATACGCTACCATTTTGGATAAGAATCTGTGAGCCTGTGAAGCGCCCGTACATAGCAGCAATATGCAGAGGGCTCTTCCCTTCTTTATTCTGTTAAATAGAGAAAAAAGCAAAAACCCATTTTGATAAAATAATGACCGTAATTATGATAAATCAGTGCATTCATTATTGTTGGGTCTTTACAAATCCACTCAATAAAAGCAAGCTTTTTACCTGAACATTGATATCGGCACCGTTGTTGATGAGCAGCTCGAGACACAGCACCCCGCTGGAGGAGGCGGCCGACAGGTGCAGTGGCATGCTGCCGTGGCAATTGGGCTGATTGATGTTGGCACCACAGTTCACCAGCTCGGTGGCCACAGCATCCTGCCCCGTGTGACAGGCCATGTGCAGCGCTGTGTTCCCAAAAATGTTAGGTTCGTCAATCTGAGGGACGGAGGAGGAAAACAATCGATGAGCATACGCTGAAGTTTATTATATAGAATTTGGGTCTGGTTGGAAATCTGTTGCGTGTCCAAAGGGAGATTTGTAAACTTCAATTTGCTGCAGTAGTGACCAGATGTTGGTAACATCGCCCGAAAGCGAATTACTGATGAGGCTGCAAAATGATTAGTGGCATGATCCAGGATCAACATGAAAACAAGTCTCTGCAGGACACCATGTTATGTAGACTGAATCTCATATCAAACCACGTATAACTACAGACGGCTGTGTTTTTGTAATTAAGAAGGATGTTTCTTTACAATTGTATACAGATAATCTCGAAACCCCTTGCAGCAGAACAAACATTACAGAAAAGACATGACAGCCGTAATCATTTATTAGGATGTAATATTGCTCCGAAATGGTGGAACGAGCTCTCTGATGACACCAGGACAGCAGAGAGCCGTCACATCTTCTGCCGCAAGACACCTCTTCAGACTCTACCTCGACTAAAAGACTAACAAATTGTAGCACTTAACTTGTACTTATAATGCCACTTATCTAAAGCAAATTGTAAATTGGCTTATTTGAGGGAATTGCACTTTCTTGTTTCTTGCTCTTCTGAGTTTGTATCCCTTATTGTAAGTCGCTTTCGATAAAAACGTCAGCTACATGACATGTAATGTAATATAGTGATGTGACTCAGCTCCTTTACCTCGACCATCAGTCTCAAGAGATATTTGACCACCTCCAACTGTCCACTGACTGCTGCAGCATGGAGCGGAGTGTAGCCACGTTTGTCTTTGCACATCACGTCGGCACCGTGTGACACGAGCAGCTTCAGAACCTCCACATGTCCTGAAAGAAGAGCTTAACATTTACTCCAAGTCCCTGCCATGGAAGTACATCAGAGCACACCAAACTCTCTGTAGGCGGGTTCGCAGACAGTTAGTGTACACAGAAATTGTTATTCAACAGATTGACGTTGTTAAGACTGACCTTTTCTTGTCAATGTTGATACCAACTTAAATAGTTCGCAGAAATGTAAAGGCTTAATGTCAAAAAATGCTGTATGTTTAAATTTTAGAGCTGCAACGACTAATTAAATAGTTGCCAACCATTACAGTACCAATTCAGAGATTTAATTAATTGGAGTATTTCAAAATAATACAATTTTCTTATTTTAGTTTTTTCAATTCGAGCTGGTTTCTTTACTCCTCTGCAGCGTAAAAAACATGTTTAGTTGTGGGGGGAAAACTCAGGTCAACATTTTATAGACCAAAGAACTCATCCATCTTCAAACAGCTTATCCTGCACACAGGGTCGCGGGGGTGTTGGATAATTACTTTGGACCAGAGACAGGGTTGGATTGGTTGCCAGCCAATCGCAGGGCTAACACAGAGACACATCCACACACCTACGGGCAATATAGAGTCACCAATCAACCTGATCCCCAGTGCATGTCTTTAGACTGTGGGAGGAAGCCGGAGTACCCGGGGAGAACATGCAGACTCCACACAGAAATGCCACTGGGTGGAGTCGAACCCAGGACCTTCTTGCTGTGAAGCGACGGTGCTAACTACCACACCACCGTGCCAGCCAAATCGATGAAATCTATACACTACCGGTAATCAAAAATAGAAATAATCGTTGGTTGTAGCCCTCGGTTTGTAAATCGGGATTAATATTATGTATCAGAATTTAAATTGGTGAAAATTATATCAGACAGCAATAACATTCCCCGTGAACACAAATCAATATTTTATTTTTGTTTGTCCGGGAATTAACATTTTATTTGACGTGTTTTCTGGAAAAAAAATAATAATTTTGACAACATTATCCTATGAATGTATTAAAATGGTATGTCATATAGTTATTAAATAAAAGGCAAAAACCTCTGACGTAGTAGTTTGTAGTTTGTTTTTGTATGCTAATTAAGAGATATTTATTTTCTTACAGTCACACAATCAAATTTTTTTATTCTGGGTAAAAAGTAATAGAACATTTTTGTTTCTCAAAATGATGGCGCGACTCACCCAGGTATGCAGCCCAGTGGATTGCCTGCCTTTCGTTCTCATCTTTGGCATTCACATTGGCACCTTTGCTGAGGAGCAAGTGTACCATCTGTAAAAATAATTAGTAGGTCAACCAGTGTGTCTATCAGCTAATTTCATTTCTATCAATAACAATAATAGACATTTTGGCTTGAAAACAAAGTGACAAAAACAGGTCTGTAGTTATAGTTTCGCTCCACAAAACAGTAAACCGGGGCGACTGTGGGTGAGTGGGGAGCACGGTCATCCTCCAATCAGAGGGTTGTGGGTTCGATCCCAGGCCCGGCTAACCCGCATGTCGTTGTGTCCTTGGGCAAGACACTTAACCCAACATTGCTCCTGTAGCTGCGACTACAGTGTATGAATGGTAGTTACTGATGGCAGGTGTCACTGTGTATGGTTCTCCTGTCATCAGTGTATGAATGGGTGTGAATGGGTGAATGATGTCATGTAGTGTTAAAGCGCTTTGAGTGGTCGGAAGACTAGAAAAGCGCTATACAAGTACAGTCCATTTACCATTTTAAATATTGTGTGAAAGTTTGTTAATATGTTATTAAGCAAAGGCCTTTTTCCACAATGCTGCAAAATCTGGAAAAAACAAGTTAACTTCCCTCGGACATCATTCACCTCCCTGAAGCAAATCTTCAAAACCATTAATGATTTTACCTCTCCGTAACCGCTGTGTGCTGCATGATGCAGTGGTGTCCTCCCTGACTTGTCAGCAACATCCAGACTGCACACGTGTGGTATCAGAGCTTTAGCGCAGCCTGTGGCCCACTTTGCAGCTGCCATGTGTAAAGGTGTATGCCTGTACTTGTCCTGTGTGTTGACCTTTGCTCTGTGCAATAGTAGAAGCTCAACGGCTTTCTGAGGGAAAAATATAAAATTCAAAAATTCAAAGACTCAAAAATGTACAATCTGGTTAAGTCCTTTCACTAACTGGGTTTTGAGGTCGTAGCATACTTCATTGCGAGAGGCAGCTGCTCGATGTAAAGGAGTCAGCAAACTCTGGTCCTTGGCGTTGACAGTCGCACCTGCAGAGCGAAAGCAGAGCGAATTATTCATTTTTGAGTGTTCGGGTAACATTCAGTTTTTCTGCATTTGATTGACTCTGTTATGATTACCAGTGAGGCTGGTTTCAACAAAAACACTCAGGTGTATGTAGTTGATAAGCTTTACACTTAATTTGACATATTTTCAAAAGTTAAATAAATGGGGTTTTCTACCTGAAGTAATAAGCAGGTCCATAGTGTGAACATCACCCAAATAAGCAGCAGCATGAAGTGGCGTGCTTTGGTCTTGGTCCTGAGAGGAAAGAAAAACAAATGTTCCTTTATTGTATCATTTTAATATTGCACTACATTCAAGATGTTTTTGTGACATCGCCAGATCGCAGCTAATGCGCAATTGCAACCTTTTTTGCTTCATTAATGAGCAGTAACCGAAAAGCATGGAATTACAGAGAAGCTGTGCCGAAGGCCCAGGAAGCCTAGTGATCAGTCTACATCAGAGATGCACAGCGGAACCATTTGCACAAGCTCAATAAACATCAGAAAATAAACTGCATGCAAATTTGATACCAGAACTTTCAAAAACTCCAAAACGTTACGGGGGAGGGGTGTGTGTGTGTGGGGGGGGGGGGTGGGGGAGGGTGTAATCTTACCAGTGAATTGACATCTTCATTAGAGTTTAACAAAAATGTCACTTCTTCTGCATTTCGGCTGAATATAGCCTGGACCAATGGAGACTGAAAGAGAGGTGGGACAAGCAAAACAGACATGTTTGCACAATGAATTATTAAAGTCTCATCAAACTGAACAGCCTTCAGTAGCAAACATGTTAAAGCCCACTGGGGTCATAAATACATTCATGCCTTAAACTGGGATCCAGAAATAAATTGTTACATGCCAAGGTAAAGGGTGTAAGGGAAATATATCTGATAACTTCATAATGTTAACTTCCCCGTTGTTTGATCGTGCTGAATATGATCACGTTACCTTTGACTGCAGGAATCCTGGCCGGGTCACCTAAAATTAAGGATTATTCAACGACTTTCAGAAGACATGCAAATTACAAACGGAAGAAGCAACTCAAGAGAAAACATCTTTCTATCTGGGTGCACATTCAACCTGATACGTATCCTGTGCACCTCTGAGCAGCACTCATGTGACGATTTGTCTCGTTCCTCTGACATTGAGGAACGAGACGAATGTGACAAAATGACGACATTTCTTCTCTGTGCATTTGGAGGAAAATGGTCAATTATACCATATTGTCTTTTGAAATATGTTTTGATTGTAATGATCCAATCTGCTTCAGCAAAGATAAGGACACCATGTACATCTTAGACCATTTTTGTTAAATGAACATGTATTTGACTAAAGAACGTTACTTGTTTGAATCATGCACATAGCCTTCACTTTTTACGCATATATAGACAATGGTTTAACGACCAGGCAAGACCTGTCTTTCACATTTAACGTTAAGCATACGAATAAGATCCATGTAACGATCAAAAAGTTTGGACGTCATGTACCAGGGATCCCGATGACTCCGACGAGACGAACGCTTGGTGAATTACAAAAACGAAACACCGAACGTGAAAGTAAACTCCTACTCTAGCGTGGCTAATTTCCAACATCAACGTTAGCCTCGTAGCAAAGTTTGCTCGACATGTCACTAAACACGATCAGCCGGTTGTTTGCAGTATTAAAAAGTACAGTGAGTTCAAACGTGAAGTTTTATTTACTACCTGGTCCTTCATTTTCCTTAACTCCATGTCCCAATCACTCTGGAAGCTCCCTCATTGAAACTGAGTATAAAGTTGACTACATGTCACCCTGTAGCAGCTAGTTAGCCTAGCGTTAGCTTAGTTAGCTCCTGATATGTGATGTCTAGTCGCCATACGCCACAGCAGGCGGAATATCGCGAGGGACGTTAAAGAAACGTGATTTGGACTCATTTTACGTTTCCAAATATTTGCATGGGTTTAGGTTGTAATATGTTTATTAGATAAATACATCCAGATAATACTTTATTGTGAACCTAATGACATGCCATGAGATGTTACATGCCTTGTATTAATTTAAAAAGTTTGACCCGTCTTCCATCGGACAGGTTTTGGGCATGGCAAACGGAATTAACCTAAATTAATTATATGGTTAGAGGCAGTGGTTGAATGTACCGCTACCTCAGCTGGTATACATTATTTAACTGGACATAGTACTATTAGTATCTTCATCGTCATCATTTGAGAGCAAGTTAGTCAGCACTGCCTGACAGACTAAACGTAGGGAAAATCGCTACTGCTGAAATATCATTGACCAATCAGAAGAGCTGTATTACAGCACATGCGCAAAAACTGAGCATGATACGACTTTGCCAGGATTTAGCTTGACAATGTGTTACTTAGCTGACGTTACACACATGGTGGTAAATTAAAAGTAGTTGTAGGCGTCAAAACAAACCCCTTTTGTTAACTATAACCAGGTAAGAGCATTTCCATACTTTGATAAGGGCAACATTAGCTGTTAGCTAACATATCATGGAAACTTGTTAGCTCGATCAGTAGCAGTAAATCGTCCGTGTGGCTGGTGGCGCAGCCGGGTTCGTATGATCGAGTTGTTTGGCAGGTGATGGAGGCTGCGCTGTGTAACATATCTACTGTGTTGAGTAGCGGACAGGTTTGTTTTATTCTAAAGCGAGTTTGTTCAACTGCAGCCACACCACCATTTAATTGACGTCAGCTATCAGGACGAGAGGTCAAACCTTCCACGTTGTGTTCCGCTCCTGACTGGCGTTACCAAGTTTGTTTAATTAACTTGCACTATTTCAGTTTTATGAATTGCACTGAGGTTTCGATTCAAATTCTGGGCAGAATTTGAATTTTTTTCACGTGTATTTAGGACGACTTCTCACGCACCTTGACTTTTAACAGGTAAACCGTCATCTGTGCGTGGAGTCCCCTTATAAATGAAACCACTGTCATCAAATACGCCTCTTGTCAGCGGGAAAGGAAAGTTGGTGTCGCATAAAACGTGATTTGGTTGGCCTCAAAATGGATGTTAAAATATCAACATCCATTTTTATTTTACACCATTTCAAGCCTCAATATGGCTCGTGATCGGCATTTAAACATTTTAAACTGGCTCGTGAGCACGTGTAGGGTTTAATGTTTAATTGGTTAGTTCTGTGTTTATGTTCTTGATGGGCCAGTTCCTGGATGATTCCAGTCTTTGCCTATCTGATTTCCTGGTTGGACAGGTCTAGTTATGCCTGTTCTTTCAACATATCAGCTCACTGTTTATTGTTGACTTGGACCTGGAGCCCCTTATGTTGACGCTTCTGAGTCCTCGTTTGAAAACCCTAGGTGTATATTTACTAAGTTGTCACACGATTAAATTCAGTTTTCTTTTCTTTTCTCTATGGTGTTGATTTTGTGTGTGTGTGTGTGTGTATAAAAGCTTTCAAGGGCCCTAATTTGAGGCGTGCAACATTATAGATAATTTGCCAGTTTGGGAGTTGTCTGTAGATTTAGTGATTATTACAGCTGTTCAGTGCAGATTGCGGCTCAATGGTGTTCCATGAGGTCCAGGCTTTGGAGTAAGTCCGAGGAATAGATGAAGAAGTCAAGTTGTTTCTTACTGGCGTGGTCAATCCGACTTTACGACATTTGGTAAAGTCCAAATGAATCACACAGTTGATGAAATATCTTGTAATGCCCAGACTTCCTACACTTTTGCCAAATTCTTTCTGCTGGGAAACCTTGTCCTAATATCTTATCACGCACATGGTCGCCCATAGAGTTCAACACGATTAGTGCCGACACATTTAAAAATGCAGTTGGATAATCAAGGACAGAAATTCACGCAACGTGAGGACCAGTTCCAGTTAAAAAGCAGTGTATCCGATAATGAATGCACAATAGTGGACGAAATATAAAAAAAGAGAATAATTGTTCCTCTTTTGATACAACTTTTTAGTATAGTGAGGTGGCAGTTGAGGTTTAGTAGTTCCGTGTTACGCTTACAACATTGTGTACATAAAACCAGAGTCTGTGTGGAGACCGTAGTAGTTCTCAACAAAAAGTGAAACTAGTCTGCAATAAGATTATTGAGATACAAATTATATATAAATATGTCTTAGTGGATCAAAGGGAAAACCGGATTAACTTGAATGATTCTTTAACCACATGCGAAAAAAGCAGTCAACTGAAAAGCAGAGTAAAAACCTGCACATTGATATTTGTAGTCTTCATGTCTTTTTTGGAAGACATTCATTTGGCACTGTGAGGCATATCTTGTATCAGCATAATCAAAGGGAGATGACGTCCCCCTCTCGCCCAAAAGAATATAATTATAGTTTCATACCAGGTTAGGGAGAGATTACTATGAGAACCTGCGATCCACTGGCCTCGCAGGAAATACTTCTTTATTTACTTTCACAGGAAAGTACTTCTTTATGTGTGTTAAGGCTGACTGAACCAGCTGTTATTAGAGGGTGTGTTTAACCGGGATGAAACGGAGTAATTAAGTCTATCGTGGCGCGTGAGACGCATGGTTATTGAGAGATTAAGGACAGTTGTTCGGACTGGATTCATTTTGAGGAAAAGGATTGGAGTGAACTGATGAACCTGAACTTCATCCTCATGTGTGCCTGTTAAAATCTCACAGTATTAAAGTTAGTTTGGGATGGCAGCTGGTTTGTTATTGTTAAGGGAAACCAAAGTGTCCTGCCGACAAGTGATATAGAACAGGCATGCCCAGTGTTTGAGCTGTAACAAAGATAACACTGACTTACTTAGCCTGTATATTTCTGCCTAAACCTTAAAGATGGCGCATGGACAGTTTAATGAGATGTAAAAATGTATATGGTTATGGTTAAGTACTCCTACAGCTCAATGTAATAGCTTTTTTTGATAATCTTAATCTTTTCGTCATATTCTTGCCTTGTAGAAAAGATCATCCTTCTCACATGACGTTTTGTGGTGTTTGTGAACCATGAAATTACCAACGTTTTGCTCGTAACAAAAATTGCTCAAAATGAAATCTTGTTAAACCAATTCTTGCTACTTTCTTGCACTTTGATAATGCCAGTTACTGCAAGCGCATGTTCATTTGTGCAGTAAATGAAGTATCACACCGCTGGAACCTTTGACTGTTGGGAAAGCTGCTCCGTCTGCCGCCTCAGCTCGTCCTTGGCCTCACATGAGCCGTAGTCATGTGCTCTCCGAGGGGCTGCGCTCTGTCTCACATGACACCGGGTAGTAAAACACAATTGTCTGGCTGGACTTTGCTTCATCTTTCGCGTGGCAAATTCAAGAAGTACACTGTTATTCTCGGAAGGATGTATGTGGGCAAACTGAAACCCTGCAGTCATTGTTTCCTGTTTTGTTACTCTTTTGGCATTTCACGTTATTAATGTTGCTTAGTCATTTTTATGACTCGTGAATTTCCTGTTTGTTTGGGGGAAAGGACGACCAAGTTTTGCACAGTCATGACTTTTGTAAGTTGCTTATTGTGGAACATTTTTAATGTTCGTTTCTTTAGTATTTTCTTTGCCCCAAATTGTGTCGGTCTCCGAAATCAAAGTGTCACCAGATAATTACTGTTTTACCCTCAACATGTTTCATGGTAAATTCGGATCATGTAACTGCTGTTATTCCAGGCAAGCTGAAATTTATCCCTCAAGTTCCCAGCGATCCCTCAGCCTGCCCGGATGAAGGCCGAGCCAGAAGGAGACCTCCTCGAAGGTAACTGATAAGATGACAGAATCCTCTCATTACTGTGCTTCTTTTTCAAAGGATATTATACACATTCTGTGTCACTGCGCATGGGAACAGTTTAAAAGCAACATTACACATACATTTTCTCTGAATACATGTAACTGCAGCACTGTCATTTAACTAAAATTCATACTCTGCCAACATACTCTACAACAAAAGAATGAATAATTTTGTTCCCTGGAATCATTTGAGAAGGATATTATTAATAGTATTATTAATTTGCTTCACTTGTGAACTATTACGATTTGTGTGAGACAATGTAAGGGAAAAGGTAAAAGCCTCAAAAGGTCACTACATATTATTTTTACTAAAGGTTGTGTTTTATTCACTGCATCCTGAGCACCAGGTTTTGCTGTGTGTGTGTTTTTGCTTCCCTATCTTTGCGGTTTCTGCTTAGAAGCTTTATGCCGGGTTGTGGTTTTGACAATGACTAAAAGAGGGTTGATTAAGCCTGGGTCATATAAAAGCAGAGGCACTTTTTAGAAAAGTGGACTTTGGGACCAGCAGTAAGTTGGAAATGAAGGAAGGGAAGAATGAAAAGTCTAAACTCCGTGAGTAGTACACATTGTTTACCGGTATAATTAATAATTTATGTTGATGCTCTTTTGTGTATATAATCCTTTTAATTTCACTGTTCTCATAAAAGGTGATTTTAGTTTAATTGAGTGGACCTAAATTGCTTATGTAGCAGGTTGAGTTGCTTTTAACGTAACCGGGTTAAGCTGTTAATCTTTTCACATTGGTTGCTTCTGGTCATTTAACTGCCACAAATGACTTAATCTCGTGTACAGTTCCTGTGCAGTCACGTTTTAGAGACTGATTTAAACTTTTCCTAGATTAAATAATTAATAAAACTGTTTAATGCTTTGCAAATTTATGAGAAAAGCTTGAAATGTCTGTTTTGTTTTCAAATGGCGGAGTTGTTATTTCTTATGTATCTCGCCGTAATATAAACTAAGATTACTAATTTTCCATGGTCAACTGAACATTGTTGCAGTGCCACATCCGCAAATATGAGCAATAAACAGATCAGTAAAAGGTTATCATAACTAATCAATAAATTGGAATGACAAATGTATTCTGTAATGTCCTGATTCCTCTGAGCTGCTGAGAGACCGTATTTCTCAGAATCAGATGGGAATGCTTTGTGTTGCAGCAATGCACAACCTTTCCTCTCTTATGACTGATATCAGTTTTTCTTCTCTGTGGTTTTGTTAGAGGACTCTGCTCCGGAGAATGGAGTCGAGACAAACCAGTACAGCTCCGTCTCTCCTCCTGCTTCACCAGTGGCCCAGGACGAACCCTTCTCCACGTACTTTGAAGACAAGGTGGCCATTCCTGACAATGTCAGCCAGGTACGGTCTCACATCCGCCGCTTCAGCTAAACTGGGGTGAAATATCTGTTCACATGTTATCGTATAAGTATAGCTCTGATTGTTAATTTGAACAAGCAAGTGTGATGATTTCACCCATTGGCGTTTATTAGCTTTGTTTGGGAAGCAAAACTCATTTTTATTTTATTCAAAATTGATAATGCTGTCTCTCTACTCAGGTGTTCAGCTTCCGTAAACTCTGGGCGTTCACTGGACCAGGTTTTTTGATGAGCATTGCTTACTTGGATCCAGGGAACATCGAGTCTGATCTGCAGTCTGGAGCTAAAGCTGGCTTTAAGGTGACAACTAGAGAAATAGAGCTGGCTCCCTTTTTTGGTAGTGACACAAACTATCAAAAAAAATTCTCTCAGCATCCTACGTACTACGAGTGTGTGTTATTCCGAGACAACTATTTTTGGTGTATTATTAAAGGAAATACCAGTTTCAAATGTCAGCTTTATAGCATGACCGAGATCAAAATGTATTCAGTGCAGCCATTTGACTTTTGTCTGCTGAGCTAATGTGGAAGGTGACAAATCTGACTAATGTCTCTCTTTCTGTCTCAGCTCCTGTGGATTCTCCTCGGAGCCACCATCATCGGGCTGCTGTTGCAGAGGTTAGCTGCACGCCTCGGGGTCGTCACTGGGATGCACCTGGCCGAAGTCTGCAACCGCCAATATCCAACAGTGAGCTTTCCCAATTCTCATCACTTATCTTTTCTTTTGTTTTCTTGTTGTACATTAACTTTTTTTTCATGCGTTGGACTCTAAATGTGAAATAAGAGCAAGGATTGGATCGGCCCGTTCTTGGTATTATGTGGCAGGATGAGATGCCAACATAAAGGACGCATCAGATCTAGAAGATTCAACTGTGCTCACTAATTCAATCAGCTGCTGCCTGATCGCATTGTCAATCATTCTTTCTTATTTTTCAGGTTCCTCGGATCATTCTCTGGCTGATGGTTGAGCTGGCGATCATTGGCTCTGACATGCAGGAGGTTATTGGCTGTGCCATAGCGCTCAACCTTCTGTCTATGGGCGGGTAACTTCTTCACTGCTTGTCCATTAAAAGTGACTGTGAACATTTTGAGAGATTGTAAGAGTGTATTTCTTTCATGATGAGAAGTCACTGTAGTTCCGCTCTTTGTCTTTCAGTATTCCACTTTGGGGAGGAGTCCTCATAACCATCACAGACACATTTGTGTTCCTCTTTCTAGACAAATACGGTATGGATCCACCATCTTTTACCCGTCAATCACTGTCTATGAAAGCTGTGCATCCCAGTGTTGATACAGTTTTTCACCCCCCTTGCAGGCCTAAGGAAACTTGAAGCTTTCTTTGGTTTTCTTATCACCATAATGGCACTCAGCTTTGGTTACGAGGTAATAGTCCCTCACAAATTCCAATATAATTCATGATAAGTGCTTGTGGACAACTGATAAGCTGTCACCATGACTTGTAATGACTGATGTTTTGTCCTCAGTATGTGCTGGTCAGGCCAAACCAAGGGGAGCTGCTGAAGGGGATGTTCGTACCTTACTGTGCCGACTGTGGGCCCGTGCAGCTGGAGCAGGCCGTGGGAATCGTGGGAGCCGTCATCATGCCCCACAACATCTACTTGCACTCAGCGCTGGTCAAGGTGAGAGGGATATTTGTTTTCATCCAATGAAGCAAGAATTTGTGCAAGAAATAATTTGACACCTTGATTAATACATGTTACCGAAGAGTTATTTTTATCAACAACATGGAACATAATTGTTACAAAACTGTTCACATAGTTAGAACTTGTCTCAGGAAGCGGGTGTTTTGATAAGCTGTCTCATGCGTGTTTCTTAGAGAATTTTAGAGAATTTTGGAGTATATCTGTTAGTGTCTGACATGCCAAATAAATTATACCATATAATCAGTAATTGCCACTTTTAAAACATTAATGCATACTTTGGGTGTTTAATTGAAAGTTGACTGTCCTTTTGTTTTTTCCTACCAGTCTCGGGACATTGATCGCAAAAATAAGAATGAAGTAAAGGAAGCTAACAAGTACTACTTCATCGAGTCATCTGTTGCTCTCTTCATCTCGTTTCTCATCAACGTCTTTGTCGTAGCAGTCTTTGCTCAGGCCTTCTTCAATAAAACCAATATTGAAATGGTTGGTAACCAGTATTAATCATCTTTTTCTCTTTACTGCTGATGCTAAAACAGTGTGATTATTTATTTCTGATAAGTACTCTTGACACAAAGTGTGGCAAGCTGTGGCTTAACGTATGTTTGTATTTGTGCTTGCAGCATATGCATTGCAACGCAACCGACAGCCCATACGCAAATGTCTTCCCTCTCAACAACCACACACTCGAGGTGGACATCTACAAAGGGGTATGTTTCATCCTTCCAACAGCAACAACAATAAATCCTGACTTTGCGTTTTTCCGTACCATCCATCCATCCATCCATCCATCATCAAACCGCTTATCCTGCACACAGGGTCGCGGGGGGGCTGGAGTCCATCCCAGCCAACTTCGGGCGATAGACAGGGTTTTTCCGTACCTATACTTGATATTTTAAGTGCATGTGCGCAATCGCACCGACAAGTATGGGAAACTGTAATGCGTTATGAGTACCCGCGAGTGGCCCTGTCGTGATATGCAATAAATTGCCATATCGCACAATATAGGAAAATCGGTGTGATAATTTATGGTGGTGCAATATTCATTTTGCATATGAATGAACGTCACCAACATTTTAGTCAATCGCGCTTCCCTCTTGTCTGCTTTCATTTTCGGATGCGGAGCTTGGGCAGCGTCTCCACGCGCAGAGTGGACACTGTTTATGAAGTGATGAAGTGTTATTTTTCGTGACATCTACAGACAATTAGGATTGGACTTTGTTACGAAGCCAGAATCTTCATCTATTTTTTTTTTTTTTTTTTTGGGGCTTTAAGCTGAATGAGAGAGGAGAGCCAATAAAGTGAACGAGCCATAATGTCGACTTTGTTTAAAAACAGTGGCAACGGAAACGGGTCTAACGGAAACAGAACTAAGCTAAAATATCACCTAAAGACAACAACAACCATCCGCCCGGTCTTTCCACCTGAACTACTGTCGTTTCCTCCGGACTGCCGCGTTCCTCTTTGGCCGGCCGATTGGTAGCGGGACCGAGCCGTCCGGTCTCTCCAAGCAGCGCGGAGCCCTGCCAGTGGTTGAAGCCCCCCAGCTGCCGCGGCGCTTTTGCGCTGGACACATTTTCTCGAACCCTAGGATATATTTTTTCACATTCCGTTTCTAATGTCTAACCTGACGAATAAAACATTCTATGTTCTTTGAAAGAGCGTACTTGTAATACGATGTGATTATATTGTCATTATGTTATCAGGGCATAAAATGGTCGGAAAATAGCAATAATATCGCGTATCGCAATAAATTTGATATCATGACAGTCCTACCCTTGAGTACATAATGTACACGCCTTGTACACTACATGGACGTGTACAATCGGAAGTATCCAAATTCAGATATAGTACATTTGTATAGTGTGTATATAGTACAACATCTGTACTATTTATATCATAGGGACATAGAAAAGGAACACGGCACATTTACTTGTATACCTATTTATGACAGACATTCATGCTGTGTCCCTGTTCCATACCACAAACTCATCGTACTAATTGTAGAGTTTATATTGTATACTAGTCTGTATATTGTGTTTTCTTAGGATGAGCTAAATCGACCCACTCAAGTATTTAGAAACAAGATACCATTCGTTTAGTACACGTTTGCTATTAATTGATCATACAGGTGCCGCTAATAACATAAAGGATTATGTCTTGTTATTTGATGCCTCTGTTAACCCTGCTTACACAATATCAGGACACTGGAGGAGCGTCACATCAAGGCATGATGCAAGATGCAAAACCAATCCTCTCTGTCCTTTAATCAGGCAGATGAATTGAACACCTCCATGAATGGCTCATTGTTAATTGGGGCTCATTGCCACAACATACGAGTTAAAAAGAAAATGTAAATTCAAGGAACCAAGTCCCTGACTTTTAAGTGATGATAGATGTATGGTTGATCATTTCTTTCCCTGTGTGTGTATATCTGTGTGTTCAGGGAGTGGTCCTGGGCTGTTTCTTTGGCCCTGCAGCCCTTTACATCTGGGCGGTGGGGATCCTGGCAGCTGGACAGAGTTCTACCATGACCGGCACTTACTCTGGGCAGTTTGTCATGGAGGTCAGTAGGTCTGTTGGTTATATCGCAGAAAATGGGTTTAAAAAAGTCTGTATTCTCATGTTCTTGTGTTTTGTTTACAAAGGGTTTCCTAAACCTTCGGTGGTCCCGTTTTGCACGTGTGCTGCTGACCCGCTCCATCGCCATCACACCTACACTCCTGGTAGCCATTTTTCAAGACGTTGAGCATCTGACCGGGATGAACGACTTCCTCAACGTGCTTCAAAGCATGCAGGTTAGGAGGAATAACTTAAAAACACCCTCACTATTCATTAATTTTATATCAAAATCCTCAAGATTAACCTACTCTTACTTGGTCCTTTTGTGAAGTACATAATACTGTAATATCTGTTCAACAGCTTCCATTTGCTTTGATCCCAATTCTGACCTTCACAAGTCTGACGTCCATAATGAACGACTTTGCAAATGGAATGTGAGTGAAATGTTTTCACTTTATGATTAATTCCTTACTTGGGATGTCGCTTCATATCAAAGTCAATTCAGCTTGAAAATAAGGAACTGAAAGGCACGACCTCTGCTCAACAAATACACCTTCTATCTAGGTGGTGTATTTGTTGAGGTGGAGTTCTTTGTTTAGATATTCATTGTGGAATTGTGGAAACTGCAACACATCTGCTTCATGTTTTTTTGTTTTTGTTTTTTGCTGGTGTTTACCAAATGTTCCTCTTTCTCACAATTGGGCAAATCATATAGATTAAACACATTTAAGATTAAATACATTTTTAAGAAAAATGTTTTTTGTGGGCAGGGATTTACTCAGTATTGTTACTGTTATGTAATGTTTAGTCTTTCAAGGCGACTGTACATTTGAGAAGATATTTCTTAATGGTCTTCCTGTTTCTTTAGGGTATGGAAGATTTCGGGGGGCGTGGTCATCCTGGTGGTTTGTGCAATTAACATGTACTTTGTGGTGGTTTACGTGACGGCGCTGGACAGTGTGCTGTTCTACGTATTCGCTGCGCTGCTCTCCGTAGCCTATCTCTGCTTTGTTGGCTACCTGGTGAGTCAGATCGCTGCAACTTTACGTTCACTTCTCAGACACTTTATACACCATGAATATTTGACAAACTATAGTTCTGTAAACTGGTTACTATGTTTAAATGATTCTTATTTAACTCCAGGCTGTCTAGGGATATATTGATCTTACTGCACAAAATATGTGCATGTGTACATATAGTGAACTAAAAAATGTGCACAACCGGTTTGTCTTGACTTTTGTTTACAGGCATGGCACTGTTTGGTTGCTTTGGGGGTTTCCTGCCTGGACTTTTGCGGCAGGGTAAGCAATCAACCTGCTGTTTTTATAGAGGAGCAGTCTGAGTACGACTCCTAGAGCACAACAGGACAGTAACCACCAGCATTCCTCTTTCCTCTTGGAGACTCTTGAGCCCTGTACACAACCAATACTTTCCTCGGATCATGTAGGCTGATGAAAGCACCTATTTCTGCTGTTGTCGCATTTGTATCTGTGTAGGGCTGGGTATCAGACTTTGGTACTGTCAAGGTTACCAATAAACTAAATTAATCCTAAACCTGCACAGAAAACCCCCCTGTTAGATCCTTGAGAAGACTTGTATAAAGCATTGGCAGAGCAATAGTGGTTAATCCTCAAGTGGAACACTGCATCCACCTCTGCTTAGAAAGCAGCATACTGTAACATGAGTTGTTTCTAAGTGAAATTATCCGTACCACCATTTTTATGAAACTGAGCTTAACTAGAACAACTAGGAGTTCAGCTTGTATTTTCTCTGCATCTTTGTGAGAGATGCATTCCAAATTCCTGAATCATCCTGAGAAGGATGATGGATTACATTAGTTAAAATGATAATAAATTACATCCTAAAAGAGTCCAAGTTAATTATCGCAAACTCAAGTTTGAGAAGCAGAGCAGCACAGAAAGATATGAAACAACAACGATGGCTTTTGCGTTTCTGCTGTCGACTTTGTCCTCATTTCTTTCATATTGTTATTTTATTTGGTATTCGCTGACTGAAAAGCAAGCACTGTGCTCTATGTAAGCCTTTTAAACCTCTTTCCACTACCTCAACACCCTGTAGTAGTTTTATTCACTGGATCTTTTGTAGTTCACATTTCAATACCAATACATATTTTTAGTAGAATGTAATTTACAAGAACGTCATGTTAATCTCCACTATCTGTATTAAAAAGCACCAAGTGATATCCAGCCCTAACTTTGCGGAAAAAATCTAAACCTTTTGGTGTATCATTTTGATATTGTCAGCTAATTACTGTTTAAGATGTCAAACAAGCTAAAGTTTCAGTATTATGCATACATTACACATGTACTGCCTGTTTCATGTCCCAGTTCTGTCTTTGCTCTGTATAACAAGTTCAGATTCCATACTAAAGTCTGAAATTAAGATGTATTTATTTTTCTTCAAGTTTAAATGATCAACATGAGCCTTTAACTGTAAGATCAGATTTGACCAAAACCGGCTTGAGTAGAGGATCATTGTTGTTTGTTATTGATCTGGTCTGGTGGAGCCTGATCAAACATATTGGATTATTGTCATCAAAACCAATCTGGCTCATGATATAACTTCAGCGTGCGCGTTGACCTAGACATATTAGTTGACACTAGTTAACTCAAAAGGACTGCAGCTTTGCCCTCTTTTAGTGGCTAAATAATCAGGAGCAAGCAAGGTGGTTTAATTCACTATAGTCTATTTGAATTCTTATCAATTCAAACAGAATATAATGGATGATCAGTTCATAGAATTATTCATTTATTTCCTTTTAGTTAAACCATTCAAGTATTCATTTGTTTCCTTTTAGTTAAAGTTGATAAACCTCGATCACATTTACTCGGTACTGCTTTTCTGTGGGTTTTCATAGAAAATATTGTTATATAAAGGTCCCACTGCAATACACTCCTGAATGAAAATGTGACTTATTTACACTGCTCTGCAGGGAAGGAAAGATGTACGTGGTAACTTAAAAATAATTTTGTGGTCATACTTATTGTTATGACAAAGCTGTGTTTAAAAGAGGTTACAGGCTTTAATCTATCTTTAGCAGTCATTTTGTGAATCACACTACAAAAATAACCCCGCTCAAAATGAAATAAAGGCCGCACAGATTCATTTAAGTGTAGAAAATAGATTTGACTAATTCTGATTCAAATTAAACAAGAAACAGTCTTCCCAGCGCCTTGAACTGATTTATTTGAGATTTCCTTATGTGAATGAAAAGGTTTTGCTCCCTTGTTGACAACTGAAGTGTTGTTGTTTTTTGTTCTCCCTTCTCAATGTTGTTAGTTTATTTTATAAATGTGTATCAGTTTATTTCTACTGAGAATGAAACTACTAATAATAAATACTGTATATTTCTAACGCAAGTCCGCTGGACTGCAGACCTGCTTGTAGGTCAAAATAAAGCTAAATATGTTGTTTTCCTGAAACAATAGAATCATTTGGTAAACCTGTTAAAGAGAATTAAAAATGTAAAAAGGAATTACTGATTTATTAATGTATCATCACTCCCACAGTCATTATTCAATGTTTAGCTGAGACTAAAGTTAACACACAAGCCGCCTTTATAACATGGTTAAACACAAAGTTTAGCAGCTGCTGTTGGAGCTAAAAAAAAAAAATAGTAATTCTACAACAACACGTCGTGTTGGTCAAGTATGCATGTAAAATGTGCGTACTTACCATGATGTTTGAAATGGGTTTGTAGCTTACAGTATATACATTGATCACAGAAAAGACCTAAGGTTATTGTCTTAGAAGTTCAGCTTTTATTGTGGTGGATCAGGTACCGTTGCAGCTCTCTGGTTCACAGTTCTCTAAAGCGCTCACAAGGTTTCTCTCGTGGGTGATATTAATACTTCACTGACAAAAGAAAAGCATGGCACCAGCACATTTGAACAGTAACAGAGAGAATGGCAATTTGTTCACTGAAGCTATATGTCATTGCTGCTCTTTGGGATTGAATGTCTTCTACTGTTTAAGGATCCCTTGTGTTCAAATAAACAGGAAATAATGGATATATGGACAATTGTTGTTTCATCTTCTGTCTTAAAGCCCATAAATCAATCTTAACTGTTAGTCCACTATAAAAAAGAACTGAATCATATAATATATTAATGTTAAAATAAGTAAGGTAATCCAACCTCCCTATTTTAAAAGATAAAAAGGTAGAAAATGAAAACCTCCAGCCTCGTTTAATTTTTCTAGTTTTCTCATGACAGTTTTAAAGTAACGATGGATATTTTGAGGGAGTTTTGTGATTAGATGTTACTGTAGTAAGTAAAGTACTAATCATGATAACTTTCCCTATTTTATAACTAGCTAAGTATATAATAATAACTCAATGGTCAAAGGGGCCAATTCTTTTTTCTAGGACATTTTGTCAGGAATAGAAATGCTCTTTTGCAGGACTTTCCTGGATTAAATAAGGAAAGTGTGGAAGAGTATCACTTTGACCCAAGGTGAGCCCTCTGTAATAAAAAAAAAAAAATCCGAATTAGAATTCAACACTGATCAAAGCACATCATTGATTTGGATTTTGTTTAAATATTTAATTCATCATAATTACACTAAGCTGAACTTCAGTTAACCCCCTTCTGTGTGTCTGCACTCTGTAGGTCTAGATTCCCTTAAACAAAGAAAATTATACTGCTTATTGTATATGACTATAAATATAAAAAGCACTGCAGTAACACCGATGATTTAAATGTCACTCTAAACACAATTTGTGTAGCTAAAAAGTAGGTGTGTGTGTTTTTTTCTCTCAGTGAAACACAATGATGGGGATTTTCCTTAATTACACAGCAATACAAATCATAGAAATCAATACATCAGCTAAAAATCATTTTTTTGTATGTGTTTGGTGCAGCGCTCTCCTGACTGATGAAACGTGCCCCTCTTGTCTCTCTTTCAGATGCAGCTGTCACGGCACACAGATATCTACTTACTGACTGACATGGACACTGATACTGACACTCGGGTTGAGAGATAGAAGACGTTGTGATCGAATGTTCAAGTGAAGACCCGACAGAAGAGTGGGACCACTGCAGCTTGGCCAGTATGCGTTTGTCTTTGCCTCTCGGAGTGCCTAACGTGGTTTTTTTAAAGTGTTCTTTCAGTACGCAGCACGGAACACACCAATGTCTAATGCAATGACACATGTTTTTCATCACAACGCTAAATAATGTTTACAAAAAACATTTAGTATACATGAACTTCTAAGTGACTGTGACACAGTGAACCATATGACATTCAGAAACACTGCACTCTAATTACTGCTTATTATTCCAGGTTATTGAGATGTCTTGTCTTTAGTGATGCTGTTGTCGGATTTCAGCCGGTGCATTACTAATGATGCCATGGACAGATATGCAGAGAATGGACAGCAGCCAGAAACTTTCATTTATTTGAATTTTGTCCACGAGTTTTTGGTTTAGTTAACATGCTTTAAAACAAAACAGATTTCAATTACATTTTGTTTTTGAATTTGGTCGCACACAATCAGAGTAAGAACAGGAAAAAAGTCTAGAGAAGATTCTGTGTGTTTTATTCATAAAGAAACACTAAAGCTGCAGTATGCTGTTAACAATGATTTAGCATTTGTTGGGGACCATCTTATATATCTAATGTTCAGATAAAATCTGAAGTGATCTAAAAAGTAAATTTAATCTAAATGCTAACATTAAGCGAATACTAATTCAGTCTAATACATTATTATGAATATATTAATTTAGAGATTTAACACTTAATAATAAAAGTGTAATAATATAATATAAATAATATTTGATTTCCTCTGTGTTGAGCTATAAAAGAGTGACAGTTTTATGTCATTTTAAGCACAGTTATGCATCTTTTTTAGATGCTTAAAAACGTCTGTTCTTGGAGAGAACATCTTTACGTCGTTATGTGTTTCCAGATAGTTTAAGGGCCAGTCATACTTAATAGTGAATTAAGTCACCATGCGCAGCTCCTCTTGATAATTTATTTATCCCACACATTAGACTCTAATTTGGTATATTACTTTTAGTTATTTATTATTTCCCAAATGTCATTCTCAGTTAAGTCTCGGACAGTTTATTTGATATTTTCTTTAACTTCGGCTTTTGGGGGGTTTTGAAAACTTTTTTTTCATTTAAACATTTGTGTGATATTGTGATTTGTGCAGAAGTGCATAACATTACAGAAAAATATGGCATTTATTCTATGAAATGAACATAACTTCCAACTGTGGTGCAAATATACGAGGTACAGTAAATGCTAAATATGAAAAGAGGTGTTGCTTAATGAGTAGCAGCATTGGTCATGTTGTATCTCAGGGATCCTTGTGTCCTAACAAGATGCTTTTTGTTACTCAACTGCTGTTTACCAGGTGTTACATTGGAGTTTGTGATTTTACAAAAGCAAATGTTTCTGATTGGGAAGGGCGGACTCTTGCGTGTCTTCTTAATTACTTTACAAACTTACCTTTTTTTAAAAGTTGTATTTTACAGAAAACTAGATAATTAATAACAATAAGTAGAAACAGTATAAGGAAGACCGTAAAGAATTTGTAATAACAACTCCAACATTTTCCATGCAGGCGACTGCAGTGCCTCTTGTGTTCACCATTGTGCCTAATTTCTTGGATCCCTAGCACGCTACCCAGCCAAAAACGATGAACAACCCAAGAATCTCACATTGTTGTACATAAGTAAAATCATCAGAATTATTGTACGAATACACGCGGTAGGGTTGCAAAAGAAACACTTTTTTTTTGTGTGTGTAAAAAATTTTAAAAAAGGAAGAAAAAAAAACTTTTAGTGAAATGTATGTAATAAATGGTAATGTCCTCATTTGGTATGTGTTGCATTGTGTCTGAATATGGGAACGCCTGGTGGGATTCACAGAGACCCGTTTCAGTTTCCATTCCCAGTAAGGAAATTGCCCCTGTGCTGTAAATTAGATTAAATGTTTTTGTATTGGATTCAGTAATCCATTAATGAGCCCCTTCTAGAAGGTTTTCTGATTATTTGTCCTGTCACCAGATCTGTTGTTTATATGATGTGCCATCAATCTAATGTTTGTCTAATCTTTTTTTTCTGGTTGTATATAAAAAGTAAAACTACTTTTTATGAATCAATATTGTTTCTAAATATCTTAATTCTTTTAATGACTTACTATTCGTTTTGCAGTGTTTTCTTTAACTTGTCTTTTTTTAATGTATTTAGCACTTACATATAATGCACGTTATAACATGTTGGCACTCCTGTGTTAAATACATAGTTATTATAAGATATAATGCTATTGACTTTTAAGGACTACAACCAGGGGGGTATTCCAGAAAGCGGGTTATGTGAAAACTCAGAGGAAGTTAACCCTGCGATCAGGGACACTGAGTTATCCATTCCAGATAGAGAGGTAACTGAAACTCTTGAGTCAATCACCATGGTAACAGACTCTGTGAACATAACCTGCTCGCTGGCAGGTTTACTATAAGAAACCCAGAGTTTCTACCGTCTCCTCCCACATGAAGAAAGCTGGTAGACATGGATTGCCTAATCCTACCAAATCCAATTGACATTAAAGCCTTAGTGATTCGAAATGCTTTACGTCGCAAGAGTGTCTTCCGACCCAGGTTAGACGTTTTATCATTTCCAGAGGAATTTCTTTTAGAACGCTACCGCTTTACTGGTAACTAGGAAACCTATGGACAACATTTAATTCGTATAGTTCCACATACAGATTTAACATGGTATTGACCAAAAATCTCACCGTTTGAAGCTGTGCTGTGGACATTGATGGACCCTCCTCCTGGTGATGCCCAACCATGTTCTGTTCATGGACAAGAATGTGCTGTCCATCCCGGGAGTGGGATCCCTCCTCTGACGTTCTCCCTACAAGATTTCTTCCCTTTTTTTCCCTCTTGGAAGGGTTTTTTTGGGGAGTTTTTCCTGTGCCGATGGTGGGTTTCGGGGCAGAGGATGTCGTATGTGTACAGACTATAAAGCCCTCTGAGGCAAATTTGTAATTTGCGATTTTGGGCTATACAAAATAAAATGAATTGAATTGTGCTAGTTAGCCATTATCTATGCTCATCACTTCAGTCTACAAGTCAATATCCAAATTCCACTCCAGAATGTGAATGGGTAGAGCACTGCCAGTAGATAATATTAAGACACACTTCAGTAGGCCCCTCCGGATCTCTCCCTGTGGCAGCAGACAGCGTTCCCTCCTCATTATCATCCTCCTCCTCCTGTGATGCAGTAAAAGATGCTGTTACGGAATACTTCTAACTACCATCTGAGGCAAGATCTTAATTACAGTATCTGCAGGGTTTACAACTGTGCAGATGACACCATCTACAACTGTTGGGTGGGTGGGTCTGTCTGTAAGTGTCTCCTAGGTGGGATATTAAGTGAAAAGACGTGTAAAAACATTTTATTAGGGGTTTAATTTACTATTTCAAGTAGCCACTGAATTAATATTTACTTTGTTTAATAGCCAAAGTCAATTAAAGAAAATGAATTAAAATTAAAGTGAGGTGCAATCATAGCAATATATGCCATACCTTTAACTATGTTTTTATATTTCATTTTTAGCTGCTTCCAGGTCCTTTTTTCCCCCGTTGGATTGCACCTAAAATGAAAATCCGATTTCATTCCTACTTATATTCATAACTATATAGGCTGCGACGATCTAACGGTTAACTTTTATGTCAATGGAACAGTACATTCAAACTTACGCGTTGACTTGGGCAGCAATTTTTCCCCACGCAGTCTCTCTCTCCTTCGCTGCTGCAGCTGTAGCTGTATTGCATTTGCGGCGAAATACATGCTCATACTCACCGTAGGCGTGCGGAAGGACCTCCAACTCCATCGCAGTGAAATAGCCTGCTCTTTTATTTACTGTTGTCATGGTGACTCGTGGTATCGGGGCTCCATTGATGATTTTTATGCTTTTCACAAAATAGAATATGCTATTTAAGAGCAAAAAATTAATATAAAACATCGACATCAAATAACAAAATGAATGATGTTGGGTGCATTAGGCGGCGTCATTGTCGTTGTACACCTTGAGTGTCTTTTTCTTGGCAGCTCCATGCTCCATTAATGTATTTGCCAATAAGCCTCACATCACACAGGTCGGACCCGTGGTGCATAATACACACGATGCAGTCCTGCGAAGGCTACCAACAAATACTTTATAGGTGGAGACTTCAGGGCTCTGAAGTTTTCAGTTGTCGGAGGTGGACTTTACGGTCGACGGGGGGTAACCAACGCTGCTCGGACCGGAGTCTGATTTCTTGGCGTGAGGAATTGGATGTGTGGCGGGAGTGCGTGACGTGAGATCGAAATGCGTGACTGTCACGCTCAATACGTGACACTAGAGAGCCCTGGGAATGTCTCTCAAAACTAATTCGGTCCATTTTTTGCTCCTAGTGTATAGCTAGTTAAACCAAGTGCATTTACTATGGCATCAATGATCCTGCACCCATGTCCGTCTTTTGTTACTTTCAGTCCATCTATATTTTAGATCGCATAAAACCAACACAATGTCTCGCAGGTGAATCCGAGCTCCCCGCCGTGCTCAGCGGTTGCCGTGGTAACCTCAGCGCGGAGCCCTTTGGCATCTTCCGGGACACGTGAGGGCGCTGTCTGCAGCGCGCGGCCTCCATCCGGTCCAGCAGCTCCGTGCCGACGTCACCACATTCCACTCGACACGATGGATCAGCGCGTGTAAGCGTAAAGGTGGCCTCGGAAGACACTGCCAGAAACGTGTAAACTGGATGATCGAGGTGACCAGATGGGTTTTGTGTGTGTGCGAATTTCTATATGGTTCACGCTAGTCATACATAACATAATATTTGTCTGAGAGTAACGATTAACGTCCCGCACGGTCACTCGTGTGTTTTGCCGGTTGAGTTGTAGATCTGTGCTGTGGGGGAAATCAGAGCTTGGATGCAAGATGAGGGAAGCGGCCGTGCTGCTCACACCGTGTGTGCTCGTGTGTCTCCTGCTGAGCTTCAGTCAGGCAGCCAGGCAAGGACAGGACATCAAATGTGGAGGTATGTGTCTGTAAGCCTGCCTCTCTGCCCAGGACACAACTATCCTAACTCGGATAAGTGCTAACGGCGTCCTCTCCATGTGCTGCTTGCAGCCTGCAGGGCTCTGGTAGATGAGATGGAATGGGACATCTCCCAAATAGACCCAAAGAAGATGATCCAGACAGGATCCTTCAGGATCAACCCGGACGGCAGCCAGTCCATTAAAGAGGTGAGCCACATGTGTCATACCTGCTCCGTAGAATGTACTACTTTTATATTACTTTAACACTAGTGCAGGGTTTGATTTAGGGACAGTTTTCACTAGAATGAGATGCTACTACTAACGAGTTAGACCTAGAACTATTGTGATACACATTTAATCATCCAAGTAATTTCTACAGAAAAAAAAGTTGAACATGATCCTTTTCCAGCTTCAGATGCCATTAACGTTTAACACACAGAATATATGATGGGTTTTTAGACCAAATAGTTAATTAATTAATTTAATAGATTATCTAAAGTAGCTGCCCTGGTACTGGTAATCTACAGTTAAATTTTGGCCTTCGGAGTATTGGCCTCACTACTTTTTGAGTGCTAACTGAATTGTTTCTTTTAACTATATATAATGAAACCTGCCAAGTGCCGGATATTATGGTGCGCAAAAAATATTTAAATCCAGAGTTATGACTTTAAAATGAGACTAGAGGGAAAGATATCAGACAAGGGCACCTAACTGTTTAATCAGCAGCACTAGACCGCTAATGCTAATTGTTCCCACTTTTGGTAAGACTAACTCAGAGTTCATCCTGACCTCTTATGGCACCAGGTTCCTCTGGCTCGCTCAGAGGGAAACCTTCTGGAGCTGATGGAGTCTGTGTGTGAGAGGATGGCGGACTACGGCGAGCGCACAGATTCCTCCACAAACAGGAAGTCCTACATTAGGATAAAGTCTCGGAGTGGTGAGCCCCTGGACCTCTCAGAGGCGACGCTGGATTCTAGAGTTACAGGCAGTTTAAAATTTGCGGTGAGTACAAAATATCACCAAATGATTTCTTAAAGGCATCATTGGATGTTTGCATTGCTATGATTTAAAATATATATATTTCAATATACCTTATGCAGCCCACAACCCAAATCTTTAAAAATCTTTAAAACGTAATCCTGCAGTGTGAAACGATTGTTGAGCAGTATGAAGATGAAGTCATTGAATTCTTCGCTCATGAGAACGAAAATATCAAAGACAACCTGTGCAGCAAGAGGACGGGTATGTTTCATTCTCAACATGCCCAATTTACTTTTAGGTCAAGCACGCTAATTGCACATTTTTGTGATGTCGTTCCCTTGCAGCCACTGTATTCTAAATTCCTTTTTTTACACTCTTTGTGCTCTGCAGACCTCTGTGACCACGCTCTGAAATCGTCCCACGATGAACTTTGATGTCATGGTTGCCGTACTTTGCTCAGCTGAAATGGAGACGTCTGGTGCTATGCTGTTTTCCGTTGTCTATCTATCACTTGTATACACCAGGGCAGTAGGACAAGATGCATACAAATTATCATGTAAGATAATTCAGTTGAAGATACAAGTCTGGTTCCTATGATTTGCGGCAGGTTAAGAACCAGTTTGACAGTTTTAACTACATCTCTTTGGACTATCTTGTTACTTCTTTATATGTTGTTAGTTACCATACTTTTCAATATTCTGTGTTTAGAAAAACGCTTTTCTTGCTTTGCATGCAGAATTTCTTACAGGATTAGTTGTGTATGTACAGTAAATGTTCTAATTTAAGACATAAGTAGGCAGGGATCAGGGGTAAATTTGATGAAGTGGTCGTTCAGACATATTCATTGATAAATGAAAAATAATGGTATCAAAGAGTTTATCAGACAAATAACTTGCTTTGAATAAATCATGTATTAAGTTAAACTGAAACGTTAAAAACGCATTATTTAAGATCAGAAATGAAGACGATTTGAGTGGAATTAGTTTCCCTGGTGTCCAAGCGTTGAAGTGTGCCTTTGATGCTGAATAAGTGTTTCAACATTTTCACCATTATCCCGGTAAATGTACTAGCCCCAAGGTATTGTTTACTGTTGATATAAACAGTTTTTTGCCATTTCAGGATCCGTCAAAAGTTGCAAAGAGCTAAAAAAATGTAAGGAAAGAACAACGATTCTAAAGTTTGGCTAAACTCCAACCAAAGTATGAAGAATTGCCCTTACAGGAAAGGGCTTCCATTTTTCTCATTTTGAATTGTAAACGTTTGGTTTACAAAGGACAGTAATTGTTTCTGCAAAGGTCTATCTAGAGCAGAAAATGTTGTTCTAAGTACTAAAGAGTTTATAGCTGTAAGAGAAAGACAATAATACCTATTTTCTTTAAATACTACATCTGCAATACCATGGAATTATGGTATTTTCTTTACATTTGAGCCTCAATAGTGAAGTTCTTCTTACTAAAACTGAACTGCAGTTTAACACCACTTGAGTGTGCTGTAGTCCACAATCTGTTGAGTTTGAATTAAAGAATCACGTTCAGAATCCGTTGGAAAGTCCTCATGCTGTACTGTTGATGTAGAATAAAAGTATTTTTGGTATAATTCATTATTTTATGTGTTGAGAAGAATATATTTTGCCCGGGGACATGTGCGTTTGTCTGATATAAATATGTTATTTTCACTTTCATCAATGAAAATATATTTTTGACAAGTTTACTTTCTATTTTAAAAAATCACCAATGAATTGGTTAACTAAGATATTTCATACAAACTACTACATCATGCAGTCTGACGAATCAGACCAAGCTGACAAGCAACAATGAGTCAATTTTTATAGCAATTGTGTTGTGTAACGATGCACACATAGGCCTTTTTGTTTTCTTCTTTGACTTAAAAACGGTTAGTTTTTTAATTGTATTTGTATTTAGTATAATGGTCTGACATACAAAGACTAAAATAATGAAACTTAGGTGTGAAGACCATAACATTTAAATTCTGTTATGGTCTTCACACCACAAGTTTCATTATTCATTAAGTTTACTGTTTAGGAAAATACTTTTCATAACATTCTAATCGTAATAGTTCTTCCTCAACAGATGGAGTTTGTCCGCTTGTCATGAAATTGTATATATTTTTTCTTGATTGAGATTGAAAGTTTAATCTTGACCTTGGAATGAGCAGATAACAAAACAATCTACGCAGGAGCAGATTAACCCGCCGCAGCACGTTTTTAATGTAGTACATTGTTTAGTTTTATTATATATTAATATAATGCAGAAGCATGGATTGATTTCTGCCAGAAATATCACCACACCATCAAACCACTTCAAATCTCTTAGTATATCCTCTTTCATAATATCACACCCTATTATTGACTAATTGATTAAACACTAGAAACTGTTTATAACACTGAAACTAAAACATGAAATATCAGTGACAATATAAGGCACAATATAAAGAGTGCGTATTGTTAGATGTTCAATTACATGAATCAGAATATTAATCTAGTTGTTTCACTTTTAATAATCCCATCACCCGAGACCGCTGAGGGCATGAAAACAACCTGCTCGTTTTTATTCTCTCTCTCTTTCCATCATCTTCACTGCCTCGGTTGTCGTACTCGTCACCCCCACCTGGCGGTCCTCGCTCTGAACGGACACATTTGTGACGCTGTCGTGTCCATCTCCCTCTTCCATAGTTGCAGTCTCACCTTTTACTTCAGCAGAGCAGCATCGCTCTCCTTCAGCCGACAGGAACTCCACGTCATCCCCTGTTGTGCTGTCTGTACGGGCGTCTGGTGGAGTTTCCTCGTCCTCGTCTGCAACGATAACCGTGTCCCCAGAGCTGTGGCTGCTGGTGCTGCTGCAGGACAGTGTGTCATCTTCAGCACGTCCGCTTGGCTCCGCATGACATGGATCATCCTGGATCAGTCCCAGCTCTACATCCCCCTCAACGCTTTCTTCTTTCGAAAGTGCCCACCGTCCTTCTCGATCAAGGACTATGCTCTCAGAATCCACGCCCACAACCACTCCCAGGCAGCGCAGGTCCTCCCCTACGCTCTCTGGATCCGACAGCTCACCCACCTCCTCCTCTTCATTCTCAGAGTCTGGCGCCGTGTGTTTCCTAATGCGATTTACCGCATCCCACAGGGCCACGGGATACTGTGGCTCTTCTTTGAGGGGTAAGTCAGGGTCAGCCTCTCCACCTTCCTCTTGCCCTTGATAAGGAGGAGTTGAAGAGCTAGAAGGTTGGATTGGTGGGGGAAAAGTGTGGGAGAAAGGTGAGAACGGAAGAGATTCCTCACAAATGTCCAGATGAGGGTCAGTTTCCCGGATGCCAGCAGCTGGATCAGCATCAGGATTTAGAGCTGAAGGACAGGCTGAGTGCAAAAGCAAAACAAACTCCGCATCGGACTTGTTCAATGTGTGAGGTGGAGAAGGAAGGTCAGAGGGTGTGAACACATGAAAAGGTGATTGAAACATCTGCTGGTCTGAGTCTGGCTGTGAGGGAGGAGAAGAGTAAGAGGGTTCTGTCTCTGATTCAATGTCCTGCAAAATGTCAACGTCTGCTTGAATTTGAGAGTCTGTTGCATTTTCTGTGGATAGTTCCTGTTCCTTATCAGATTCTTTTTTTGATTTCTCCTCAGTGATGAAACTTTCTTCTTTGTTATTAAATTGTTCTGGCAAAATGTTGACTTTTTTTCCTGACATTGTCTGTTCCAAATGATCAGTAATGTTGTCTTTGTCTTCTTTAGGGAGCTGCTCTTCACTCATATAAGGTTCTTTTACCAAAGCAACATCCTCTGCATGCGCGCATTCAAGTTGTTGCTGCAAAATATGAACCTCTATGGGATCTTCTATGTTAAGAGTCTGTTCCACGGTGTAGTCTCTGGGGTCCTTATCAGGTTCTTCTGTTTGTTGGTCATTTGTGACATTGTTCTCTTTCACAAAAGTGGAATTGTCTGCTTGGCCACTTTCAGATTGTTGCTGTGACATCAGCTCCTCGGTCATGTCTTTAGCAAAATCCTTGAGGGCTTCACTCTGATTGTTTATCACATCCAATGTTTCACACTCCTCCTCCTGGCCCTCAACAACGACTAAATCCAGAACAGAAGGCCTTGGGGAATCGTTGGTGTGGGATGAGGAGCTTGTAGACACAGACTGAAGAAAGGATGAGGTGTGAGGGAGAGATGAGGTTTCACGGTGAAGAGCCAACTTTTGCGCAGAAATGAGGTCAGGCAGCTGAGTGTCACGACCCTCCTCTTTGTTTGATTCTAATATGTGCATGAGGGGTGTAGGATCAGATGATGGTGGTGTGGCAGTAAGGGAAGGGCTTAATGCTTCACATTGTGAAGAAGGAAATGAGGAAGAATCGGAACGTTTATTTGGTGGACTGTGACACTGAGAGGGATGTGAACATGTATTGTTTTCTTCACTGACGGGTTTGAGCAGATCATCATTATTCATTTCGTTTTCAGGTGAATTTTTGATGCCAGTTTTGAGTTGAGAGACAGCGTCTTTCACTTCACAGATAGTAGACACTTGAACATGAACTCCTGCAAAATCGCTGGCCCCTTCATTGGCCACCTGTTTTTTGGCATCATAGTTTTCTTGCAAACACATCTCATTATCATGCTTAGTTTGGTCAACCTCTGTCCGGTTCCGTGACAGCTCCACTTCTCTTGTGGCCTCTTGGATTTGTTTGACTGCCTTCTCAATGTTGTTGTCTTCAATCGGAGATGGTTCAACTTCCTGGTTCTCAACACAAGAGTCCAGAAGTGACGTTGCTTCTTCAGGTCGCTGATTTGCGATGCAGTCCTGCAGAGGGATCCCTAGGATCCTCTCGGCTCGCTCCTTCAACGTTTCCCTTCCATCTGAAGATGAGGACACGCAGCAGGATGGGATTTCCTTTTGTCCGTCGGGGGCCTTTTTCTCAATAAAATCTGAACCTACTTTGGACTCAGGTTTTTCCTCAACACAGTGGTGGTCCGTTGTCTCTTCCTGATTCAGCTGACCATTTGATTGGACACATTCAGGAGAGACGGTCGTTTGAGTATCAGGTTGACTGTGTTCGGTGTGTAAAGAGTGAACATGCTGTTTCTTGGGTGATGGAATCATCTCCATCTTAACGACAACACAAGTTGTGTCTATAACCAGAAGACCCTTACTGTCCTCAGACTCTACGTCCGTCTTAATGTCCAGTCTTCTTACTTCCACATCAATTGGATGCACTGTTCTTTCTTGGTCTGGCAGACCATTGGATTCTCCTTCCTCGCTGTTTGCTTTCAAACATGTGGATGAATTCTCATTTTCAGCTCTGCTTGTAATACTCGGCTCCCTCCACAGAGGATATTTGAGTGACACAGAATGCACGGAGTGAGCAACCGTTCTCTCGAATGTAGAATCGGCATCACTTGTATTTGCTTTTTCTGAGGACACATTATCTGTCTCTCCTTTTTCTGATAGGTTAACCTCCAGCGACTCACTTTCGATACGAGTTGGTGTCTCCTTCTGTTTGGCTTCGACATTCCTCCCATCACCAGTACCCGGCGGCGCTCTGAAGTCTACCTCATCTGCAAGTTTGTGTGTTTGATTAATGCTAATTGGAATACCTCCTAATATTGTGTTTGTTTGTAAATTCCGAAGCGGCATTGATGAGGTTTCTGTCGTGCTTGCTATTCGAGACACCAAGCAGAATATTGTCATCCCACCGCCCTTTTTGTTAAGTCTGAACTCCCTCCCTTCAATGACTTTTGAAGACAGATTCTCATTTATCTTTTTATTCTCAACTGTTTTTAGTACTTGTGGCTGTTGCACATACAGCTGTATGTGGTTTTCCTGCATATTAAAAGGACTAATGGCATGTGAAGCGTTGTTTTCCCGTTGTCTTTGCTGTAGTCCTTCAAGCTCCAGGAAACCTTCTTGATTCACATCTGGTTCTGCAAACTCCTCTTTCTGTTCTTTTCTGTGGTCGCACATATCCACAGGAACGTCCTGCTTTCTCAGTGTGGGCTGTGACCAGATGCTTTGTCTCTTACCTTTCTGCTCCCAGCTGCTGTCACAGTGGTGCAATACAGGTGAACCTTTGTGTGGGCTGTCATAGGGAGGGGGAGCAATATAGCCAGGAGGTTGGCTGAACATCCTGCGCTGGTAGTGGGCCTTTTCTTTCATGTCCAGGACGTGGCTTGAGTCGGAGGCAGGAGTTTGTGATGCATAATAGCTGTGAGCTTGCTGTCTGCTGCCTCTTTCACACCACAGTCCCGATTCTCTGATGTTCGGAGATTGTCTGACTTGTTGCAGCGCTGCCGCTCGAGGGTCCGTCCCACTCCTGCTGCTCTCCAGCAGCCCCCGGGCGGCTCCCCTCAGCTCTGCCTCTATTCGTCTCCTCCTTGGAAGTGAATGGCTGTATCGAGCTGCCCAGGCCTCCAGCTCGCGATGGCTGCTGTCGCTCCTCTTAGCAGAAACTTCCCTGTTGTAGCGGAGAGGGCCACATGGCTCCAACCTCCTCTGCCAACCTTCCCTTAGTAATCCACTCTCATACTCTCTCGCTGCTCGCTGAGCTGCTGCCCACTCTCGGTCTCCCGAGTCCTGCTGCTGCTGAGTGTGACGGTCTAGAATGAAAGGGAAGCAAGAGGGGGCGGCCGGTTCTTGTTCTGTCCAGTTAGAGTACACTTGTGGAGTCCCTCCTGCTCTCGATCCCGGTGCACTCCAGTGCCTGGACTCCCTGCCTCGACCTTGTTGCTCACCATAGTACAGTGGATGGTGGTGTACTTGATGTCTGTCATGGTAGCTGTGGGTGAAATGGAAAAAAACGGAAAAGCCGTCTTCGGCATCACATTTCATTTCTTTTCATTTGTTTTGGGAAATCTAATCACGACAAGTAGTTTTTAGCATAATTGTATTGTCCAATAAGTGAGAATGTTATGCTGCTAAAAATTGTGTGGTTTCTCAAACAAGCTTCAAAACAGCGTTGAACTCTTCTGACTACAGTGATTGAAAAGTTAATAATAGCCCAACTCACGTATGTGTACAATTTCTTCCAGGAACAGTACCAAATTTTGAGTTTAGAGGCGACTGTCCCTGATCCTCGGGCCAGAACTCCATCTCCTTTGGGATGAAACATAAAAAGGATCATGTATGTTCTATCAGTGTGCTCTTAACATGCATAAAACATACTCAAAATTATATTTTAGCATTGACTACAACATACAATACTATAAATAAAAAAACAAATAATATAAAATGTCTCACCTGCAATTTAGATAATGGAGAGATTGGTCTCCATGTGCAACACTTACCTTTAATCACCGTTTTCAGATTGTTGTCCTTGCTACTCATGAGGTGATGTGAGGTCTAATGAAGTCACAACAGAAGGAGTTGTTATAAAAAGGACCATCGTTTTTTTCAGTCCTCCTCCCACTCACACACACACACACACTCCCGTCAATGTAGCCCATCCTCCTTTCATTCAGTCAACATGTCCAAATACCACTGAGGAATTTTTAATCAGGGTTTAGAACCCTGATTAACTAACCCTAACCCTCTTTAGCTATACACCATTCCTCTTTAAAGTCTTTAAACTCAAAATGAATATAAAGGCGTCAGATTTGCTTCCCCACACGTATAAGTCAAACCGTTTAGAAGAAATAAGAAAAATATTTAATTTACTGTTGTTCACTCATATATCAGCTCATATGTCAGCACAGTTTTCATTTTTTTCTCCAAATATTCAGGAATGATAACAAAATGAGCGATCCGCACTCTGCATGACACACGTGTGGGAGGTGGAGATAGAGATCTGTTGTTTTGTCGGCTGAATTGTAGCGGAGGGAGCGGGCCGCCGACCGGTTGTCAGCCTTTCTTTGAAACTCTTCAGCGTAACAAACAGGCTTTCCTTCTCTGAACAGAAAGTCTGTGCATCAGCAGGGAGCAGGAGGGAGGGGATGAAGTCCGTACAGACACCAGTCTGTTGATGTTGACAGAATAGTTTGGGATGAGTCTTTGGTTTGCGTTTTCTACACCTCAATAAAAACAATATTGTTCACCAGACCATACCATTTGCTTTTTTTATTGCATCAATCAAACAAAATGAATCCGCATCATCTGGATTGTGTGGGTGTGATTTGATCAGATGTTCTATATTGTGCATAAATGATAGCAAAGAACTAAAATAAAGAAATAAAAAGAACCTGAAATCTCCATTGTGAGCCGACCTGCACTGAAACCTGATGCTGTAACGGCAGAGATGGTCCTACCTCAGACGAAACAAGCCGAAACACGAGGAGTTGAGAACGGATTTCAGATTTTATCAACAAAATGTAAGGCTGTTGGCAACTTGCACTTGTATTACCGTAGTAACTGGTCCTGAATGTTTTTTTTTAAACCCATCTTCATATGGTTATGGGTTGGAAATAAAACATTTCTTTAAAAAAGGTAGCCAAGAGGGTCATAACTGGTGCTGTAACTAATCCAGGTCCTGGGACAGGCTGCCTGTGCTGTCACTGGTCTTTCCTGAGAGACGCCCTGTAGATATTAATATTCTGACCGTCATCACGATGTACAAGCTCCACATTAAATCTGCTCGGCAAACATTCTTCAAAGAAACGTGGAGTCTCGTGCTCTTTCCGCATTTTGGACGATAGATATACCACGGTTGTGTTCTTGCACAGATGAACTAGTGTCTTCACCAGCAGCGAGTAAGTCTCCGGGAGGTAAACTATATCTGCACAGAGCACCAGATCCCAGTCAGAAGGGAAGTTAATGTGGTCCTGGCCCCAGGACAGAGGGAGGACGGTGGGAAGGGTGGCAGGCCAACCACTGGATGGCATGTTAGCAGAGACGTTGGCCCGAAGTTGTGGGAGAGTCAAAGGAAGATCTGTGAGCGTCACGATTGCACCTGAAAAGAGAAGAACACCCGTGTTGTTGATGAAACTCAACACGAGATTCAACAGTACTATTTTATTTGTAGATGGATGCAAATTCAGGTGGTGCAAACATGTATATCAGGATGTTTTGACAATGCTGACAATGAGTAAGTGACAGTGGTCAGTTTTTCACACTGTACTGAAGCAACAGCAGTTGATGCAGAGCCTCTGGTGGAAACCGCTGCAAAGTTTGCCCAAAAAACAACTATACCACACAACGGCTACAAGCAGCCGGCCCAGCCTCAGGAGGGTCTCGTCCTTGTAGAGTGTTCCCTCGCAGTGCAAACACAACATACCGAGTCGTGCAGCAAAGATACCGACCACACCGGTTCCTGCCCCCAGCTCTATGACGCGCCGCCCTCTCACCTCCGCCGACCGCTCCTCCAGGTAACTGCAAAGCTGTAACGCCTGCGCGTGCACAATGACACACCCGCACAGTTAGACAAAGGTCGCCTGTGTTTTGCGAGTGTATTTTTTCTTAAATGGTAAACCAAGTGGGCTCTTACAGCCTCCCAGACCGCGGCGGCCACGCCGAGGTTGGCACCAAACACTTGCTGGATCCTCAGCTCCTGGCCGAATAAAGAAAACGCGGTGTCTTGTGTAAATGTTTCCGCAAACAAACAATCTTCGACGGGGAACGGGTCGTCGTCTCCTGCACAAATCATGGTCGGGGAATGACCTCGGTTCACTGAAGTGAACGCGCACAGACAGCCGGTGGTTCGCCTCTCTGGTCGAGTAAGAACGCGCAGTTCTATCTTTAGCCACGTGTCACTTGAGAGAGGTAGCTGGAGAAATGTTGCGTTAACAGCTGAATTGAATCACGTGTTTGATTATTAGTCTGCAATGTAATTAAGAGAGGGGGCTGCAATTTATACCCCGTGCACTTAATCACAATGTATTATTTCTCTTGCTGAAATTAGGCATTTAGTCTGTACCCTTTTTGCCTATCACAGTGAGGTCCCCTTGGTTGGTGTTTGTTTGTTTTGATTTAAATACTTTAGACATCTCCACTTGTCTTTAATAGTCCTTTATTTTGTGACGCCATCAAATGATCTTAATACGCCTCTTCCACGTTCACTGTCACGCTCACCTTCCTCGCTGATGTTCAAAAACTATTTAGCTCCCCACTAACACTTGTGACAGGTAATCGACCTGATTATATTGACCTTGCGGCCTTATTGAAACAACCTCCCACCACCTGGGGGGGCTGAGCTAATCCTCAAACGAAATGGCTCGTACTTACTGTATAGTCTTTACCCACCAAGTGTTACGTAAGGCTTTAAATTTAAAATGAAAAACAAATACTTGACTTCCGGTTGAGTTCAGAGTAATTTAAACTTGTATAAAAAAATCACCGTTTAGATCTCGTATTCCTGATTTTATTTTTTGTGTAAAAACTTAACCCATTAACCTTGACTTATTATCAACAAAAGATCATTTGAATTTATTCACAGTTCTTTACTCGTCTCATTGTTTGGTCACCAAACAATTTTCACATTTTTTAATGTTTTATACTCAACTCTGATATATAAAACATGTACAACATGAATCACGTCAGGCCAAGTGTATGTCTTCAAACTGTTGTTTTTAAATTTAACAGGTGAGCAGCAAACCATAAAATATTCTGCATCGCTGAATGAAAAAACATTTGGAAAAATGATATAATTTAAAGCAAATTGTCTCAGTTGTATGTATGCATCAATATAATTACAAACACAAAACCCACCATTTTCCAGGTTTATTAAAAAAAAAAAAAAGTTGCTATCTCCTCCCCCATTTTGTTTTTGAGAACAAAACAGTAAGACATAAATATTTGTCACACATAACCTTACATCAATGACGGCGATGATTTAACAGGCCTATAAAGTGTAGTCGGTACAGTTTTGTTAGATAAAGCTCTTAACTTCCGCTCGTGAGTCAGTATACGACACAACATATAAGAAATTCCAACACAATCTATTAAAGTATTGTGTGCAATCTGAAAAAAAGAAATGTCTTCAAACGCCTGCTAAGTAACTGTTGGGTTTAGAGAACAGATGCACTTTATTCAATATACAGGAATTCCCCCAGAGGCTGAACTCCTCTGAACCTCTTGATTATTTGAAGCTATTGAAAAATAAATAAATCTTTTAAAATAATTGTTTTCATCTCCCAGATGACAGTAGTAACACAACCACCCTCCCCCTCAGGCCTCAATATGTGCAAACTGCAAGAGTTTTAAAAAGGTAGCACTAAGCAAGGACCATAAGAACAAACATTTAAGTGTTTTTGAATTAGCACTTAATCAAAAGTGCAGCAGGTGTGACACAGGCATGATTTTAAAATCACAGACCGATTTGGAGAGTTCATAAGTGTCTACCCCTCCTTAGGCTGACAATTCTGTAACAATAATATCAATATTATTTTAAATTGTGCAGAAAGGGAAGGGTTGAAAAAAAGGTCCTCGAACCAAAGTAATTTGGGTGCTAAATTATTTATCTATTCATAAACGGTGCTATCCTAATACAAAACATTCTCTTTAGTCCTTTCAAGGCAAAATACTGAGCCAGGATGTAGATGTAATGAAGGAATGATTAAATTTGCAGTGAAATGAGATGTACTGCATATTTCTCAACATTCGTTCTAGTCACGTCTTACTCAAAGAAATCTCATTTGCGATGATACTTTGCAGAAACGATGCATTGTCACACAAGAAACGTCACAATTCATGCTGAAAACACTGCTTTAGACATTGGTATTCTATTTTTACACACCAGTGTCTTTCTTTTTTTTTTAGACAAATACATATGTCAACTTAGTCTGGTTCGGCAAAACTGTCATAGTTTTGACTATTTTGGCGGCAGTCATTTTAAAATAGCCACAGCTTGGCCAGATTGTTTTCTTTCAATCAAAATCGACCGGAAAAATATATCCAAGCTGTCAAAAGGGCACCAGCAGAGGGATACGGAATTATTCCTGACGTTTCCTGGTATGAAAAGGCAGTTAGCTTTGTTTTGGTTAGAGCCAACACCAACTCAAAGATCACACAGATGCACAACAAAACACCCAGACAGAAAACAAAAGCCAGAGGAATGCAAAATTAAAACTTTGTTCCAAAAAGAATAATGATTAGAACGATGATTATGACAAAGAGGATCAATATGACCAGCATCTTTCGGTTTTTCTTCTGATATTGTTCTGCCTGCAAAGAAAAGAAAAAAGTCAAAAAGTTAAACACTGCTTTCAATTAAATTAATGAATACAAACCATTTAGTGTCTTATTGTCAAACAAATTGAGTCATAATAGATTTGGTGACCTGACCAATTATAACGAGATAATCCTAACTTGTAACGTGTTTTCCAATGTGGCTGTTAACATTCATTATTAGCTTCCAAGTAAACAGTATTCAAAGAAAATAGGCCAGAAAAATATATCTAAAAACTAATCTGAAATGTCAATTTGTGATAAAAAAAATAAATAAAAAAAAGGTGACAGTCAACCAGACAAGAGTCCAGATGTGTATGAAGACATGAGCATGTTGCGTTTACCTTTTGTAACTGTTTTAGTCCATCATCTGTTTTCACACAAGCCTGCTCCACAATAAAGTCAATTCGGTCCAGAACGGTGCCCTAGAGGGAGAAGACGGTCTTTTGTTAGCGGAGAAAAATTCAGTTTTCAAATCTTTTATTACAAACAAAGTTAATGTTTTATGTTAGTTGTTGTAGCACTGCCACTAACCTAATCATTCTCAATTGAGCTTTGTTGATACAAATACACACATGTAATGCAATATGTCAGAATGCGCTACATTTGAGTCATTGGTGAACTCACTAAGAACCCTCCACTTATATGTGAAGGACCAGACCGATTGTCTTTGGTACCTCAGTCCCTCGACTACTGCCATAATCACTGATTAAGTCCAATTCATTGTGTGCGTAAGTCCATCAGGACCAACTCAAATACCTGTTCCACCACCATTCCAGCCAAGTCCCTGAAAATCTCATTCAGATCTGAGATGGACTGCACAATCTGTCGGATCTCCCGCTCTCGTTCTTCAACCATGAGTGTGTTCTGCTCGACCAGCATCAGCTGGTCGTCTGTGAAACCCTGAAACGAAAGGAAAATAAGTAGGTGATCAATTGTTACTCCAAATGAAACCACACCTGTAGCCACTGCCTTGGTATACACCAGTCATGACTGAATTAGATTCATTTTTATGGCAAAATGTAAAAGAAAAACGAGTAATGCCACTTAATTATCCAACTCCGATTCAAACACCCTGATGGCAAAGCATGTGTTAATGGATATCCTCCTAGCCTGTCTGTAGTTGAGATTAATAAAAAGTGACAAATGTAAAATGCCCAATACTATTTCTACTAATACTACTTAATAACTATTAAAGGATGTTTGTTTTCTTCTCTAGCCGGTACTCATGCTTATAACATGAAGTAAATCTTGTATTGTACTCGAAGTATTATACAGGAAGCCTGTGCTGAAGGAGATGGTGATGCATTTTTAAAAAGTCTGAACACCTTGTCATATACAGCTAATTCTTCATCCTCTTCCATTAAGGGTCCAGAGTCAAAAAAGTGCTGTGATCTCTCCTCACGATTCTTCATACCTGAATAAAAAAACAATTACATGATTTTTAGATATTAGTAAATGTTTTAAGAATGAGAATCCAGGAAGGCCCATTCCAGCTTTGTCGTTGTCTTTACGTTTTAGGTAGCCGGACTGTGTGTGCCTGAAATTGGTGGACAGCTCTTGAAGGCTCTGCGCCAGGGACGAGACCACGTTTCTCAATAGCCTCTCCTCCTGTTCGGTACAGTGACCACAACGAGACTGCAAGCCCGTCACAGCTCGCTGGCATCGGTGAAACATCTGCAATGAACACAGAACCAGTGAGCAGGCGGAAACAAACCAAATTCTCCAACATGAAATATGGTCAGACGTGTTTTATATTCACTGCGCTCGAGTAATAAAAAAATAAAATAAAAAAAAAAGCCACATCTGTGTTTGAGGTTTTTGTCTGTAAATATACACATTATCTCTTGACTACACTGGTAATTGATTGTACCTGTGTAATCTACCTGTGTTATCTCCTGAGTAGTGATTTCTATAGCATGCTCTTCCTCACTACTGTCATCAAGTGTAGGTCGATTCATATGCTTGTCATGCAGTACGGCCAGATCCTTCATCTTTTGCCGTACCCGCGAGATCTCGTACTGGATCTGAAAAGACAAGGTCAATGAGTTAAAAGCCATGTTGACTTCACTTAGTACACAAATTATTGGGCTCATACTGAAGAGTTTTTATTTGTATTGGTCAGCCTTTTATAGATAAATCTATATATGTCTAGTCCAGTCTGACTGGGTTATTCACCTCATCAACCTTATCTATCCATTTAGGGGGCAATTTCTTTGTGACGCCGATGGCTGCTTCAGGATCCAGACTGATTCCTGACACCAGGGCCATTCGATCATCAGCCAACTTTAAAAAACACAAACAACATATCGTTTGATCAGAACATTGTATGTAATAATTCAACATGATGATTAAGATGAGGTACTTTAAGCAGCTTGTGTAATTTAGCTGCAGAGGGAATCAACAGTACCTCATCAAGCTCCTAATGTGATTGGCAGATAGCAGATTCGTCCAATCCAATAGAGGAAAAAGGAAAGGAGAGAAAGACAGAAGCAACAGAAAGTGAGCCCTAGAAAAAATCTACTGTGAATACCCATCCACAACCCCGCAAAATGAATTCATTTGAATGTGAACGAGGATATCTGTAAAGCAGGGTACATACAGGCTGTTAATATAAAACTTTTTCAGAAACAAAAAGTGTTTGGGGACGTATAGTGCAAAACTACTATGCAAATACTAAGACACATTTTATATATCCAGAAACTAGCTGTCCTTCATTCATTTCTCTTCAAATCATATTAGATGAAAGAAACAGCAAAAATAAAAGATATAGAGAAAGAGAATGTAAGCGCCTCAAGACACCCTGACATGGCAGTTAAACAAAAAGGTCATTTTTAATCAAATTTGCAATGAGGGGGAAGTTAATTTTATTAAGATTATTTTGTGTCTTCTTGTTTTAATTGCTCCTAGGCCTTCTGGCAAAGTCAGTAGTTTTAAAAGGGCTTAAGCAAGCTGAAATTAGTTTTAGTTGAGTCATTGGCTTTCAGTAAATGCAAATATATATTTCAGCCCGTGGACATGTATGCACAGCATAATTTCAACTCTGAGTTGCACACTGCTGCATACAACTATACGTTTTTCCAGTTGTCGCTCTTTTTGAAAAAAATACATAACGAATGTTATTTTAACACCAATAATGTACTACCAATCTTCTTTGGGACATTAGAGGAGAATGGAGCAACATTTCAAACAACACAATTTACAACATACACTTATGTATATGTATGGAGTCTAATATAGGAAGAATGAGACAAAACATAATAAACAGTCATGGTGAAAGACAAGAAAGACATTAGACTAATAACATAACCACGTAACATTTCCATTTGAGTTACATGACCCAATGCACTCGGTATAACAGTAGAATACCTCTCTAGGTTTGTTTGTATCTGTGAAATATCAGCCTCTCCAAGACATCAGGAACAGAAGATAAAATACAGTTTACCAGAGGAGAAAAGAACGACGGTTAGGATAAGTATTCAGTAGCTGAAGTTCAGCAGCACATTCTGGGAAATATATTATAAAATAACGCGATATTTATATGCAGTGTCTCAGGTTCAGTCGTAAATCTCTCTTGGGTAGCATTTAACTGGTTAAAGTGTTCTCAACAGAGTGTGAATGGTTGTGCACACACTGCCCCTGCTTACTGTGCACCCTGCCTCCTCTAGAGACGTATGGTGAACTCCAGTACAATCACTAGAGAGCTGTAAACTGTTCATGCTCAACCTTCACAACCGTGTAGAGGAACTGTCGGACAGCGCCTTGAAAACCTTGTTCTTTGTGCATAAACTAAACTAATGCACAATTTGTAGGGAACAATGCCAATGAGGTTGAGTATTTGGTCAATCAACATTAAACCCTTGAACTCTCAGCTCTATTGTCTGGTAGAGCACATTGAGTCATGTATTATTGAAAAATGTATTGACCCTAATATAACCTGATTAAGCGTGGACATTAAAACACTCTTCTTCCTAACCCTATCTTTCACAAAAACCAACCTGATCTACACCGATCTTTTAATCCCAGAAACGATTACTCGGAATAATTAAACTACTTTAATCTCCATTCTTTACATTTACTGCAGACGTTTTGCCCGAGTTATTACGAATAAGATATGCCTGCCTCCCCATCCTCCTCCATCAGCCAGTAAGTCACATGAAACCATTAGCTCTGAGATGAATTACTACCGGTGTAGAAATCCTATTGGGTAAAGGATCCTATAACACAACAAGCATCACAAACAGCTAGCTGACCGCTCGGTGACTCGCTATATGCAAACACACACAGTAAAATGTCAAAACGATGCAGACCACTCACCGCAGCATTGCTACGTGTACTCAGACGGGGGTCGTATGTACTCACTTGCTCTGCCAATATCTGCCGGTTTTGGATTGCATTGTTCCGCATTAACAAGAAGGCATCCGTCAGACGCCTTGTGGCCATGACTGCCTTGTTCGATATACAAATTAACACTGGATTAAATGCGGATCGGGTGTTATTTTTAAATTTGTGTCAACCGCCGCTGACCGGCTACTAGCACAGCTAGCTTTAGCTTTAGCTTTAGCCGCGATAGAAATATGAGGAAAACGCGCGAGGCGGACAGAACACGAGATTAACAATACTTATCTGTCAGGCACCTCGAATACTTAAGTTGAAACATGACCGAGGCGTTCTTTTAAAATTTGGAAATTCAACGCTAGATTGTTGACGTTATTCCGCTCTAGGCAACTACGGAAGTGGGAAAACGTAAACACCTGCGTGAAGAGCTTCTTCTTCTACTGGTTATTTACTGCGGCTGTTAATAGCCTCTGGAGCCCTTTGTCGCCACCTGTTGCCTCGGCCTAAAGTACAGGACCACGTGTTGTCTCCGCTGTTTGACAAAATGTTACTTATATAAGCATGATAGTTAGTTTTTGATCTTGAAATGTTGACATGTTGATGCTTTTATCCATAGTGCGTATAACAGGTACCTTTATTTAATTTGTTTTATTAAATATTTTAAGAGATAATTTAATGATTTTAATAGATTTGGGATGTATGTGAATACATGTTATTCATTTGGGATACATTTGTACGGGGAAGTACAATTTAGGCTACTTATGGAAGATCATTTTGCACACATCACAAAAGCATATGTGGAAACATTTTTTAAAAATTCACATCAAGAAAAGTGGACCTTTGGTGTGTCAAACAAGATAATGTTTTGATCAAAAATGTCCATGCTATACACATTTCGCTTGCGATAAATTAATATGACATACATGAGTTCGATGTCAAAAGTAAACCACTGTCACATATAGATGAAAACATGTGTCATCTGTTACCACTCTACACAAGGACTCACCTCACACTTTTTGCCGGCCAACTTCCTCCATCTTGAGCTTGTTTATCTTCATCAATTTTTTTGATTTCATGTCCTACCTGTTCATCTAGCTTTTAGTGTTGGACATGTGCTCAACTAACAAGAAATATTTCACTGTCTATTGACTTGATAATTTCATATCAAATAACGAAAATTCAAATAAAATTCAAATTTTTAAAGCCCAGTTAATAACATTTTTTTCCTGTAAAAAGCTTCTGTGAGCAAGTTTATAATATTTAATTAATCTACATCTGCTCATCACTGTTAACCAGAGAGCTCGAAGCTTTTTTTTTTGGGCCTAAAGCCGCCGTATTTAGAAATGTGTTGACTTGCTGGCGGGTTTACAGTAAATCAAACAAGTGCACGTGCGTGTGCGTGGCTATTGCGTTTGTGTGACTGCGTGCACGCGCGAGGCGCTTCCACTGACAGTCATTATGCCACTAAAAGCTCCTCCTGCACTCATTTCCTAATCCCTTATCTCCGCTAATACCGCAACTGACATTTCCCCACGAGCACCAGCTGCCGTCGACCATCGCAACTAAAGTTCCGCGTTGAGAAGGTCGCGTTTGGATAAGCTGTTGTTTTGTTTTAGTCTAAGGAGACGAGAAGGTAAGGAGTCTCCGCGTGATTGACTGATATCCTGTGCAGCGAAATCGAAGAAAAGTAGAAACAAGTCGTGCCTGTCCCTCGGTCGGGAAGCCAAATCATAGATTAATCCCGTCCGATGGGCGCCGCTCAAAAGGTTGTTCGTGATCATTTCCGATTGTCAGTAACGTTACATTTCTGCACCGAGGGGCTTTTACAGGGAGAAGATGGGTGAGCACGTGTACCAGCACAGATATTATGTCGACAGGCTGGTGTCTCATTCATGTTTTCTTTTCTGCTGGTGACGTTCATGAAGCCTTTTATTACGTTTTAGCCTACATATCAAACTCATGTGGGCAGGTCCTCATCTTGTCAGATCTTGTAAGAAACTGTCGCCTCCTGTTCATGTTTCTAAGGGTCTAACTGAAAATGGAAATGATAAAAACCTCCCTTACTCATTGAATGTGTTACATTAAGCGTAATTGGCTCTAATTTTAGGATTCATCTGCTTGAAGGCCCGACTGTAAATATGTGGTTCAGATCTATGTCTTCACCCAAGAGGAGTGTGCATGCAGTCCAAAGAATGGGGCCAAACCAGTTATTGTCACCCAAAAGACCACACCTCTCTGTTTCTGCCGACTCTCTTTGTTAATGCTCTGTCTTGATGTTGTTCTCTTCTGTCGTCTCTGTGATGCCCCGTCGTTGGTCTCTCTTTGCACACCAAGCTGCTCGGCATGGCCTCGTCCGAGGATACAGAAGGCTCTTTGACTCCCGTGGATTTTATCCAGCTGCAGCATTACATGGAATGTAAGCGTCATCTTCTCATTAAACTTTATTTCAGCTTGTTAGTAACAGAGGCATGTCAATGCTGCACTTAACACAAAGAGATCAGCTGCAGAGGTTCTCACGGTCCTTGCTTTGGGGAAGAGGAGGAAGACACATAAGTATTTTTAGCTGCAGATTTTGAATGCACATACTTTACATATTTTGGAACAAATAGTTTCATGTACTCTACTTCACGCTTTTATTATTGTGCCACTTCTACATGTTCTCCATTGCAGTTCAAACGGAAATGTACATTTATTACACAGCTTTAGCAATAGTTATTTTCAATGTTAAATTAGATTGAGCAAAATACAAAAACAATGAGAGAAAAAGAGCAAAGCAATCTCTTGGGTGTGCATACCTCTCTGATCGCTGACTTACTTTAATGAGTTTCCAGCTACTTCAAAACTTGAGAATCCGTCCTTGGGGAGGTCAAGCCTTTCACAGCGAGTAAAAGTAGATGTAGTCACTAAACATCGGTTTATCAACTCCAAATCGTTCCATATAGATCTACCAAGGACGGTTCAGCGTCACTGCAGAATCACAAGGCAAGGCAATTTTATTTGATTAGTGCAGCAAGGCAATTCAAATTACCTCACATAAAACCATTAAAACATCCAAACATAAAGCAAGGAGACGTCCAAACAGTTAAGAACTTTGATTAACAAACAGCAACTCAAAACTCTAAATTATGAGCTGCACTTCAAGCTAATAGAGAATTAGGTAGACCTGTTGACAGGAAGCCAAAAGGCTAAAAATATTCAGCTGTACACTCATGAAATTAAATTGTTATGTAGGCTTTTAGTGTTGAGGGGGGGGGGCACTGTTGGATAATGGATGAAAAGATTAGAGACCCGCTCCTTGCAAACAGCACAGCCCAGATTTAATCTAGGATACACACAGCACGTCCACAATTAGTGATGAACTCGCTTTTGTTTGCCTGTTTTAGCATCCAGGATCCTCATTAATTAATCTGTGGGCCTAATGACAAAAGGACAAAGACCTGAGTTAGTTCCTAAGATTCTCTCGTTCTCAGTCTCTGCTTTGTCTATTGATTGAGCTCGAAACAGATCCATCTCCAAAATGTATAAACCTGTTTGCAATATCCTCTTTTTGAATCCACTTCATGTGTTCTCTTTGCAGATAGCAGTCAGAGGGTGAAAGATGTGATTAAGGAGTTTCAACCTGGTGGTCGGCTGGCCCAGCACAGCTTTAAAGAGGTGAGTCATACAACAGATCGTTGATGTGTGGTAAGTCTCACAATTATTTTACAGGATTGTCATTTCCCATTCTTTTGAATGATCTTTTTAGGAAGTCTCAGAAACAATTTTTCCTTAAAAAATCAAATTTTCAAACAAAGTATAAATATATTTCTATTCAATTAATATTGGGAATTTGTTTCTTCATTTAAGTTTATATTGACCTGCTGACTGGAATTACTATTTTTAATGTAATTATCTCAAAATTTAAATTGTTTTTTTTAATAGTCAATTGTCAAAGAATTATCTAAAATCACAGTCCTGTGACGATGAGTTCATTTCCGTCCACAGCGCGTGGATGCAGTGGGTTTCTGTCTCTTTCTCAAGACCTACCTAGAAGTAGATGACTTCCCTGCAGACTTCTGCCAGCGTCTTTTTCACTATTTTCAACATGTGGAGCATGATACTTCTGGCAAGAGCCCTCTGCCTGAAGGAGGTAAATATTTTGGAAAGTATGATCTCTTTTCACATTACAGCATGAAATCAGGCACGTGTTAAAAGTAACTGTCATGCTTAGCTCAGAGTGTCGCAGGGAAAACACCATACGACATCCTGAAAATAATCAAAGAATGCTACAAGGACTGTTTGCTGTTGGACATTTTGTTGAACGCCCACCTGTTTGTTTGGGTTTATTTTATCTTGCGCGGCTGCGTCACATGAGTAAAGCCGTAGGCGTGTTGTAGCTTCGGAGATAAGTGCAGCTGTTCAGATAACCAGGCTTGGATAGATTACTTGTTTTTATTGCTGCAGTAAATTTTCATTGGGAAAAAACATGATGTAATATATCAAAGGTTGATTCTGAAGTTCTTGATCTTCAGGTGGGGTCTTTCTTCGTGATGTTTCCTGTTACTTCTCAGTGCTGGAGGAAGGACAGCCACGCGAGAAGCTCGAATGTTGGTTCCATCCTCCATTTGTACATTTTATGACACGTTTGTCATAGTGCAACTGCATTTATTGTATCTTTTGCCACAGTTGAATCATTAGGATTGATGATCCAGAAACTGAAAATACTGACTGACTTTGTTTTGTTTCTAGTTACCTTCAAACTTTATGACAAAGACTGCAACCAACTCCTGGACAGCTCTGTAAGTTAATCAAAATCACAGAGAGCCTTATCCAGCTTCGCTCTGTAACAATGTGTGCCTAAATTAATAAAATATCTGGGATGCTTTTTTTTCTTGACTTGCAAAAGCTGACACATGTAGATTTATTGTTTACGATAAACAAACAAGTAATAGTTAAATAAGACTGTTTGTGATTTGTTGGCGGTCACACTCTTTTGAATGTGGACGGTAACTTGTGTCTCCATCAGGAGGTGGATCGTATAATCACCCAGATGATGCGAGCTGCTGATTACCTCGGGTGGGACGCGACTGAACTCAGACCAGTATGAGTCTCATTTTGATCCTTTTTTCATTTTTAAGCTTGTATTTTTGCTTTTGTTTCAGTGAATCCTAAATACTTACAATCTTTGTAATTGCACAGGTGCTCAAAGACATGATGACAGCGATCGATGTGGATGGCAGCGGCACAGTCACTCTGGAGGAATGGGTCAAGGGAGGCATGAACAATGTGCCTTTACTGGTTCTGCTTGGACTGAAGGTGACAGAACATTTGACTCCACATACATTTACATTTCCTGGCAACATCCCACATTTTGTCAGTAAATAAACCAACTGGAAATTGTCACCTAGTTCAGTGTCATGAACTGCGGTTCCACGTTTCTTCAATTTAGTCTTCTCGCCCACAGATGACCGAGAGAGATGGGCAGCATATTTGGAGGATGAAGCACTTCAACAAACCAACATACTGCAGCGTGTGTCACAGCATGCTGCTCGGCCTCGGGAAGCAGGGACTCTGCTGCACCTGTAAGAGCTCACTGCTGCCATCAGGGGGCGACCGTGCACCTCATACACATTACAAATGAAGGAAATGAAGCAGAAGAGTTGCGGCTAGTTTGCTTATAAGGTCCATTATTATATATAGCGGTATACATGTTTTCATGGATAACACTCTATCTTGAACTCATTCACTGCCATAACATTTGTTTTATCCCTCAGTTTGCAAGTACACGGTCCACAGTCATTGTGCCAACAAGAATCCTGAACCCTGCGCCCGTACCTTTGTCAGATCTAAGAAGGAGATTGGTGTAAGGACCCACACGACAGCCACTTCATTACTTATTTTACAATTCCAAACTTACATTCATATTTTCTAAATTAAAGGATTAGTCTACTGATGTTCCATGTCAACAAATCCCACGGCAACCAACCAAACCCAACATTGCATTAGACCGGATCTCAATACTTTCTCCAATGACCCTACTGAGCAGTATTCCTAAAGCAATTGAACCTTCACTAAGTCCCCTTTTTAAAAGAGTTTTCAAAACAGTTGGGCGCAGAAGTTTTTGCAAATATATCCGCTGCAAATTGATTCCTACTTGGTGCTCCAGAATATTTCCTTATTCAGGGAATGAAATGAAAGTTCATTTGAACTGCAATGGAGCTCTGCATCTTTAGAAATGAAATCAGGGAGTGGATATATGGACATGTTAGGGATAAATCCATGTTGGATTCAGCCATTTCCAAAGATTTGCTGACAATTACAAAAAGTATAGAATATTTTACCTTTTGTCTTAAAATTTATTTTTCTCAAAATTAAAAAATCTAATACTTGAATCCTGAGTTATTTCGTTTTTAAAACCACTGTTTTAAAGGTCAAGAAGGAGCTAAACCAGGGGTCTCAAACTCGCGGCCCGCGGGCCAATTGCGGCCCTCGGAACGATATTTTGTGGCCCCATCCTTAATATGAAAGTGTAATGTTAGTGCGCCCGCAAGTTTTATACTGTAACCCCACTGTCAGCTGCTGTGTGGGACATGTTATGATGTTCTGGTTTCCTACTGTGTGCTTGTCCAGTGAACGTGGCATGCATGTGACTGACATGGGGGGCGGGTCGTGTGTGTCGGCCGAGGTGCAGAGAGCAGGAGGGTGAAATTCAGTTTCCTGCCCTCTTTCGCGCAGGTGATCATGTGACTAACCGTTAGCATCGCTCGTTTAATAAGGTTTTCCTTTACGACTCACACTAACAACACATGAAGCATCTGACGTCACCGACGAGCGTCTCCGTCCATTACTACGCAGCTTCGATTCACGTAACTTCACGTTTGGCTATAAAGGAATTCCACGGTCACATGACCTTAGGTCTCCCCCGCTGAGTTAAAGGAGGACTAGTGTTGTAGTCTCATTCGGACCGATCCCCCAGGGTGGGGTTCAATGACTGCTTTTGAAAGTGAGTGTTAAGTTGTGTTATTGTCGACCAAGCCGTTCGGACGCTAGTCTGGCCCGCGTTCGGTTGAAGTGGGCTGCATCTGGCCCGCAGCTGATTTGAGTTTGAGACCCCTTAGCTAAACGTTCATATTTCTTAGGTATATTCAGGTATATATTAGGTATATTCATGTCAGTAAACAGAAAGAAGAAATTGCAGCAACAGTAAACAAATTAGCCCAGATAACGTTACAGTACATTAGGCTGTAATAAGTGCCGCCTGTTAGTGTTTTGTATGTGCAGTTTATAGCTGACACAGTCTGCTTCTCTCCTTAATTCCTAATTTTACACAAACGTAGATAATTAAGTGTTTAAGTGTTCAATATCTTTTTTTTTCTGTGAAATGTCACAACCAAAACTTACAACCTGTAAAGGAACACAACAGTGAACTGGACCACTTTGGTCCGCTGCTCCAAGAGGTTTCCAGAGTGCTGTAGGGATATTTCATCTGTTGATGCGTCTCTGCCTGTCAGTGGTTATCCACTTCAATTCAATTGGCACCACTCTACTGAATATCACCTCAACACTTGACACTATGAGTAAAAGTATTCAGGGAAATGATTCTGGGTAATTAGAAATATAACAGTAGTTGTGAATTACACCTTTTCTTCTCCTCTTAGGTAGCAGCTCACGACTGGATAAAAGCCGACAAGTCTACAAAGTGTCGGGTCTGCCACAAGAAGATCAAGACTTTAGCTGGGAGACGCTGTGTGTGGTGCCAGGAGATGGTGAGCAGCGTGTGCGTGTTTGGACATGAATTTGAGAACATCTCTTTGCTCGATGTTAACTGACACTTGTTTTCTTTAAGCGTCACGATGAGTGTATTTTCTTGGGCTTGTCGTCCTGCGATTGCGGACCACTGAGAGATCATATACTGCCTCCATGGGCCATACACGCCGTCCCAAAGGTAAAATGAGCAGCACTGTAAATTTGGCTTGAACAGATTTAGATTTCCCGGATAATTGTTAGTTAATTGTCTGGGTTTATTTTTGATTGTGGCATATTTCCTGCAGGAGGAAGACACCAGCTTGTTAAATGTCACCCCTGATGGCCACATCCTGCAGGTTATCAAATCTTCCTACACACTTTTATTCCTTTTCCAACCGTACACCCATGTGTTTTCTCTGTGCGGTCTGTTCCAAATCGTCTGCTCAAACTACCATCTGCAGTACACTGCTTTTGGGAGAATCTCCAGATTGAATGATTTGTCATGTTTTTTTTGGGAAGATTTCCACATTTAAAAGGACTGTGCCACTGTCTTTGAATTCTGTTAATATTCATTTTGTGTGTTGGATGAAGTCTTAGTCAAATACGTCCACTTCAGCTGGGACAAACCCACTGGTCAAGTATTTTAAATTTAAAGTATCAGATAATCACCTTCAACCTTCCTGCAGCATTATCCACTTCTACATGACTAAATATGCTGCTTCAGTTCTTGCTTCGTCTCAGTTAGCTTTGTGTCTTTTATTTAAATGCAAGCACATTTTTCAAAATTTACTAGCAATATTTTTTTAGTTGAATAGTCCTAAAATGTATCTGCCATGGTAATTACAATATATTATCAGCATATTTGAATATTAAGGAAATTCTAACTTTATTTGGTGAGAGAGAGAAGTCTCTGTGTGCTGGTCATTTATAAATAAGCCAATATCTTGAATAAGTCTACTTTATTTGACAGCTGCAGATATTGAAATTTCTCTGCCTGGTACTTATTATATACAATCCATGCAGTTGGTTGACTCACGGCATGTGTCCATATTTCCTTACATATCATGTATGTGATCTTCAAAGATCTTTTGGCTCTTAATCTGTCATGTATTCTTCTTCAGATTGTGTCGATTCCAAACATTCACCCTCTGCTGGTGTTTGTGAACCCAAAAAGTGGAGGAAAGCAAGGTTTACGGTAAGCTGCCTAAAGACTTCATATGTTTTTTAACACGTATCTTTCCATTTTTATCTGATTTTCAGAATAGGGCTCTCCCCACTTCCAGGTTGTGATTATTTGTGGGTGGGAACTTTTTTTTTTTCCACAGAGTGCTGAGGAAGTTTCAGTACCTGCTGAACCCACGTCAAGTGTACAACCTCTCCAATGGCGGTCCTGCTCCAGGGTACAGTTCACTCTCACCAATAAAACTGTGCACACTTCAGTTTGTTCACATCAATGATGCTATTGTTTCTTCAGACTACACTTCTTCCGCAATCTGCGTGAGTTCAGAATCTTGGTGTGTGGAGGAGATGGCACCGTTGGGTGGCTCCTGGACGCTATAGGTGCAGTGGGTCATTTTGGGGTTTCAGTGAGGTATCGAAAGATACATATCTCTGATGGTTCTGAAGGTTGAATAACTTTCCCGTCATTTCAGACAAAGAAAACCTGCAAGTGCATCCTCCAATAGCTGTCCTGCCTCTGGGCACCGGCAATGACCTGGCTCGCTGTCTGCGCTGGGGAGGAGGTGAAATCATCAGTACATTAATCCTACACTGAGACTGAAGTATTGACCCTGTCATCGGGGGCCTTCATTTACTTTATCTTCTTCCCCCAAAAAAGGCTACGACGGGTCAGACTTAAGAGAGATCCTGAAGGAGGTTGAAGCTAGCGAGTTGGTTCCCATGGACCGCTGGAGCATCCAGGTGATACCAGACGATCCACAGGAAGCTGGAGACCCTGTACCCTATGAGATCATTAACAACTACTTCTCTGTTGGAGTGGTGAGTCTTTGCCTCTGCAGGAAGAAATGTTAACATCATACATTCAAATGCAAATATATTACTGTATGACTTTGACAGGATGCCTCTATTGCTCATCGTTTCCACTCCATGAGAGAGAAATATCCCCAGAGGTTCAACAGCAGGTGAGGATTTATGCTCAACTGTTAACAGCGAGAGTCATTTATAATTAAATGTGAAACCGAGCTTCCTATTTTAAATAATAAAAGTGAAGCTTCTCTCTTTCTGTTTTTAAGAAGGAAGAACAAACTATGGTATTTAGAGTTTGCCACCTCTGAGACCATCTCTGCATCTTGCAAGAGGCTGAAGGAGTGCCTCACAATTGAGGTTAGAATATCTTGCATACATCTTACATTGTATTTGTAATTCACATCATTATCTTTACCAGGGGTATCATTCAATCGATTCCAGTGTGTGTGCACCTGTATCTGTCCATGGCGTATTGCCGCAACAGACTGCATAGTGTTTTGTGGGCCCAGTTATGTCTGCTTGCTCAAGGACCTCTTCTGGTTGTGTTGCCTCACCTTCTCTAAACACCTTTTACTGCCTCCCTGATACTGTCACTCATTTCCATGTGACTTCTCACAGTATACTGGCAACCGACCCCTGACTGCTCAGAGTATGAAGTATTTTAAGTATGAAATATTTTAATCAACCAGTTGAAGCCGATTGCTTTTAATCGCTGTACCTTTTGGCAACATTTTTTTACAACACCTTTGGTTATAACCAGCGGTTTAGCCAATTTTGGGTTTCACACAATGCAGCAGTGGTGATTGCAGACACACCTGGTGGAGATCTGCACTGTTCTGAGCACACCTGTTTTGTAATGTTAAAGTCTTTTATAACTTGGTTCAGTTGTGTAACCAGTTATTGTTTTGCCTCCATCAGTGCCGTGGAAAGTTTGTAGACCTGAGCAGCATGTCTCTTGAGGGCATAGCTGTCCTCAACATACCCAGCATGCATGGAGGCTCCAACCTTTGGGGCGAGTCCAAGAAGCCTAATAGCGGGCCAGGAGTGGAGCACAGTGAAATTATCACTGACCCTGAACTTCTTAAAACAATCTCTCAAGGTTTGTATTCTGCTTAATATGACAAAATATTGTCAGTAAACCTTCTCGCCTTCTTGCGTAATGATGCCATCAGCGGGGTTGTTTACATCCCTGATTTATTCTTTTACAAACTCTTTGAACTTGGTTTGTGTGTGTTTTGCACTCTGCAGATATGAGTGACAAGCTGTTGGAGGTGGTGGGGCTGGAAGGAGCCATAGAAATGGGACAGATCTACACCGGACTCAAGAGTGCTGGGCATAGACTAGCTCAGACTTCTCAAATTACCATCAGGTTGTGTACATGATTTGTTTCTTTTAGCTATAAAATGTACATGTTTGACATACTGTTCACACACAGTACAAATAGCACAGTATAATTAGATCTCTCCTTCCTTTGTGCAGGACAATCAAAGCCCTCCCTATGCAAATCGATGGGGAGCCCTGGATGCAGCCCCCATGTACAGTAAGTGACATAATCCAGTGTAAATCAGTACAAAGAGATTTATTCATTACAGTCTGGGATCACAGCATTGTAGTGTACAACAAAGTTACATTTATTCTTTTTTTGCAGATAAAGAAAGTACAAATAAGAGAAACAATGTTTCAGTCAGAAAACCATTGTAAATATTCACCCTGATTATGTTGATCAGTGTGAGCTGTTTAAAGCCAGTTAGAGAGAGGGCGGAATTTGAGATGGCTCAGGGTTATTGCACAGCAGGTGTTTGAGGATCTCATTTGGAATATATCATTACATTTATTTAGCAGACAATTTTTTTCCACAGTGATTAGTCATCGCGCCAACACATTATGCACAATTTGAAGGCTATGGCTTACTCATTTGAACAGGGGAAGATAAAGGATTAAATCATTAACCCTGTGATTCATTGCAAACCACCCATTCCTATTTACAATTCATAGTGTCATAATCTTGACATTTACAGCCAGAGGAAATATTAAATCAAAAAACAAATGGCATCCAAGATCAAGTTTTCTTTCAAAAATAACGCACAATAACAATGCTACAAATTGATAAACGTTCGGCAGACAAAATATTACAAGCAGCTTTCAGTACAATGTAAAGCAATACAGCAGCAATACAAACCGTAGCCTCAAAAATAATTAAATTAAAGTCTGGTGGATTCAAGGAGAACATTGATATATCGGAGAAAGTGATGTTTCTTCAAATAAGATTTTACATTTAAATTTCAAACGGGAATCTTTGATTAAAGCTGAGATGTTTTTTGACATCACTCAATCTATAATGATATGAACCCAAACAATGAAAATGTGCATCACTAAAGCGGTTGTATTTTTTATTATAGATCCACATACGTCACAAGAACCAAGCTAACATGCTGATGGCTGCACCAACAAAATCAACCGGCTTCTTTCACCACAAGTAGCCTGACACATCCACAGCAGCACCCTCCAGTCTGCTGAGAGCCAAGACGGGACGCCTACACCACTGCAATGATGCAGGGAGAGCAATGATGCAAGAGAGACGTCTGTCTCTGACTTTGTAACAGTGTGGTTCTTTTATTCTGTAATAGTGTGTGTTTTGGACTTAATCCCTAATATAATTGTACAAACTTGACTACTCAGTGTGATTATTGCTGTTGTGTGCCAACTGTAATATAATGCATTCATTTTTGAGTCATGTTGTGGATCTTGTGTGTGAATGAATACATTGTCTTATTTTGTGATTGTGTTGTGCTCCATCACATTAACAATAGTTTTATCTGTACTTCCTAAGACAGCTGGTGTTGAACCGGCTTTGTTCAGCCCTCAGACGTTCACATCGGCTCACCTTGTTCAACAATCTTTTCTCTCTCAGTGTGCATCCAACTGAAAGCTAAATGTATGATGTCATTATTTCAGTGTGCAGTCACACAATACACAGACGCCTTCAGAAATTAAATGAAATATGGTATATTCCATAGAATAATATATTATGTGACTAGAAAAATGTTTCAGTGATGTGTCTTTCAGGCATCTGGTGCTGTGAGTTTAGTGTGTAGTCTATTAGCGCAAACAGTAGTAGTAGTAGTAGTAGTACATGTGTATCATGTCTGCATGTAATTTATCATCTTGTCTTAATGTTAGAATGTGTAGCTGTCAAGCATCACATTGACAGCATGTATTGCATTGTCCTCAGAAATAATCACAATCTGTGGCTCCACTAAAAGTCTCTTTTTAATATACTGGCCGATTTGTTTATAATTGGGGAGATTGCACTGTGCCACGGCTAGCTCAACTAGCCCTCCCCTTTAGTGTGAGGGCCCAAACGCAGACACTGTAGGCAGAGGTGGAAGTGATACATGTTTATTGAGTAGAAGTGGTGATGTAGATGGGGGGCGGGAGGAACCTCAGGAAAGGAGATGCACTAAATACAGGACAAGACGGTTAGGAGGGTTGAGAGGAATGATCAAGCCAATGGAATGGTGATGTTGGTGGTCCTTACTGCGTTAGATGAGAATCCAGATAGGAGAGGAGGGTGCTGGCTGAGTGCTGAGGCTTTGAGTCTTACAGGCAGTGAAGTGGAAGGCAGTAAAGGATCCACCTGTGTAGCAGATTCCGGCAACGGGAGCAAGACTGGAGGAGACAGAGGCAAAATGTCACACTGAGGAAGAGGGTTCTCTCTGAAGAGATAAGTGGGAGCCGTATTACCACTCAGACCCACCCAGACTCCCAGGAAACCTGCCCCGCCCTCACCTAAGACTCAGAAACCAGCCAAGCATGATCGTGACACAATGTATGTCACAGCGGAATATGAAGCTCTCGCGCTAATGACACAGACTTGTACCATATGAAAATAATTCAATATGCAAAAATTGGAGTGTTGAAATTTCAGGGTTAAAAATTTCCGAGTTGATTTTCACTCCCAGAGTGTAATTTTAACACATTCTGATTTAAATGGTGTTCAGTGTTATTTGGTTATTTGGCAGAGTTGATCATGTCAGTGTTAACACAACTCCGCAGAGATGTAATTAAGCTCCGCCCATGCCTTTCACCTCTTCGGTTAGAGACAGAGAAGACAAGTCTGCGCCATTTTCTACCTCTCATGCAGTACTACACGGTAAGTGCAATTAAGTTAAACTTACTGAAACAATAAAAAATTGATGCTGAGAATTTCAGTATGAACAATTAAATATCCACAGAGAATGTATGCCTTATACAGCCGTGTTTGTTGCCAGGACTGAACAGTAAATTTGTCCTCGTGGTTAGCTAGCTAGTTAGCAGTGTACGGTAAGCTAGCTAACAGTTTGTTACTAAAACTATCTCCAACTTTATCAATAATGATTTAACAATTCACAGGCATACTCAAAGCTAGGAAATACAAAGCATTATGATTTTTAACTATATAAAATCTTGTTTGAGGCTGGAGCCAACGTTTTTTTTTTTCGCTTTGAAGATCAAAGGGACCTCAAAAAACGTGTCCCAACATGCAGACGGGTGTTTCACGTGTCTAGTTCACGTGTCTAGCTATCCATCAGATTCTATGACCTGCAGTGTTGGAAAAATTACTAATTTACTTAGGTAAAAGTATGTAAGTATTACCATTACTATTATTACCAAGTTAAAGCTAAAGTACAAAATTAGCAGAAAATCGGGGTGTGACTGATATATATGAAATACATTTAAGTGCATCATTGAATACTTATGAGTCGGTGCATAAGCAGCCGATTTTCTGGAAAGTAGCACTTTTTCCAATACTGCAGGTCACAGAATCGACTTTTTACCGTTCTTGCTTAAATGTTTATTTACTTTCTCAAACTTCATTGCATGTCTCAGTCAAAATGCTGGTCCAGGTGAAGTACAGCCAACAGCAGAAGTATGTAAAGTTGGATGAGGATGAAGGACTGTTTGACTTTCTGCAATTCCATGAAAAAGGTTAGCATGGCTTACAAAAAAGGTTTTAAACCACATCCATGTTCTTTTTAAAGCTCTTTACATGCCTTTATCAGACTCTAATACTGTAAATGGGTGTACATTGCTAAACATTTTCAGTTCTGCAATGTGTGCTTCATAAAGTGTAAAGTATATAATAATATACACCAAAACAGTCAATAAAAAAAAAGGCAATCATCAATTTTTAAATTTGGACTTGGAAGGGAATGGGTTTTGTGAGGGACAAATGGTCTATGTCTATTTAATGATTATACAATGTTGGATGTATGTATTTAACATGCACAGTTATTGGCTGTGAGGCAAGAAACAGTGCGGACTTCAAAAGCACATTCAGTTTGACCTTATCTATTCCAGTCATGGAGAGATTTGGCCTGCCACCTGATGCAAATGTTATATACAAAGGATGCAACAGGGACAGAAGTTGATGCAGAAATATTCAGCGACCTCGTTGGACAAGGCAATGTGGTCCTGACAGTTTTCTCAGATCAGGGTGAGATATCAAGGCAGGTATAATAAAGCACTCTACACCTTAGTATATCATTTAATAATTGAAATGTTATTTAATTATCTATTGCTTTAGAATTCTCTGATTTCTCCTTGTCTTCTGAGACGTCTGACTCAAGCTTCAGCTCAAGTGCATCAACTATAATCCTAGATGTTCCTAACAAGAGACAAAGAATTGAGGATACACGTGATGCTGTGTCTGCTAAACAGGTTGCTTAATGCTTTCACATTTTTTCACTCTGAGTCACTAGAAAAGCTGTTTATCGCCATGTTTTGTATTCTCATGTTTTTGTTTTTAATAAGTTGATAGAAGCTGTGCTAAGAGGCAAGTCTGGAGGTGAAGAAGTACTACAGAAGTACCAAACAACAGAAACCCTAACAGATGCTGCAAGAAGACAAATGGTTAATTTCCTGGTGGCTCACATGATTGACAATCATGGGTATGTTTGTTTCACATTGTTTTTATTTGTGCATGACCATTGCATAAATGTACTAATTTACTAATTTAATATCTCCTCTCAGGCACTGCCCCACTAAAACAATCAGAGAAGATTATGCACGTGGGATAGTGATGCTGTTCCCTTCCCTTAAGGATCCATACTCCAAGAAGGGCTATGTAATAGGCATTATTATTGTTTAAACTTTCATGTCATGTTGTGACCCAAAACTGTGTGGATGACATTGATATTTGAATTCCGTGAGATTTCTCATGAGCCTGGTATTGCAACACATTTCTTTTTTTCATTTCAGGAACACTTCTATGATGCTGCAAGCAGCACAGGATACATTTCTTGGCGTCTGAAAACAGTCCAGAGGAAGATTCGTCAAGGATCTGCACAGCCACTCTTTCATCTCCTTCCACCACCTCCAGGGGGACTGAAGTCTCCAAAAATTAGTGCATGTGATGCAGTTGAAAGACTTGTTGTATTTCATAAGGTAATTATATTATTAAGGGGATTATAATAATTTGTCATGTCAACTTCTTAGCCACATATGTAAATGAGGGTTGTGGATTGTAATTATGTCTTCATTCCCATTTTGCACTAGCCAATAAGATGTTTAAATAATCACTTCTATAATGTTTTTTTATTTGGCTGCACATTATTCTTGTGTCTAATGTTCAGTTTTCTGATCTCAACCATAGTCATGCTGCAGTTTGGAGGAGCATCTCCGCAACCAGCAGGGTCGGCAGCCGTACCTCCTCGCTGTTGGGCGTCAGAAGAGCAAGATTGACAGCTTCTACATCACCATGGATAAGCGTCTCATCCCATGCAAGGCAAACCGCTTCCTCGGGGCATGTGATGAACTTTTCAAAGCACATTTTGTGTTTAATTTGTCTTACGATGTGGCACTTGTGAATTTTTATACATTCCTGCAGACAACAGTGTATAACATTGATGTGGGGAAAATGAAGGAGTCACCCAGAGTTAAAGACTTGAGAGCAAGACTGCTTAACCAGCCAGTAGCATTCTCACCCTGTGAGTAAGAAGCTATAACAATGCTGACCTGTTTCATGTGTTGAAAAACAAGCTATTTACAGAGAATTTTCATGACCATCATCATGCATTCAGAGTATTACAAAATGCGGAAAGATGTTTACTAAAAATGTCTGCGCTTAAATTTCATAACCGTTTCATATTCAAAGCTCATACAATGTTTTGGATGGAAGTTTGTACATTATACCTTCATTCACAATGTTTTAATTCAACTGACTGCAAGGGAGAAAAGGAATAAATGTTTTTGAAAATGTTTTTGTTTATTGTGATGAATTCTTATTAATTATTAAGTATATATTTAATTAATACATTTAAAATGAATTAACATTTTTTCAGTGTAGATAATTGACACATTAGGGAGTGTAATTAACACTACCAAAATAGTTAAAAAAAATTAACTCGGAGCAGTGTTAGTTGTCTAATCCCTCAGTGTTACTTTAAACAATGTTTTGTGAGTTAATAAAGGAACTCTGGTAGAGTGTTAAATGTTTAACTATTTTGAAAGTGTTAATTTAACTCTGGAGAGTGTGGAGCTATATAAACTCTCAAAAAGTGTTGAAATCAACTGTGGGAGTTAATTCAACACTGGACTTTTTGCTATATGGTCATATAAATACTTCAACTGCTTTCCAAGTAGAAAAAAATGAAATTCTCCCGTAAAAAGTCCTTACTACAGTGTGAACTGTTCTCCCGTGCTTATCTGCCACAAATAAGGTTTCTAATGGTGCTTAGCAATGCTGGGATTGACTTATTATTATTTAAAGTATCAGGCTATAGGTTTCTTGTAGTATTCTGCATGCCACCCACCTATTGAAATTCTAAATCTAAATTGCATCTCCTTAAATCCAAAGCATGGCACCATACAGTGAGGCAGGCCTAGTCCAATAGTCGCAACAGAAGACGTGAGGTTCAGCGTAGATGCCGTGTGTGTGTATGTGCGTTTGTGACACACACACACTTGAACTCTTTTTGAGAAGGCATCACACAAACCGAAGGGAAGAGACAGTTAGACAATGGACAACAAAACAGATAAGAAGACTTAGTGCAAGGAATAAAATAAAATATAATGCTATGGGTTAGTATTATCGCCCGAAGTTGGCTGGGATAGACTCCAGCCCCCCGCGACCCTGTGTGCAGGATAAGCGGTTTGACAATAGATGGGTTAGTATATAATGCTATGTGTTAGTTTGAAAATAAAGGAATAAAAAAATAATAAAGTGAACCAGCAAACAGAAAGTGACAAGTGAAAGAAAAAAAACCTGATTAAATGTTTTAATGAAAGTCTTACATAAAGTTGAATAACAAAACTGAAACAGAATGAACCACAAAGCACGTTGAATGTTGAGCTGATTCTATTGTTTTGCTATAGAAGAGTTTATATATTGACGGTGAACGCGTACTAGTGAATAGGGGATTTCTAACCACTCTGCGAAAACAGAAATCGTATTTAATGAAAAAGCACACAGGTGTTTCCTGGTCGGCCATGTGATAACACGCCTCCCCGTTGTAAACGTATACAGCGTCTATATTTCCAGTCATATAACGTCTGCGCCTCCAAACTCCGGCTATTTTTAGCACGTTTCATCCAGCAATAGCCCCACGTGAGCGCCGCTGTCGTTATCAGGTTATATTTGGAACACACGCTCCGTCGGCTCTTGCGTCAATGGAATCCCGCTCGTGCGTCACACGGAGGAACGTCTGTGTGTCGACGACGCTGATTGGCTTCCGACCCGGAACGTTCCACCGCCCTGCTCACCATTTTTGGGCATCGATCCGCCTTTTGTCGACGAGGCCAAAATAAAACAAGCGCGCATGGACACTCGTGCCTTGGTCTGACCCAGCATGTGTGCGTGAGAGTGTGTGCTGACAAACAGCTGGCAGAGGTGACATTCATCAGTTTTACCCGTTTGGAATAAATGAAAAGCTATAAAATCTGGATATTTACATGAATCAGGTGAGTGGAAGTGAAGTTTGTGTACATTTGATTTATTTAGAGGGGCACATTAATTATACACATTATAGATACTTCCATAATAATATCTATTAGCTTCTAGGACATTGCAGCATTGGTTTTAGGTACATAGGCCCACCAAAAAAACTTGAGCAGAGTGGAACTTTATGATTATTAGTATTGAGAAAGAAATTGTTGGATGCATTTTGTCATTAGTGAATCCTGCTTTTGCAAACATTACTGTTGCACTGTATTTTTCAGCTGTTTGGTCTACGTTCTGGGGTTAATAGCTCACGACAATATGTTTTTATCTCACTTTATTACCTTACGTGATTCCACATGTTTCATATTTTATGTGTATGTCTATTATGGTTGATATACAAGAAAATGTATAGAGCAGCTGGGCAATTGAGTAGTGTGTACGTTTAAATTAAAGTTTGCAAATATGTTGAACAATGTGTCTGTTAAGTGATCAGGTGAGATGTGTTTCATTACTATATTGAAAAAAAACCTGAGTGAGGTCCATTCACACGCACACACACACACACACACACACACAAACACCTTTCTCACTTTAGCTGGCGTTCAGCCCACCCTGAAATACTATCCAGTAGCCCTCCCTTTTACAGTCCCTCTGAAAGAGGGGTTGCCCTCCACTGAAGGAGGTTTTCAAAGCATTAACAGCCAGTCAACACAATATCTGACGATATCTGATTGCTTCACTGGATCTCCCTCTGCATTTTCTAAAGATGACTGAGTGGCTTTGGAGCTATAGAAATGTCATGTGGAGGAAATAAAACCTTGTGCGTTAAAGTAAGCTACTGTTTAGAAGGTTATAGAGGGGTGATAAGAACATTCTGACCTAGAGGGATTTCTAATTTATTGGTATGGCTGAACTTCATTGCGTGCCTTACTGTGCCACATAGACACGTTTAGGCCAGCAAATACTACAGATATCCCATATGTTTGATTATTGTACAATACACAATGTATTTTTGAATTACTAGGACATCGAGTAGATTTAGATGTAAACAGTATTTATATTAGTTGAGGTTTATTTTCATCAGCTGCATTTGTTTCTGTTCTCTTCCCTAGCGATGCCCTGTGTACAAACCCAGTATGCACCCCAGCCGCATGACAACTACTTCAGCTCCGAGTTCTTGAATCCCGACCTCAGTGCCAAATCGGTGATGGACATCGGTGGCCAAAATGAACACCTGTCTACGTCTTCCTTGCCCAGCATCAACACACTGGTGGGGAATGGCTATGTGGGGGAGTTTGATGCTTATTCCTGCAAGATTACCTCCCCTCCCGCCTCTACAGTTTCCTTCAGCCACGCGGCCGTACCTGAAAACTCATGCCCTCAGATGCAAAGCCACGGCTTCAAGGTGGATGATCTTCAGGTGTATGGCTGTTACCCGGGTTCCTTTGTGCTGAGCTGCCTTGACGAAACACTATCATCATGTGGCTCTGACTACTATGGCAGCCCAGTTTATGCCACTGGATCCCCTCCAACGTCAGGCTTTCAGGCCCAATCTGCACCTCTCTGGGATTCCCCTTTCAGCCCCTACCCTTCAGCCTCCCCATCCTCAATGGCAGACAAGGGCTCCGTGGCCCAGCAGCCCTCATTTTTCACCTTTGGCAGCCCTACACTAGAGCAACACTCTCCACTGGGACAGCATAAGGATGCTCAGGCAGGCCACGATGACCACTTCTTCTTGCCCACTCCGCAGCATGTCTCTCCGCTTGATTGCCGCCCCTTGTCCCTTGAGCACGGACTCCTGGAAAGCCCCAGGACAGTAGAGGGGGCCATGGCGTCTCCTAAAACACACAACTCGGGATCCAGTGAGGGCCGCTGTGCAGTTTGTGGTGACAACGCATCCTGTCAGCACTATGGAGTCCGCACCTGCGAAGGCTGCAAAGGTTTCTTCAAGGTAAATGTATGCTACTGACAAGAGCCTAGAGTCTAAAAATGCCTCAAGAGCTGTGTCAGGACAAAATAAAGTACTGGTGCAACACATTATCATTCCGGTATTGGGAAAAACTACGCTCAAGCTTGTTTGCTTTTTTAAAAACCAATCATGTGGTCTTGGGCAGTGGATGCAGCGACGGCGCTGTTGCAAAAGCCATTTCATCATGAAACATCAAAGCTGTGTTTGAGAGAGTTTAGTAATAGTAAGAGTATAGAATGGTTGTCCACCCGAGAACACCGACCAGTTTAAATGTGCCATGTACCACAACGTGTATGTCTTAGTCACATGTCAAATTATTTGGGTAAAAGTAATATAATTTCACTTTTTGAACTCTCAAATTTTTACATCAGTATCAGGTTAAAAATTGTGTTGGTTGCACAATTCTACAGAGTCAAGCCTACCTAAGACAGAAAGGAGATTTATTTCATGTTTGCTCATAGTAACTGTTTTTTTTCCCTTACTTGACAGCGAACTGTACAGAAAAATGCAAAATATGTGTGCCTTGCCAGTAAAGACTGTCCTGTGGACAAGAGGAGGAGAAACCGCTGCCAGTTCTGCCGTTTCCAGAAATGTCTCGCTGTGGGGATGGTCAAAGAAGGTAGTGCACGTCAGACTCACCTTCAGTGACTAATGTATGGGAAAATTAGGTTCGCAATGACATGAGGTCTAATGACACAGATATGTAACCAGAGCCTTAAGGTGCCAATTACAGAAAAAGATGAACTGATAAAGCCGTTGTGCAGGTAGAAGCGATGGTCTTGTGAGCATCACAATGGTGTGCGATAATGTTCATGTTTTCTGCCCTTGGATCAGTTGTTCGCACGGACAGCCTCAAAGGTCGTCGGGGTCGTCTGCCCTCCAAACCCAAGAGTGTGTCCGAGGCATCACCCACAACCCCTAGTGCCAACATCATAGCCTCTCTTGTCAGGGCTCATCTAGACTCAAACCCAACCATTGGAAAGCTCGACTACTCCAAGGTAAATCTCCAGACTTGAAGAATGTTCAGAGCTCATCTGTACCAATCAGATCATTAACAACTCAATACAGGAGGTAGAATGAACTCACAGGCTGCAAACCTTTGATTGATTGTCTCTTCTTCCTCAGTACCAGGAGACTGTGGTGAACCTGAAAGAAAAGGAGGAAGCTGGGGATATCCAGCAGTTTTATGACTTGCTAACCGAAGCTTTGGATGTAATAAGAAACTGGGCTGAAACCATCCCAGGATTCAAAGATTTCTGCACAGAGGACCAGGAGCTGCTCCTTGAATCATCTTTTGTTGAACTCTTCATTCTGCGACTCGCATACAGGTTTGCTTCTTTTGCACCCAAAAAAATGCCATGTTCACTGATATTTAACAAAACATGTGTAGTTTTCAATGTACTGATTGTTCTATTGGTGTGAACCCCGACAGGTCAAACCCAGAGAAGAACAAGCTGATCTTCTGTAACGGTTTGGTCCTCCACCGACTGCAGTGCGTTCACAGTTTTGGTGACTGGATTGACTCCATCATGGATTTCTCCCAGAACCTTCACCGTATGAACTTAGATGTCTCCTTGTTTGCCTGTCTCGCAGCGTTAGTCATCATCACCGGTGAGAGCCTGTTTTACTTCTCATTTCATTAAACTTTACTGCATCTTTATATTTAGGACTGTGTTTATAATGAGAATATTTTTTCCATCTAGATCGCCATGGCCTCAAAGAGCCCAAACGGGTCGAGGACTTTCAGAGTAATCTCATCACTTGTTTAAGGGAACATGTGAGCGGAAGCGGATCAGAAGCGAGCCGGACCCAGCCTAACTATCTTTCTCGTCTTTTGGGCAAACTCCCCGAACTGAGGACTCTGTGCACACAGGGCCTACAGCGCATCTTTTACCTCAAACTAGAGGACCTGGTCCCTCCACCACCAATAGTGGAGAAAATCTTCATGGATACTCTGCCATTCTGAAAATACATGACCACAAACAAGGTATTTGTAACGATGATGGACTCAAAGAACCTAATATGAGGTTTTATCATTGAACTCTAGTGGTGTACCTCCTTCTATCACACTGACCTGTGTGCAGATACATGTCTGACGTTGTTCAAGACACCATTATTTTTCTATCATTAACTCTCAAAAAGTGTGTGGTGCATGTATGAGATTTATTTTGGGTCAATGACACTGTCACAGACAGAACTGGTGTTCGTATTAACTATTCAGGACACTGTTTATATTTCTGTGTGCATTTGTAAAGTGACTTCCTTGCTGTGCTGGATGTGTGAATGTTGTCCTGCTGTGCAGCTGGTGAGCCATGGATATTTGGGTAGATACAATGCAGTGTTACCTACTCAGCTTTTCCTAAAATCAAAAGAAACACACACATTTATTTTAAAAAGCAGTATTTAAAGTTGATTTTTGATCCCACTAAGAAGCTGAGACAGTAGACAATTAGGGAGAAAAAGGCCGTCAGAATCACACGTCTTCTCTGTAAGAGCTTTTTCAAAAGGGAAATATTGACTTGTTCATTATATCACAAAAGATAGTTTAAACCCTAATTGGGCTCCCGTGGAAGGTCCCGGACCAAAGTTTACACATATTTTACTACTACCACTGAAAACCTTATTGCCTTAAGTTAAGCAAAATGTTCTGCCATCCCTCTATGCTGCCATTTTGCAACTTGTAGAATGGGATGCTGGCAGCGTTACCGTTGCACTGCATGGCCCTGTGACAACACACTTGTGTTGTTGTGTTGGCACACAAGTGCCTTTTGTCAATTCCTTCAACAATAACAAGTGAGAATAAGTCAGTTTTCTTTCCAAACATCACATACAGCAAGCCCAATGTATTACACATGTGAAATAATAATTTCCACTGTTCAGTATTCATTGAATCATTGAATTTTATTTCATTTGTGAATATGATGTTAGGACAGATTTTTGATATGAAGTGCCTGAGGGAACCAATTGATAGTAGACTGTAAAAGAGCGAACCATACATGAACTCACACATCGTACTGCTGAACTGGGAAGACATCAACAGCTGACAGTTGTTATTGGATCGACAGTACTAAATTCTGTTTACATGTTCCCGTCGCAGGGAAATTCATGACCGCACCAGAGCCAGTTTAAGAATAAAAATGTATTTTAACCAAAGAATGCTTCAAAATCCACATGCATAAAGCAGACATTTCACTTTGACATCAACTGGTTCCTTGGCTTTGGCTGCAAATACATTCACCTGCGTGTTTGTAAAGCTCTCCAAATGTCTTCCACATTCTTCGTTTCCAAGTTTGATTTTTTTGCATTTCTCTCTCCAAGTGAACTAAATAAATATCTTAAGGAATCACAAATGGGACGAGAACATGAGCAGCTAAGAGCACTTACCAAACAGTGTTCACACAACACGAAGAACACTTCTTTCTCCTGTATGTGCTGTTGTTTTTTGAGATGTGTGTGTGTGTGTGTGTGTGTGTGAGAGAGTGTGGACGTATATACTGCCAGGGTTTTTGTAAAATGGTGCAGAAGTGATAAAAGAGAGATAATATTTGATATTAAAACGTTTTTGAAAATACACCACTGGCTTACGTACATGTTTGTGAGCTTTTCTACGCTGTCTCTTCAAATATATATTTGGTTTCCTCTGGCTTCTATTGGGGAAGTTGGCTTTTCAATGGGCATCTCTCTTTATACGATTGTGTCAAATTTATCTTGGTGTAAAATTCACACACCATATATCTTGCCATTTTGTTTTTGGAAGCATCGTCTCACTGATTATGTTGTAAAAAAACTAATTTTGTAGTGAACAAATCACATGATCACTCAATCTATCATCTTGATAGCTCTTGTTTAAACTGTTACTGACAAAAATGGTGAAAATGTGTCATTTTGCCACCCACTGATTTCATACAAATTTCACGACGTTTTCTTAGTCACACCCAAGGGTGTAACCATGGTCTAAACCATTGGCGGGGTCCAAATGGCGGTATTCATTTGGACCCCGCCAATGGTTTAGACCATGGTCGCCAATGGTTTAGACCATGTTGTCTATTGATGGATTGAGGTGTAAATACCTTTGTGTTCTGTGGGGGTGACCGTGTTTCCTTCTCCACTGTTCTCCCTCTTATATACATTTTAAAGCACAAGCAACCATACACAGGTACACGTAATGTTCAGATATTATTCTTATTCATTATCCAAAGCATGCTGGTTGAATACCTTAGATAATTTAGTTCCAGGGATGAGCATATAGTCTCCAATGTTCATCCACACACACATTTGTACACATAAAACTTTTTTTTTACAACACTCCTTATCTGTGTGGGTGTGCTGTTGATTGCGGAAAACCCTCTGTGAGTTTATTTATATCAGGCCATTGTTGAGCACTTAGCACTGATTTTTTAAGGCAAAATGGAATTCGGTATTTTCTCAATATTGGGGGGGGGCACGACCCCCTCAAAGAATGCGTGATTACGCCCTTGGTCGACTGTGTCAGAATTGGCCTTACAAGGTTCAGGGCTGGTTTAAAATATAAGTTGCTGTTTTGATTTGAAACCTGTGATATTGGTTTGAGAGGTAAATTGGAACACCAGCATTGATGTGTTTAAAAAACAACAACAATTTCACCAGCAGCAGCACTGCTTCAAGAAAAAAACCTGAACCACTTCCAAAAAAACAGTTGGGCACAGCACCGAATGTTTCTGAAACAGGCATATATTGCGTGTTTTATGAAAAGTTTAGCTGCAGATTGTCTGTGTTACAGCATATTGAAGGAAAATTTCATCCGGTGGAACAAATTTGCTTACTAAATAAGCAAGAAGAAGAATCCTGATGAGGTTGGTGGTGGCCTGACCTGTGATCCCCTCACCACGATGTTGGGATTTGAGCAAATTATCAAATGTTATTGTGCGTACGTGCATGCTAAACTAAGACTGTGAAGACGTTCAACACCAAGATGTTACCATATCCAACGTGTGCATAATATGCTGACACCCTTGACATAAGCTCCATACTCCACTGTTTAAGCGAGCCTCCCAGTCTGATCAGATTAACTTCATAAGGGCTTCACTTGGCAAACTTGTAAGTAAGATAAATAAATAGATTTCTGGATTTTAGCAGTCTTTATCGGGAGAAAAATACCTATTGTTGACCAAGAGAAAAGACAAATCTGATTCTTAATCTTATTCAACACAGCACTCTCTGTGCTGCAGCTACGTATATAATAATCATGTGATGAAAAGTGACCAGAAGTAGTCCTTCATCTCCTTTTCACCCACTCTGTGTTATTCTATCACACATGGTGTTAATGTTGGCAACATCTTTGACCAAGGGGAAGACGACACCAAGCCACTCTCAGCCACAGCATACTGCACCACCGACTGCATTGAGCCGCTCGATACTCGATCCTACTGTACCCCACGTTCCGGTCATCGGGATTTTGGTGTTGGCAGACAGTGTGGAAAAAGGGGAGAAAAAAGATGGAGGCAATATGAAAGCTATCTTGTATTACGTGTTTCATTATGTTACAAAATGGCAAGCATGCCATTTAGTTCAGAGAGTTCATTTGGTTCATTTGATTCAGAATAATCAACTAAATTTACCCCTTCTAATGTTTTTAAGGCTTTGTATTCTTTTTGGTTACAGATCCATGATAGGTTAGACATGTTGCCTCCTCACATGGCACAAAACCCATACTCAAAATACCCTCTATACTGCCAATATCTCATCTTTGACAACATCTTTTTCCAAAAGTGAAAAGGTACACAGTAAAATCGCCAGTGTTAATACAACACTTAAAGAGTCAATTTTAACACTACCTCAGTGAACATATGGTCCCTATCTACAGAGTGTTAAATGTACACTGAACACAGAGTTAAATTTCCAGAGTCAATTTTACTCTGGTAAGAGTTAAAATTTTACACTAGGTGCAGTGTAGTGTAATAATATTAACTCTAAGAAGTGTCAATCAAGTTTTACACTATGTAAGAAGTAACACCCATAGTGTTATTCACATGTAACACTAAAGAGTTATAAAAGAAATAACCTTTCCAGTGTTAAACCTACTTTACACTATGTTGATTATGAAATCACTCCAAAGAGTGTTGATTTTTAACCAACTCCTACCAGTGTTGCATATCTACGCAGGGGGAAAAACACACAGACAATTGTATCCATACTGTAATACATATTTATTCCAAGTAAACATGAAATATTGGCATCAAAAGTAAACCTAAAACATGTAAAGCTCACATCTTATCACAGTGGCAAAGATCTTGGTTGGTGCTGGATGACAGGACTGTTTTGATCAACATGATGGTATCTGCAAAGACAGCAAACTGAAATCAACATTATGATCTACAACCCCATACAAGCTGACAACCTGAAAATACCCTATTTCAGCTTTAAAAATCACAAACACAACTACATTTTCGGTCAAGTACATCAACTTATTACTTACCACCAGAGCACCACAGTACATTAAAGAACAACCTGAAAGAAAAAAGGAAAATATACATATTAAGTAACTACGTAGACCCCTCCGCCGTAGCCTGACGTGCAGCTCCGAAAAAATCTAACTGCGAGTCGAGTTGACGTGGACCGCAAGTGCTGTGATTGGTCCGCTCAGAACGTAATTTGCGGCAGTTGCTGACATTCGAAAGTATCGAAAGTGCACTTGCTCGTCCAGGTCCCTCAGTGGGTGAACCAGTGTTGTAAATTCACGTCTTCTCCGTAGCCTGCGCTTCAATATGAGCTTCGGCTCACCAAGGATTCGGCACCCGCAGAAACACACAGCCACACCCGCCGCCGCCGTAACGTGGAAGCATAAATTAAGCTTACAGCAGCTACAGCCATAGACATAAAGAATAGACATCGACCGCTGCTGCCTAGTGGTGCTGACGAGCCGCGGGGCCGCCAGCTTGGACCGGTCACCCGCTCCTCTCAGTGCCAGCTGGCGCAACGAAGTGTCAGCGCATCACTCGCTGAATACAAAAGCGGATGTTCACGGGATTTTGTAGGCATGACACCGAAAACATGATTCGGCGTATTTTAATATTCATAGTAGGCGTAACAGTAATAATATTCTGGTATATAATATAATAAAAAATATTTGTTTGCGCCTCAGCAGCCAATGCAGCGTCTACTATTTATATATCTATGGCTACAGCAGCAGCTAACGTGAACCGAGCCTCTCGGAGCCGCGGCTGCGTTCACGTTAACTGGGTCGACTCGGTGCATTCCGCCGTCTGCCGGTGAACTAGCGGGTCCTATGAGCACGTCCGCATGTCCGCGACATGTCCCGCTATGCTCGACCAAATTGTGACGTGATTTGCTCCGGCTCAAATAGAAATAATAAATATGACTGCTTCAACGAATTTTTGTCGTCATTTTACTGAAATAAATGTGCAAGCATGACACATAACACACCACGACAGCTCGTCCTCGCTGACATTAACGTTACCTCGTGTCGTTTTTGTTCAGTTTGGTGTTGCGAGTTCAGACATGTGGCTGCTACATTTAAGCTAACCACCCATCCGATAATCAGGTTAGCCATTTGAAATTCGGTATTTGAAGACACGTACCCAACATTGACTAGAGTGGTGAATGAATATGTCCCTTTAATCTTATACAGATTCTACTGGAATGAAGAAAAACAACGGGAATAGTTTATAGTAGAAAGACTTACCACAGTATTTCGATGCGAGGAAGATGGCGATGCCAGAATCCACATTCTCAGTTTGACCGGGAAAGTTGGTGGGCGGGGCTCTCCAGAGTATTCTTTGTGATACTCTGGAAGGTATCTTGCTCTAATCAGTGTTGAATCAGGGCCTGAGAGAGTCAATAACACTGACAGAGTAAAACCTCTGTTAACTCCGATTATTTTCACCAACACTGGAAGTTTTCTGGTTCAATTTTACTCTGTCCATTGTTGGAAAAACTCCGGAAGAATTAAAATAGTTTGACACTGCCTTTTTGACACTGGTAAATTTACTGTGTACCATTGGGGGCTGCCATTGCCCCCTGCACTTTTGACCTATGCCCTGTCATGCAACACTCAGCCATCAGGACCAAACTGTAGCTTTACACCCTGCACACACATCATGATGCTGTGATCCCTGATGTGTGGCTCACTTTTCATGGTGATTTGTTGCATGTACGTGCTGAGGTCCACATTTCACGCTCTTCCACCGCACCACCTCTTACCAGGCTACAACAGAGAGGAAAGAGAAAACATGTTACATGTTGTAAATTAGAAAAATGCTTCAGTCAAGTTTTAGTAGTACACTTGAGTAAGCAATATCAAGCTATCCCTTTACTAGATGTAGAAATATTTCCGACAATAAGGGAAAACTCTGACCTGCTGTTGATATTAAAGGAAAAGTTAGGTGGTCATTAAAGTCAGTAGACTTCATCATTCATAGTCACAAAAGACCTTTTTCCGCTGACATTTACAGTGATGAATGAAAGAAACCCATTTGGGAAACCAACATTACTTTCATTCGTTTTTCAGCAAATTCTTTGCACAAATAATTATTGTTTATATTGACGTGTCACAATGTGTGTGTGTGTGTGTGTGTGTGTGTGTGTGTGTGTGTGTGTGTGTGTGCATGTGTGAGCAGCTGATTGCTGAACAAGATATTGTTCCAGCGGGCGGAAAGCTAATAGGTTTGTGAGCATGCTGCACCTGTTGTTTATTGATGGATTGAGGTGTAAATACCTTTGTGTTCTGTGGGGGTGACCGTGTTTCCTTCTCCACTGTTCTCCCTCTTATATACATTTTAAAGCACAAGCAACCATACACAGGTACACGTAATGTTCAGATATTATTCTTATTCATTATCCAAAGCATGCTGGTTGAATACCTTAGATAATTTAGTTCCAGGGATGAGCATATAGTCTCCAATGTTCATCCACACACACATTTGTACACATAAAACTTTTTTTTTACAACACTCCTTATCTGTGTGGGTGTGCTGTTGATTGCGGAAAACCCTCTGTGAGTTTATTTATATCAGGCCATTGTTGAGCACTTAGAAACCTCTGTAATAGGATCTGTCTTTCTCACTAAGGGAGTCTGGTGATAAATGAGTTGGCCGATGTCATTGCTCATGCCATCCCTGTGATAACTTCATGCCCCGTATTGCGTCTTAAGCTCTTGGTCTGAGTGGGATTAAATTCATAAGTGAATGGTGAGCCAGCTGAATCCTTCTGAGGTGTGTGAAAGGAAGGGATGGTGGAAACACGTTTGATCAGTGGACATTAATGGCTGTCTTTGTTGTGTCCTTGGGCATTGACCTAAATAATGGACGCCCAGTGGTGCACTTTACATATTTATACATAATTTATACATTATTGGATTTTTATTTCATCAGAGAAGAATGAAAATGTTTTCTGGCATGAAATACTTTGAAGGAAATTTATAGCTGTATGTACATATATATTCTTTTGTTTGATTAATAACATGTGTGTAACATGACTTTAAGCCTATTAGTCACACAGATTCTCTTTATTCATAATAATATTCATGATTGCATTATTTCATATAACTTTAGACCTTTAAAAACGTCATTAAGATGCTGCTGGAGAAGCAACGAGTGGGTGTGTGTTTCTTATGCTGGAAACTTTCTCTGCTCAACCAGAGAATATGAGAATGTTAAAATTATAAAACAAGATTGACAGGATGGATAGTGTTGCACTGGTGGATGACAGTCCCTGGCTGCATGCCTAGAAGTTATTCACAGCAAAGCCCCCCCGACCCTTCCAAAACCACGCACACAAACACACATCGGGATCAAGGGCAAGGGCATGGGGGGGGTGGGGTTGGTGAACAGGGTGTGGCGAATGTGTGGAGGGGTTCAAGGTCAGAGCAAACACATGGTGCAAATCAGCAACTAGTCCAGGCCAGCATGATGATGTTTAAGTACATCATTTATAAAAACTGCATCAATCAACAACTAACTGCCGATGATGTGTATGAAGCCTAATTCACTGTACTGTTAGACTCAAAACATTCACGGAAGTTGACGTTTCCAGATCAGTTTAAACACTTTGCTTCCTCTTAAGGGCAGTGGAAGTGGTAAAGCATCACACATGTCCTCGGACACATGAGAAGCTGTTAAAAATAGGAATTTACATACAAGCTATCACACAGTGTAAAGAGTTGTAGAGTGTGGGGGATATTTATATCTATACGATTCATTTGTCGCTGCCCATTACTGTTGTCTATTTTGCCACCTGCAATAGGCTAGAATTGAATGCAAATTAGTACAAGTTTGTTTTGCGCAGTGTTTTTTTCTCACCACGGAAACATATGGACATAGATACATGTTTTAACTTACTTATCTACTACTAGTACTAATTACATTTATATCTTATTTTACTTTTTTTAAAACTTCATTTCTATTCTAAATCACCACGTCAAATTCCTCTATGTGTAACATTTGTGGCAATAAATGGCTTCTGATTCTGATTCTGCTGGACTAAACATGTGTGCCTTGTCCGGATGTTCAACATTTAGAGAAATACACATAATAGCTTTCTTATTCAGAGTAAGTTGATACAATCCAAATAACCCCCATGTTTTTTAGTAGCTACAGCAGGGGTCTCAAACTCATTTCAGGTGCGGGCCAGACGCAGCCCGACAAAACGTGGGCCAGATCATTGCGGTCGACGGGGGGGAGGGGATACGGGGCTCTGACGATCCGACCGGCAAAAGGTACGGTCGACGAGGGGTGGGGGGGCAGGGCGACGCTGATGATCCGACCGGTCGACTGGGGGCGGCGCTGACGGCCCGCGGGCCGGAGTTTGAGACCCCTGAGCTATAGCCGGATTAGTTTATAGCATGAAGACTGGAAATATCTCGTTAAAGTAATACTGTATTTAACCTTTTCCCATTCCATTTTATTTTGTTGTATGATTTAGATACCAACAAAATACTAAGCTACACAAAGGGCAACAGGGCCATAATTATTGAATGAATTAAGGCAAAAGGGAATTGATTTATTTTGGGAAACGTAAGGGATACAGCACTGAGAAACGAAGCTGTGGTTCTAGAAAGATAATGGTAACAATATTAATGGAGATGGACGAGTTATTGGAAAAAACATAGTGGGTATACATGCCTCAAAAAAGATAACATGGGTCTCAAGGCTTTATGTACTGCAAATAACTTTTCATATAGAAAGCTCTAAATTCACTGGGAGACAAACAGTAGAATGATGAGGAACGTATCAGTCGTTTATGATCAGCAAAGTACTTTAAGAAGGAGACTTGACATATTAGCTGTAGTCCACTGCATGGCCCATTTAGCTGAATGTGCAGGCGCTGTTCCTGTTGCTAATTCCATTAGGCTTCTATTCTTTCTCAGCAGCTGCATAGAAGTACAAGAATCTGTAACATTAACATTTGATTAATACGACTAAATCACACTTAACCAGCTACTTACAGTTAAAATAAATGGAGATTTGGCATCATCGCCATGGTCAGCAAGCAGATAATAGTTTAACAAGAAAACAAGATGATAATAGGAAACCTAATACTTCAAATTAGCAGCTGTTTCTCTCAGCTAAAAATAAGGCAATGACACAAATGGACTGGACTGTCCCCCTTGAGGGGAAGCCACTTGACAAAGACCCAACTCAGTATCAGAGCGATGAAGGCTGCCCATGCCGCACGTAGAGTTACATAAGCAGACTGAAGCAAAGCGAGCTGGCACCCTCGTAAGATCACAAGGTGCTGCTTTGAGCCCAGCTGTCAGGGGTCGACATTGAGGGTAAAAAACTGCTGCTCCTCCTAAGTAGATGAATGGTATTGAAGGCCGTCTGCCAGCCCCAAAGCTTGTTAATGATTGTCTATATTTAAATGAATATCAGTTACAGTCAACACATGACTAAACACTCAAAATGCCACGCACATACAGTGAATACCCAAGAACCAAACATGACTATACATTTTCACGAAGTGCTTTCTTATTACTGGCTCGGGGGGAAATTGATGGAATGAGTTGTAATATCTTTTCATCCACAGTGCCATCATCAGATACGTTATTCATTTTTTAATTTTTCACAAACAAACCTAATGCCAAATTAATAATGACTGCATGTTACATTGTGGAGATTACAGGCATTTTGGGGGGATTCATAGAGATTACATTTTTATGGTTTAAAGGGCCCTAAAACAATAAGTATGAAGTCAAATGGACTGATTTCTACTTTCTTTTTTACTATTAGAATATAACTCAACAGTTTCCAGCTTCTCCCAGGTACACCCTGGACCGGTCGCGGGTCAATCACAGGGCTGACATATCAAAAATACAGAATATTACATGAAACAGACTCTTTTGAAGGATGCAGCTGATCTTGATGACTTCGGTGCGTTTTATTTTGAAGGCAGTGAAACAGGAAGTATTGTTTTGAGGAACTGTTTTGGGTTGAAACGTAGTCGTGGTAAATTGCGGACCTTGTTCAGCCCGGTCAGAGGAAGGTTTATCCTCATCACCATTAACGACGTCTACACTTCCTACTGGAAATAATCAATGACTTGTAGGGTAAGAGATTGCATGTGTATGATTAACAGCTGGAAAAGAAATAGAAGGCAAAAATAATCTCTATTTGAGTTCCGCATTTTTTCAGTGAAACTGAGCAAACAAGTTACAAGTGTGACTTCGTTTCCTCATTACAAGGACACCACAGAACCACGATTCGCGTGAGCTTGAATTATGGCTAGAAAGTTAATTGGTTTGAGGCTGATTGTGTGTTAAAAATATATATCAACAAGCAAAATATAGAAAATATATTTAAAAAAAACAGTCCATGAAAGTTAGAATGAAAACAGGAAAGTAAAGCACCTGTGTGAGACATTACATGAGAAGAAGCTGCTTGTCTCTGAGGACAGTGATGATGGACAGTCATCTAACTAACTCGTTTAACTAACACATGGAATAACCTTTGTGTCATCAATTGCTGCAAATAAAAAACTAAATATGTCCATATGGAAACAACGTAGGCAGTTTGCAACAGTTGCAATGAATAACATGTTACTTAAAGAAAGGTGAACACATTAAACCAGGGAATTTGACTAAAACTAAAGTTTAAACTGAAGACAGAATACTAAACCAAACAAAGCTGCCAATGTCCCCTTTCTCAGCCTCATCTAATTGAAATCAACAAGCCTATTATACGCTGAGCGAAAGAACACAGCATAATGAACATGCCATTAAAATCTCTTAATCACTGCTGACATATCAATCAATGGGAACCCATCTTTAATAATGAGCACACAGTACAAAAAAATGAATTTCATCTTTTCAATCTAGATCAGAAAATAGTTTCTTTCAACGGTCTAACTTGGTGATGGGGAGGTTTGTTTTCATAGTTGAGGGGTTTCACTTCCTTGTTGGTAAGGTCACTTCCTTATGGTTCACATGTCATAACACACTACAATGAGCTAATGGAATGTGTTATAAAAACCATGACGGACAAACAGACTTCTTTTGCAATCAACCGTTCCAGTAAGCCGTACCAGGAAAATGTGTTTAAGGGGAACATTTTTTTTGTTGTGTTGCTCCACAGATATGCTGTAAGTCTGGATTTAAACACAGAGCAGGTTTTGACTCATTGTCAATAGCAGGAAGCTTGGAGGTGCTGGAGGATAAACACAGATGTAGGAATGACGAGGAGTACTGAATTCTTCGAGCAGCGACAGATGGGCTTATAAGGGGTAAGTAAATTCCCTCTGATATACAAAACAGTGTAAATGCGTAAATTCACAATTCATAAATTCATAGCCTGCAATTAGGAAGCCATGACCAATGCATCAGGGTTTTAAAATGCCTTATGGAAATATGAGTCCTGATTGCTTTTGTAAATAAAGGTACCGTACATATAATTCCAAATCAACTGCTCAAACTGCTGTTTTTTTGGAAAAGGTGCTTATTAGGCATTTGGAAAATATTTTCTTAGATTTGGTCATTTTGAGTATGTTGGCATGCTGACATTCAAATTAGCTCGAAGCACCACTGTACTCGAGTCAGCAGGGCTGCGTGATTAACTGTAGACCCTCGTTCCTCATATGACACTCATATGTAAGTGAGAATGTTATTTAAAGATGGTTTCCTCTATTTCATAGCTGCAGATCAATGGGCTGGTGAGATGGAGGAAGCGTACAATGAACTGTACCAGGAGTTTCTTGGTCTGAGGTCACTTTGCCTGAGACAGGCAGCTCTGTTACATAAACTCACGGCTGCTCTGCAGAAGCAACAAGGTCCATATAAGAAATGCTGTACTTCTGATGCTTTTTACAAAAGTAAGCCATGATTCACTTAACACACCTAAAATGCTCTGTCTGCAGGTGCCAGAGTTCCCAATGGACAGCTGAGTAATTTAAAGTCCATCCCCATACATTGTACCCAAGAAATCCCTGTATCTCTCCACAAAAGGCCTCACTCGCTGACGGCCATCACACGCAACCGTGCAGCACAGCTCGGCGGCGATGACCTCTCTTCAAACATGGGGACTTTTTCAGATCTCCTTGCTGAAGACATGTCTAAGCTCGGTGTGGGTGTGCCTCGCCATGGAGAAGAAGACGGGACGCTGGAGCAAATGGTGGCACCCCTTTTGAGCTGGGACTTCACAAGGTGGCCAGGAGCCTCATCCAGTGTCACAAATCATCCAGGGCAAGCTGTTGATCATAGCAGACACAAGACAAAGCACACATTTGGGGTAGGTGTGTTAAATGGACTAAAATCACAGCTGTGGGGGTATGGGGATCTCAAATCTTTCCCTGGATTTTTACCATGTTTTTCCTTAAAACTAAGTGTCATGTCCTCTCTGTTTGTCAGATACCTGCGAGCGACAGTCCCTCCCTGCCCAGAGACCTGCTGGATCCATCCGATGGGCTCATGATGTCAGACATTGTTCTGCAGTCCAACGTTTGTGAGTTCTGCCAGGCGGTTTTCCCCGGAGACACAACCACCAGGGGAGAGTTCCTACGCCATCTTTGCACCCACGTCACCTAAACTAAGCAGATTATTATTCTCCTCTTGACATTGGACTTGTGTCTTCATATGATATGCTGTGTTGGAGCATGCGTAACGGTTAACCAATCTTTGCTATGGGCATTGAAATCAAAGTGCTCATTAAAGGGTTTAGCCGTTTGCTAGATGAACCGTTTAGAGGCAGATTTTTTCTGTCTCTGTCATATAAAAAAGAAGAATGAAAAACTTCCCGTGATTAGATTGTATCTGAAACTATTGAGATTTTGTGGCTCATAAAGGATTAGTTCACTAAAATTAAAAAAACCATGATTTTATTCATCCTGGTTTTGACATATTCATCACCCTGCTGTATCACTTTGTATAGCAATTATTTCTTTCTTAGAAAGTCTTGAGCTAACCCAATTCACACCCTGGCAAATGAAACCATAGCTTTTTGCATTACCAGATATCTTTTTCCTTGAGCTAACGGTTACAAGCTACTTCATTTGATATAAGTGGTTTACAGAGAGAATGCCTCCGTTAGCATTAATTATTCTCATTCTCCAGTTTTAACTTGTAACCACTGCGCATTGCCTGAGTTTGGATAATTCATCTGTCATTTCAAGGCATCCTACTTCACATACTTCATGTGACCGTCTTCCTCCCCAGTTCCTTTAATTAACGTAGCCAATGATTGCACCGGGGAATGAAAACTTGTGAACCTTTCATTTCTCATGTGCCCACTCTTCTGCCATTCAGTCTGAAACCCCAATGTCGTTATAGTTCCTTGACAGGAGCAATATATTTGGGCATTTATTGTGTGTCAGCATGGCCGACAATGACAGTTTTTGACATTAAGATGTTGGGTTTGAAAGGATAACAAAAAAGAAAAATACATAGTCATGTATTTGAATGTGGATATGAAGAGACTACCTAATATTATTAGGAGTCTTCGTGGAGATTTTTATATGTTTGCTATTGGGCATTTAACTTATCAGCTGTCTGCTGCTCAGCTCTGTGTTACTGAGGAAAACATGGGCTAAGAATAGACTCAAAGATTTATCTCCCTATTAGTGGTGCTGACAGCAGATTGCCGATGATTGCGCCCTTCATCCGCTGCCACACTGACTGTTGCTCTCACTATCACAGTAAAAAATACCGACATAGATCGTATGCTTTTGTGCAATCAAAAAGAAAACGTTTCATATAAACACAACTTTTAGCATGCTTTAAATTGGTCTTGTGATGGCAAATGGGAAATTGACTCAATGAGTTTTTACAGTAAAGCCGGCAGTGCTTTGAGCCAGCATGTTGAGGTTTAAGAGCATAGTTTAGCTTGTTATAAGCTTGTTGTAAGTTATAACAGTTGCTGATTAGTAACAACCGCAGAGTTTACCAAAAGCTGATGAGCTGATTTCATAGCTTTCATAGTAATTGGTCCATACATCGAAGCTTAGAGATATTTCATTTAAAAATCGCAAATGTTTTCCTAATGGTGACGCAAGCTGAGAAGTCAGTGTATCATTGGACTCAGTAGGATTCATCCTATGACGACCATGAATAATTGTTTGATCAATAATCAATGATCAATAATAATTTGATGTAAATCCAGAAAATAGTTGTTGTTCAGTCTGGACCAAAATGGTGTATGGTGTATGAGAAAAAAAGCATATCTTAAATATTGTATTCATTCATCAAACCCATTATAATCAAACCTTTGTGATTTTGTGTTACTCATAAAGTAAAAATAGTGAAGATTTGTTTCATCATACAACAGCGTGAGTTTGTTTCATGTTGGAATTATAACTTTTCCGTCTGAAAATGTGTGTGTGTGTGTGTGTGTATGTGTGAGGGAGAGCACAGATGACATCGCTGGTACAGGTGAGTCATGCTGGCTTCGAGGCCGATCATTGCAGAGCGTGAGTGCAACAAACCAGACGATAACAGAGGTGTTGCTGTGAATGTGACACGGTTCCTGCAGCCTCTTCCACACATCAGAACTGCCAAGAAAATAATATTCTTTGTGGAAAACAATGCAACACTCTTAGCAATAAAATAACATTTATTTAACTGTAACAAAATAAATAATCTGTTTTGCAACATAATAAACTGAGGAGGTTACTAATGCTCAAGAGACAGGCAAGTGTAACTGATGCAAGGCGGTCTACCTCAATGACATTCTGAGATTAAGTATATAAAGATAATAATTTCAGCAATTATCAGCTTTAGCCTTTTCATTACATGGAGCCTGAATACACAGTAACAATGTTAAACAGGGATAAAGTGGCTGATGGATCTCACAGGAGCTGCTGTATCAAGAGTCAAGCACCATGAGATTTATTTTTGAAAACCTGTATGTCTGTTTATTTTCTCCGCCTATAGCTTAGTAAAGAATGATTAGTCCCCTTAATTAACAATGAGTCTTAAAGGAAATTGACGTAGAGTACAGAAATGATCTCAACAATACAATGCAATATGTTTCTGCTAAACCTACAATAATTGCAGCAATTTTCTGGAAATTCCGAGGCAAATGTTCTTCATGCACTCTCCTCCCAGGCTGTACAGTGGAAGCAACAATAAAGTAAGGGTGAGAGTCGCTAATGACAGCAAGCCTCCTCCCGGCTGACAGGGCCCTGATGTGTAAAGAGAAGCAACTGAGAGGTTAACTGTCGACTGGAAATCAAAAAGAACCAGTGCTTTTAACTCCTGCTATCCAGTTTAGATTAAGGTGTTCTGAGTACATTTTCCCATAATGAATAGCCTGAAGTATCATCTCCTACAAAACAGCATTTCAGCTGCCTTGTGCAAGATATTACAGAAAGATGCGAGGGAGAGGATGACAAAGACCGGCGGCTTCATGTGTCATAACCAATGTGTTTTTGAAGCACTCATAGGCGATCGGACGCTGCAGCAAAAGACAAAAGCCCGTCTGAACAGCGGTTTACCCTCTGGGGAATCTAGATCAGCGTGTTCCATTCAATACTCCATCAAAGTGGAGATTTATTTCCATCTTTAAATCTAAAAAAACAGAACCTCCATTTGTTTCTTGAGGGTGATGAGCTGCTGAGAGAGTTATCAAGCGTTTTTTAGATTGCGGGCTGCTGAAAACCTACACAAAATTATTCCAATGAATGTCCTTGACATTATGTTACTGTAGTTGTCCATTTCTAAGTTGTAGTGCCCCCTGCTGTGTCAAGTGTCCTGTCAATACATGGAACTGCAAATAAACTGAATAACCTAATAAAATATCAAGTTTTCCCCTGAATTAGTACATTATTCTTCTATTTGCTAAATTCTACAGGACATGTCATCCATATATTTAATAAGGAAATCAGCAAGAAGAGTCTCCCGTGAACACAATGGAATGTAATGTCAGAACAGAAAATGTCTGAGTCGCTGCAAGTCTATGGAATGGTCCAACTTGGACAATGACTGTACTGATTTTGAGTCTTCTCCTTATCAGATGTCGGTGTCATTAGCAGCCAGTGTAGCAGACTGAGTGGAGTTCAGCGTCAGGCCGTAGGACAAGTTCTCTGACAAAGGATGAGTCTTTTCATTTCCCCCGGTGATTAGAGTCGTCTTTGGAGAGGCAAGGGCTGCTGCTCCTGCACACTGTTATCAAGCTGCGCCTCTCCACTTTACTGTCATGTTCTGTGGAGGGAAGTAAAGCTTGCAATGAGACCCGATACGAAAATTCACTTTAGATTAATTTCAAGAACAAATCCTAGTTAAGAGAACTAATAAAAAGTAAGGGCTTTATCAGCAACCACTGACTGAAGAAAGTGGTCTAGTGGCTGAATCAGCACATGAAGTGAAACAAAATTCATAAATAAATCAAACAGAAGTTGTTGTTACTTGTGTGTTTATATTATAACAATTACATCTGATGTACATTCATTAATTTGCAAATGAAGTTGTACATGCAAAGTGTTTCACAAGTCACAATTAATATATTGACTATTCATTTCTTTGATTGTTCTTTACAAAAAAGCATGTGTACATGTGCTTTAGAAGTGATATAATAACTTATGAGGAATGTCAATCAGACAAAAATGTAATAGCACATATTCAGTAATCCATAAAAATAGATACATGTGGTTCTGATTTCAATCCATGCTTTGAATGTTTAAATGCTGAAAAATGATGTCCTGACAACCCGACGGAGGATAATCTGTGGTAGAAAACCGTGACGCTGAAAGGAAGTGAGAAAAGGTTCAGATTGACGAGAGAGACAGACGAAGGAAAGAGTGACAGTTTAAAACCAAGACAAAGTGAGGGAGGTTGACGTCACAGATGAAACACATGTCTTTTTTTTTTCTTCTTCTTCTTCTTTCGCAGCTTTTTCGGTAGAGGGAGAAGCCGTATAGAAAAGACTGTGCCATTTCCCTGCCCACAGTTTTTATTTTCGAACACTGTCGCTTGGTGAGTCAATGCAACGCCCCTCCAATTACCTCCTACTTCTTCGCCCCCACGCCCATCCATCCCGCCCTTCATCCTACGCACCTAACACACTCTGACGTCAGTCGCTGCAGAGTGTGTGTGTGTGTGGGGGGGGGGGTTCTGAGTCTGCCGCCCACAGAGTACTTCCTATCCCCCCCCTCCTTCTCCCTCCCCGCCCCCTCATGTCTTTGCTGGCTTTCTTCTCCTCGCTATCGACTGGCTATAACAGCCCAGAACGACTAACTTGCCCAAATCACTTGCTTTTTTTCTTCTTCCTTGTGAGAAGCTGTGATGTATCTTAGAAATGCTACAGTAGCAGGGTATTAAAGAAGTGCTAGAACAGTGTAACACCCCCCTCACTCTCCATATATATCTCTCTACACCCGCCTTCTGTTTCCCCTTCTAACTTTTATCCTCTCTAATTTACAGTCTGGTGAAGTTCAGCTGTGCATGGTGGGAGGCGTCACCTCAGAGAGATAGTGACTCACTAAAGTTCAAGCTGTAGAGCTATAAAATATTCATTGTTAGGAAGGTTGCGTATTCTGTCTGTCGCTCACTTCAACAACAACATCAACTCGCTCTGTTTTTATTTCCCTACCAGATTCAAACAAAATCATTTCATATTTTGGAGAATATGGATATGGGTAGCTTGACACTGTCTTTTCAAGTAAATGCTGGCAGATGCTTAGTTTGAAATTGGAAAAAAGGGGGAGACATCTGACCTGACTGTCTGAGGGTAACAACATCTAAAGATGTCTTCTGATCTAACTCTCAGAAAACAAGAGTGTTTTACCAAAAGGTCAAACTTTAACCTGAACAAAGTTGGACAAGTAGTGCAAAGTAACCTTTTATTCTGTGTCCATCATTGAAGACATATTATTGTTACGTCATTATTGGAAAAGTCACCTGTAGAAAGTGTTCTTTCTGACCCTAAGCTGATCTTCCCAGCCCGATCATGTGACACCATCCGAGCCAATCGCAGCCCTTCATCCATTAGCGTTTGCTGGATGAGATGGCGACTCCAGTTGGCAGGGTTGGACGTGTCCGTGTGGGGACGGGGGGACGCAGACTGGTTACACTGTGAGCCGATGTCTAACAGTACAGACAGATTTGGGTATGAATTACATTTGACTGAAGACCAGTTTAAAGCTGAGACAAAAAAAAACATTTTACAATATACATAAGAAGTCTTTACCGTGAGACACACTGTCGAAGCTTTCTGCAGATAAACTGTCATCATCTCCCCTCTGGGTCAAGCCCTCCGAGCCCTCAACTCCAAGAACCAATGAGACGTTCTCAGGCATCATCCCCTAAAGCACATCGCTGTCAATGTAGTGCTATTGATCCACTTTAAATTACGTACAAGTGCCACTTGGGCCCAGTTTACTTATTAGAGTCACACATTCCTTAATCTATAAGGAGTTACACTGAATGGTGTTGACTTACCTCATGTCTTGCTCTCTTCTGGGACACTACACTGTTGTCATCTGCGTTTGTCCTGCAAGAAGAAAACAGTTGACTGAACATGAAGATGTTGTTGACCCCTTTTTTGTTTTTACAAGGTCTCCGTGAGCAGATTGTGGTTAAAGGTTCATAAAGAAAAACAAGTATTCGTGATTGAAGATTTTCTTCACGCAGGTGGTTTTGTACAAAATGCAACAAGATGAAAGACGTCACACAACTTTTGTTGCTCTTGTGAAGTATCAAAACGTTGTATATATTATAATTATTATTTGAATGCAAATCTTTATCTTGGATATTTATTTAGATATTTCATTGTCATGTGATAGCAAGCAGGAAGAAGACTTAGCATTTGTGTATTTGGTCTTAATCATTCGACGACGAAAATTGAAATTTTAAATTTTAAAATAATATCTTGAATTAAGACACTAGGACTGTTCTTTCCGTTTACTTTCTGCAATTAATTAAGAGGAGGAAAAATTATTTGGGCCTAAAGGCATAAAGATATATTTATTTTAATTTTTAAACAGGATGTTTGTGTAGCCATGTGTTGCTAAAGTTAGCTCATTATGCTACACTGCAGTACAGAGGTTAGAAATTCATTCCCACTGTGATCCAAAGCAGGTTCATTGAGAAAATCAATGCACTGGTGGAAAGATGACTCATAAGTACTTTTTTCAAGTGATATATTATTTAATTCATTTCAAATGCTGCTTATTATAACAAGATGCCACTCTAGCCAGTATTTAAGGAATGACCATTGTTGTAGCGGGTGATGCCATAAAATAAAAACTATATTACTGATTCTAACAGATTTTTTTGTCGAGATAGAAGCGCAAACAAAACGTAGCATGTGTGAGGTGTGTTCATCACAGGGTACTGGTGAGCAGATCTCTCTGCTCTAAAGGTAGCGCCCCTACCTTGCATGCTTTAGTGTGGAGGTGTAGGCACATTTTCTCGCCACCTGCCGAGCCAAAGAAAAGAGCTCCACCCGTCTCAACAAAAGGGCATTGTCACGCATACAGAACTGGGCTGCAGCTTCATTGATGATCAACTGAGGAAGAAAACCACTGAGTGAAGGAGCGATCGACACCGTGAAAATATGCAGACAGACATGAATCACATATTTTTGTTTTAAAAAGTATATTTAAGACCACGGCTGCCCTCTGTGTTACATCTTCGTTCTGGTCTTTGGTGCTTTTACCTCATGATGTGTGAGCTGCTTCCCCTCTCTCCTCTTGGAATCAAAGCGCCCATAAATGAGACTGTACTTCCGGATCTCTTCTTCTTTGTTCACATCCTGAGACCCCATTTTGAAGATGTGTCCAACAGTCTTGGCCAGTTTCTTGTTCATCCTAAGCAGAGTCCTCACCTCTGCAGGATCTGACCTGGACAGTGTCCTGAGGAGCCTCTCCACGCTCTCCACCACCGCCCTCCCCGTCTCCCCGTCCAGCTGTCCGCCAGGCCAGGCTGAGAGGACTGACGGGGAAAAGGAAGCTGAGGGGCTAGGAGACGTGGAGGGACCTGGATGACACGTTGACAGCAGAGGCGGGCTGGGAGGCTCCTCATCTAGTCCAGATGCCAAAGTGCAGTTCCCATCTGGCTCTGGGCTGAGCCAGTGTGGATCCATGGGAGATAGTTTTTCCCTGTAGTGTGTGTCTGGTGGCTGTGGGGAAGCCTGGGAGCAAGGGCTTCTTGGACTCCCATTGTGCATTGGAGTAAGACACGCCCGATCTTCCCTTTCACAGGGGGACCCGGGCTGCCCGTTGCTGACAGGCTTCCTGGGCCCGCCTGCTGATCCACCAGTACCCGTTCCGTCCACTTTGAACAGCGGAATGCCCCCTAGAGGAACATTGGAGACGGGCTGGCTGAAAAGGGCAGGGTTTGCCGCCCAGTCTCGGAGGGCCTTCTGGAGCCTACGCACATGCAGTGGCTTGGTGGCCATGCCGACTAGCGCCATGATCTCCAGGAACTCCTCCTCTGCTGCCTCACAAAGCTGCTGCACGTCGTCACCACCCTGCTGGATGAAGGTTTCATAATAGGCCAGCAGGTTGGCCCTCTGCAACACCCGATACAGCTGCAACTCGCCAAGTGTGCGTGGCAAAGACATGGCACACAGCTCTGGAAAGTTTGGGTGGGAGAAAGGAAAGACTTTAACCTACAGGTGGAGGAATCGTGTGCAAGATATCTATTTAGATGAAGATGTTTCCATCTAGACTTCCCCTGCATACCTGCATTTTATCTTGATGAAGCTTTGATAGAAATAGATGATTAACGGAAGTGTATTGATGCTTCAGATCAGATTAGTTTCTCCAAATATACCTTTCAATTTTTTTCATTTTCCAAAAAGTTTTCACTTAAGTATCATATCACTGATGATTGAGAACATAGAAACCCTCTTACCTTTTTTGAGGGCAGAAAGACGGATGTGCAGAAAGTGTTTTCACGGACGGATATCTCTCCAAATCACCGATGTCACAAGGTACGGACTCCCGGAGGGAAACTGGTAAAGAAATGCAAAATAGTTTCGTGCTGGCCGATGCGACAAAAGCGCGTTACATTTAGATTATACTAGAATCACTTGGATTATAAACTCCAGCAAAAATAAAACCATCGACTGGAGGCAAGTATTCCTGATGCAGGTGTTCGCGGAAAACACCCTGCTCAGACACACATCGCAATTAGTAGGTTTGTTTCTTACCCAGTTGCCTATTGCCGAAAGCTGCCGTTGCTCAGACTGTCGTAGTAAATCCCGTGTGCTTATCGTTTCTCGTCTGAAATCACTGGCAGAAATCCTCCTCCGGCGCAGCGCATTGGTTGCCGGCTGCCCTGTCTGTGTGGGCTGGAGAATGGCGGGGGCGGACTGCAGCACGCCATCTGACCGAAAAAGAGCCTTCCTCTCCCGGTAGAGAGGCGGCTTTCAAATTGGAGATGTGGGTGGTGGTGGGGGCTTAAAATGAGCCCTCTACGTCTTCAAGAATTGTCTTTCGTGTAGAAGCTGTAGGGGGTTCCCAGCGATTCGCCACGAGAAAGACCCCAATAAGAGTCGACACTACCGAGGACTTATTAAAAGACCAGTGAACAGTTGTGACAGATGTGGTAGATGTGGGTATTGATTTGCTCTTAGGCGGTTGGTGGTTGTAAATTACTCCGAAAGTTCAAATGGTAATTTTACTTTTACTTTTTATTGTCCTTTGCGAATTTAAAGGCCAATTCACCAAAACATAAGTTCATAAAATGATTAACAGTATCAATGTTGTATAATAACTTTCTGGCCATGCAAGATCTATGATGTTATTTCTGATGCCACACTACATTGACTGCACAAATACATATTCTTCGCTTACAGTTTGATGATTCACAAGTTTCCAGTTTCAGAAACAACAATAAAAGAACATAAACATAGACCATGTTTTCATTGAAATCTTGTTTTTTATTTAAGAAAATTCTGGTTTTTGCTAAATTCTTTTTGGTTGATTAATTCATGTCAGTATTTAGTTTGCAGAATAAAGATAGGTGTAGTGGGAAGTTAAATACATGAACTGGAGAAATTTCCCTAATCTTTGCCTAAGAAGAAGATCAATCAGGTGCTTGAAAATTTGATGTTTGATACATTTTAGGGTTTGTTAAAACTCTCACTTGTAAAGTTCTAGACCAATTTTTGTAGATGTATGGGAGATTTGCTGAGGCAAGTGAACGAAGCAAGCCATGAATTGATGTCTTTTCTTCAATCATTGAGTTACATAAAAAGATTGAAAACTATGAGAAACAAAAAACAGCACTAAACAGGGATTATCTAACAGTTTGTAAAGGTCCTATTCCTGAACCTTGTGGGGCTTATCATGTGAAAATAAGAAAAGGCCTTCCTCAACCAGCTGAAAGCATACCATTGTTTCACGGAAATGTATCTAATTTGTCTAGCAAACTAGAAACATTTTGAAGAACTGAGTGTTCCCTTAATTAGAATTTAATAAAGGACCTTGAAAGTCGTGTAGAATCCTGAGATGTATAAAAGGATGAAGCCTGTTTTAAACTATATATCTGTTTTAACAGAATGAGTAGGGTAAAATAAGATAGTAAAATACTAGATTTGTCAATGTCATTTTATGTTATGGTTGATTTCTAATTATCAGCATTACCAACAAATGAATGGGTGGCAGTAGAGGTTCTTTTAGTTCTTTGCTGACGTGTTAAAAACAACACGAAGAAGAAGGGGGGGAGGAAGGAGAAACTGGAAGAAAGTAGGAAAAAGAGCAGGAGAAGAAGAAGTGGCTAAAAAAAACAACACGGGCACTTGGCTGTCTGTTCACAAACAAGGTTACACAATTAATTAAGAGGTATATACGACATTGAGTTTGTTTGAATGCAAAATGCAAGTACTTTGGCTTCTTGCTGTGCTCGTCCGGTGTACAAAACATGCCTTGGCTTACTCGTCAAACCCCACAGGAAGGGGATATTAGCTAGTCCAGCTCGCTACTGTTATTAGCTAACAGTGAACTACTCCGTTGGCTGTCTGTTTGCAGAAGACGTTAACAGTGTGCAGCTGTGTGTTCGTTTAATCTTTGTTTGAGAGCATATTTAGTCGAGGTGTTGTCAGGTTATCTAGCTAAAGGAAAGCTAATTTTAGCCTCTTTGGAGCCTGTCCGTCATCGTGTTGGCTGGCTGCTTCTTCATGCTAACCCACTGGCTGTCTGCTAACGTTAGCCGCACGGAAATAGCTGGTAATGCTGTCAGATGGACATTATTATCAATTCAGTCAGTTCACAAAACAGGATTGGCAGCTTTGAAATGTCTATTTTTCTCGGTTTTTGTCGGTTCTGAATAGTCAAACGTGTTTCGATGTCGCTTGTTTCTTGAAGCACCGCGGTCCTCTTTGGCTAACGGTAACTGCATTAGCAAAACAACCGACGTTAATCAATCATTACGTTAACGTTGGTCAGCTGCATGTCATCTCTGTTGCTCTATTACACGTGGTGTGACATGAAGGTTTACTCTCTGGATTTATGTTTCCTCCAACGCCCGGACGGATAATTTCATGTAGCTGCATCACATGTTTAGTAAGTTAATCATTAATAAATGACACGGCTCAGTCGTGTCATTGGTCAGTTTGCGGGTATTGGTGAACTCTTGAGTGGAAAAACATTTTAAATGATTGCGTCATCGTAGTACTAGTAGCAGCAGTTGTAAGGTAAAACTACTATTTTCATGTTCGATTTGTCAATTGTTTTAACTGTTTAGTCTATTACATTTTATACATTGTGTCAGTTATTGTCTTGTTTGACCAACAGTACAAGTCTAAAGACAGCCAGTTTTCAATGACCTAGAACTAAGAAAAGCAGCACATCTTCATATATTAGAAGTTAGGTCCTTTTGAGAATTTTACAGTTAGTCTTAATATGTTAATTTTAGTTATGAATCCCCTCTTGGTTATTCATTTTCTGCTGTTGTGTGTACATACTTACTGTGGGTGAATGGGGAGCACGGTCGTCATCCAATCAGAGGGTTATCGGTTCAATCCCAGGCCTGGCTGACCCACATGTTGATGTGTCCTTGGGCAAGACACTTAACCCAACATTGCTCCTGTAGCTGCGACTACAGTGTGTGAACGTTAGTTACTGATGGGCAGGTGTCACTGTGTATGGTTCTCCTGTCATCAGTGTATGAATGGGTGTGAATGGGTGAATGTCATATAGTGTTTAAGCGCTTTGAGTGATCAGAAGACTAGAAAAGCGCTATACAAGTACAGTCCATTTACCATTACCATTTACTTTCATGTTGCTAGGTTCTTTCCCAAATATTCAATTGAGAAAGAAATATTTATACTTTGTCAGTTCAATGTAAAGATGAAGAACCAGAGATGAACTATAAACTAATACTCTCAGGATTAGCTACCATGGATTTGACAATATATTAAAGCCACTGATTTATATTATCGTTGTGGCAACCCCTTTATTTCCATTGGTGGAAGGTACCAAACCTTGTAATATAAATGACAGCTTATTCCTCATTTAATCTGCTTATTCACAATGTGGTTGTAAACTGAATTCTTCCTGCTACTTTTCAGATAGCAATCCAATGCATGATGGAAGGTGGGTAAAAACCTTTTGATACCTGGATGCTGCTGCTGATATGGTGGACCTGAGAGTGGACGCGCAGGAGCCCCCAGTCTCACCTTTTTAGGAGAGCCTGGGGAAAATTTAGCCACAGATAATGGATTTAGATCTTTTTCTATGAGATTCTGATTTCAAGGGGCTCTAATCGATCAGCTGTAAGAAACATGGAGAGAGAAACAACTGATAAGGAGCTGGATTGCATCAGAGATGCTGACCAGAAAATCCCTGATGGTGATGTCACCTCAGTAGCTGAGCCTAATCAGTGGGAGGCCAAACAGACTGATGACAAATGTGAGCAGGAGGATAAAGAAGCCAATCTCAAATCTCAGGACACCCCAAATCCAGCCCCTCTACATGGCCCTGGAATTGTTGAAGCAGATTATTGTGGATCTCCAGCGTCCAAAGAGGCTACCAAGAAGGCTTCACATTGGTTTGAGCACGACGAGACTGCAGATAGCGAGAACCCGCATGTTATAAATCAAGAAGAGGATGAAGCTGCAAAGGAGCAGCACGTGAACGGGGAGTCTGGTTGGAGGAACCTGGGGCCTGGCCGAAGATGCAAGTTCAGAATCAGTGGATCAGTTTCAGAGCAGAGCGGTCAAAGTGCATTCTCCTCCATTCAAAAAGGCAACGTAATGTCCAGTGGTGGTCGGCACAAGCAGACCCGCAGACGAAACCACCACCACAATCAGCAGAGCCGAGGCCGCAGGCAGACATGCAACCAACTTGTCTTGGCTTTCAAGGATATGCTCTCAGACTCTCTGAGTTTCTGGTGCGTCTCCTGCGTCCACATGATGATTGAGATTATTGTCACATTAACTCACAATTGTGGAGTCGGTGTGGAGACTGGAGGGATGAAACTATACAACTTTGGGCGGCAGCTCCTTGTAAAGATCACGGATACAGGAGGAATGAAGGCTGATGCTAGTCGAATTCTGAAATGGACTAAATGCACAGTAACAGATGTGGTGGATAAAATTGTTCGCTCAGTAATGTGGTTAAAAAACGCTGCATTATCTTGTTTGAGAATCTTCTGCGCTTTGGTTATCCTCTGCTTCCAATGGTCAAAAGGTGTGTCCGTTCGTCTTGGTGGGGAGAGGGCAAAGCGCTATTGGACAGCTTTTCAGGAGTCACGGTTTTGGAAAAGGGTAGTGTCCCTGCTGGAGAGTGTCAAAAGCAGGTTCAAGAGGCATGGCCATGTTCCACTGCCCAGCGCTGACTCACCCGGCAGAGCGGGGAGAAGCCAGCCGGGCCAGGAGCTGGAAAGACTGCTGGCTTTGGCCGAGGTACCAGAAGATGAACTCGACCCCTTTTCGGTGCTGGGTGTGGAGGTGCACGCAACTGAGGCTGAACTGAAGAAGGCCTACCGGCAGCTGGCTGTCCAGGTGTGTGTAAAGTGCACTTCTAAAGTACCTGAGTGAAAAATACATTGATTGGATTTACTGACGCAGTTTCTTCTGTTTCTTCTTCTTAAGGTCCATCCAGACAAGAATAAACACCCACGAGCTGGAGAGGCATTCAAAGTATTGAGGGCTGCCTGGGATATCGTCAGCAACCCAGAGACACGACGAGAGTATGAGTTGTGAGTACACAAAAAAAAAGCTGAAGATACATCTTTAATCACAAAGGAAAAACATGATACATTGTATAATCTGTTATTCTAACTTATGTTTCCCCTCCTTTTGTTAACCACTGTTAACAAACCACCGTTCAGTGAACTATTTCCTTGGTGGAGTCTGTCCTTATTCAAATTGATGTATTCTACAATTTCAACATTCGCACAGTAGCGATAGTAAATGGAGAATAACTGGAACGATTGGTCTATCGTTTAAAGATGTACCATTTTTTATTATTGGATTTAGTTGCCATTTAGCGGTTTAGAGTGCGTTTGACTCTTTAAGCATTTGTTTTCGTGTCACAAACCAGTCTTCTGTTTTGTCCCCACACAGGAAGCGAATGGCAGCAACCGAGCTCTCAAAATCCATGAATGAGTTCCTCACTAAACTGCAGGATGACCTGAAGGAAGCCATGAACACCATGATGTGTACCAAGTGTGAAGGCAAACACCGGTGTGTTGCTCATCAGCTGAATTAGTGCCAGGAATCTCCTCAGGATTAATCAAAAAATAGTGTAATACACAAAACTAGCCGAGCCGGTGTCTTAATGCAGTGAACTACAGTCGTGTTCCTCCTTAACTTGTGTCCTTTCAGGCGGTTCGAGATGGATCGTGAACCTGCAGAGGCCCGGTTCTGTGCTGAGTGCAACCGTTGCCATAGTGCTGAGGAGGGGGACCTGTGGGCCGAGTCCAGCATGTTGGGCCTGCGCATCACATACTTTGCATGTATGGATGGCAAGGTGTATGACATTACAGGTAAGCATGTCGATGTATCTGCTCCCCTCATCAGTCACTAAACTGTACACATGCTGTAATTTGCAAGGGTTTGTAGATATTAGGCATTTGAGAAACTAAGTTTAACCACTCAAATTATATGTAAATTATCATTTTGAAGGGGGATCCCTGTAGAGAGAAAAAGCACGGTTTCAGAATATTTCCTGGATGAATGTTTTCCTATGACACATGTGACCTGTTTGGGTGTTTCAGAGTGGGCAGGTTGCCAGCGGATAGGCATTTCTCCTGACACGCACCGAGTGCCCTATCACATCTCCTTTGGTTCCAAAAACAACAGCAACTCCACACGACAGAGGTACTTACCTGCTAGTGCAACGACATATTGTTTGTTGTAAAGCATGTACTATTCTGTCCTTTTCTTCCCTGCTAAGGCTGCTGTTTTGCCTCATTAACACATTTGGCCAGTAGTGTTTTACATGTACAGTAGAAATTTTACATGTTTGGCAAATACTTTTCTTTTTGAAAATATGAAACAAATACCAGCGGTCGAAGATGTTATTTCAAACACTGCAATTATACTAACTTCATTTTTGATCGTTTGAATTTGTAATGTACAAATAATCTCCTATATGTTAATACTTTCAGAACACCATCAGAGCAAGCCGCCAGTCCGACCAACCCTGCAGATTTACAAGACTTCTTTAACCGCATCTTCAAGGGTGGACCTCCAAACGACATGGCTGCCAATGGGGGCTTCTTCCCCTCAGGTCCGCCCCCTCATAACCCACCTGGAGCTGGAGCGCCCCCATTCTCCCCTCCTCCGAGCCAGACAGGTTTCTTTAATCCGGGGGGTCCACGGCCAGAGTCCAGCGAGACGTCGGCAGAAAGTGGCAAACCCCCCAGGAGGAGGAAGAAGGTCCGCAAACCCTTCCAGAGGTGAAGTCTGTTAACCCCTCAGTGTATCAACATGGCAACACAGACGCACAATAAATAATCACCTGCCTCCTGCAAAGATCTGTCGGGAGATAATTTGCAAGGCTGTGGTCAGATTGCAAGGGAGAGAGACGGACTGGATGACGGAAAGGAGCGCGTTGACTGAACAAGTATTGAAGGAGGGTGGAATATGTGGAGGCGATGGTGCATTACCTCTCATGTCGCTTCATTGTTTTGTTGGTCTTTAAGATGACTGTAGCTTTGGCATTGAAATCATTATTGATATGCTGTAATTAAACATTTTTCTTTCATAAATTCCTGCCAAATCCTGCAAAGCATGATTTATTCACCTGCATTTTAGTACTTTGGTTTACTCACTTTTGTATGCGGTTTGATTACAATGTTGGGTCCAGAAGGATTGACACTTTAGGAGTGAGCTTTGGATCACTTGGATTAACATGGTAAATTCAATGATCTTCAGTAGCTCCACTGTGTCATTCGTCACTCATGCACCCCTTCCGCCATATTTCATGAATGAAGGGAAACCAGTTGTCCTCAACACATCCTAAGCAGTCAGGCTGACTGACATCTGAACTAAATTGAAAGGAGTGCCTAAAGTAGTGTTTGGAAGAGTTTTCTGCTTTTACAGTGAAATCAGAGGCAACGGATATAAGGGGTGAAACTCTGGATGTGTGTATAGATGGCAGGATTTCTGTACATGGACTTCAATGAAAGTCTCATGCAGTCAACCTCCGGCTTTAGGGATCCACAACTAGTATTTGTGGGGGGGTTTTCCTAGTTCTTCTGGTCACTACAAGCAAATTGTCTCTTAAACTGACACGATTCAAGAGAGTTACAAACCTGTAGGAGTTTCAAGTTTGGGAAATCTCCGTATATTAAACAACTCCCTTCAAAGTTCTTACTATGTGAAGATTTGGCCATTTGAGCAGAATTAGTTGGGTTAAAAATTTTGCTAATATTTGTGTGTCACCAGAGAATCCTATCTTGCATTTCTAACTATTTTCAAAAGCCACTGAAAATAATGCATTTTTATTTCTTTGTGGCACTGCTGATTCTAGACCCACTGCTTCAGATTGACTTGGTTCGATTCCAGGTTCGAGTTCAGTTGTGTTTCTGATTTGCTGAACACCAGCTGAGAAGGTCTCAACTTAAAGTCACACCATAACTTTTTAAAATGTGAATATTTCTCTGTGTTCAAAGGATTGATTAACGTTCTGAAGACCACATATAATTGATTCACACCGCACCATGTTGATTATCAGTCGAACCAAACAATGAAAATGTAAAATACCGAAGCTAGCCGGACCTTTTATAGAAAACTTCACATGCTGTCAAATGTTTTTTTTTCCCCATGAAGCATTACATTAGTCATTACTGACTTTCCCAGTGAGCTTTCAATGAGACGAAAGCTAAACATATATGATATGTTCATTTCGTATCGTTTTTTTGAGAAGTAAAAATATACATTCCAGTCGTCCAGATCCGAACATTATTTTCATCAGCTTGTTAAGTGTCATTTGATGCCGGCGGTGATGTTGCGGCACGTCCACGCCGTAAGCACCAGTGATCATTGAGCTCAGGACTAGTTTGTAAATCAGCCATAGAAAAGTACACATTTTTAACGAACGGTGGTCCCGAGTGAGTAGAGCTTGGCCACATCCCTTTCACACTTTATCTCCTTGTTTCAGTCTGACTGCTTTCAAAGTGAGGAGTTCTCTTCTGGTTAACACCTCCTGGATTTGGTTCAGCTTTCAAAATGTCAAGGTCTGATTTTCACATAAAATGTCATCCAAAGTTAAGCAACTGGTTCCCTTATGTCACTTTATGTAACAACACGAAAATAATTGATTGTATTTAGGGGTTTGTTTTTGTGACATGGTTCTTTCATAGGAATAGTTTAATTTCCATCAGAGGATAAGTTAAGAAAAGTGAGCAGTTGTTTACACCTGATATGTGAAGATTGTGAGTGTTGTGAAGTTGAAATTGTGTGTGATAAGGCTTTTGATAAAAGCAATTTTTTTTTATATATCGACAGTTGATGAAAAGTACCATGTTCAATGTTGTTTTCTGTTGTGTTAATTTGCACACCCACCCCTATATTAACATCAGAGGGATTTTGAACAGTCATCAGTAATGGCCAAACTCTTCCAGCTGCAGCTGAGTGGGAGGTGGAGCTCGCTAAGCTAACAGCTCATTTGCAATTGGTAGTATCTGTTAAATGAGTGAGACATTTTTGAAAAACATTTGCGATACATACCAGCTCTCAGAATTATGCCATTGTATTTTTTCTGGTATAAAAGGCTAAGTATGTTGCAGGTGTTGTTTGAGCTCATTGAAGCTGCCTATTAAGTTTGACACGTGTCATTTTTCCTTTCATCTGTGCATTGGATTGGTTTCCCTCTGGATCGAGTTGCTGTCATTAAAATGTCCCTTTTTAAATCAAGCCAATTATTCAATTGACCAGCTTAAGGGTTGGACTGTTAGTGAGATATAATCTGAAAGAAAAAACAATAGCTTTATAATTACTATCCTACATTTGGGTAACCTGTTTAAAGCTAGGTTACCCAAATTTGTCTCAAGTTCTCATTTAGGCCTTAAATATCTTCTGTTCCCGTCCATCTCTAGAGAACAAAAACAGGTTTTAGATCATTATAAATCGTCATATCGAACACTGTCCCTGTCTGAAACACGCCGAGCACATTGCGTTGTTTTCCACACCTTGACTTGAGAATGTACAATGATGTATGTTGAAGGTAGACGGGTCGAAATCAATTAAACAGCCAACACTTCTTCCACGTTTTTAACAGAATATGCAGAAGTATTGCAAAAAATATGACAATCATCAGGTTGTTTTTTCTAGGGAATTACAAGGCGAGTTCCCTGGCTGGCAAAACGTTTTAAAATATCACTGTTGGTCCCCCCCCCCCCCCCCGCATACTCTGGTTTTCAAAATAAAGAGAATTTCCTATATGCACTTTGTTGTTCTGTTTTACGCTCAGAAGGCTTAAACATTTTTATTTAACCATGTATATCAAAGCTATACCGTTTCACGACATTTCATCATCGCAAACCTCTTGGTAAGAATCTGTATCAGTTCTTCAGAGAAGCTTGTTAGCCTGCATAGGTAACATCCTTCAGTTTTACCTCATATGGGGGTTTCTATTCGCGGACCTTTTTCACTGATGATGCTTTGGCCGTGCAAAGCAGACACATCTACCCCTCCGCTCCTTGAAAGGACTCGCTCCAGAGGGGTGCGGATTACCGACTCACTCACTTGACTTCTGACCATTTACAGGGTAGATTGGGTGGAAAAACTAATTCACTTTTCACAACGGCAATTTAAACTCCCAATAAATTCAAAAGAAATCCTTTGTATCAGCCAGAAACCAGTTACGTTTGTCCTCTGGCAATGAGCACAGACCTGCTTATCAGGTCTGTGCTGAATAAAACTCACCAATGATGCAAACACATAATTGCAGCTCAGTCATCAATGAAATAAGACTTATAAACATTTTTCTGGTGAAGATCAGTGGTTGCAAAACTTTTGTCACTTTGACCTCCACTCCATGACACATTGATAGTCAGAACTTTTATCAGTTGGTTACAAATACTGGGAACATAGTCAGCATTCTTATTTTCCTGGTTTTCTTTCTATATTGATTTAACTCAAGAGCAAAACCGCTGTCTTCATATTTGATTCATGAGCATCCCCAGATTGTTTTCTTTTTTCTATAAGACTATATTTCTTATCCTTAACTTGGCTCTCTGGACAAATCTTTCTAACCTAAACAGACAGTATTTAAAAACATTATTTAGCCCAGATCAGATGTTGATCTTGTAATATTTACACTTACAAATACATCTGCTTAAAAACAAGACAATATTATTTATATTTAAAATATTTCAACCTGTGCCTATCCTTTCTCTACTAATATAGAATGAATATAATTATATATGCAGCGATAGCTGCTTCAGCTTGTGCCGATTGCATCCCACTGCTCTTTCAACTACAGCTTGTCCCTCAGAGGTGCGATGATGCTGCAGAGCTGAGAACAGTCTCGATACGCCACCAGGCCGCCGCGGTTGGCCCAGCGCTCTGCTCCTTTGCACTCGGTGTTGGGCTGATGATAGGTCAGTTCCATCAGGTGATCCGGCGCTCTCGAGCCGGACCGCAGAGACTTTGTCAGGTCCACCACGCCGCCTCCGAGGGCTCGGAGCAGCGCGTGAGGAGCGCAGGAGTCCCACTTGAAGGTGCTCCCTTCGGAGAGGACATAGACGTCGGCCAGGCCCTGAATAACGCACAGGATCTTGTAGCCGGCTCCGGAGGCGTACATCAGCTTGTCGCGGCCGCACAGAGCACTCAGGGCTTCCTTGACTACGGGTTTCTCACTGGAGCTCAGCACCACAGACAGCCCTGGTCCTGGTACAGCTTCTGGCCGGGACACCGAGCAGACGTTGATGCTGCCGCAGGAAACGCCCCAGAAATGCTTCCCCCTCCAGCTGTGAACGCAGCATTCAGTAGGTTGAGAATAGGTTCTAAATGCTCATTTGGAGCCATGTAGGTAAAGAGTTTTTGTAGAAGCCGCTCCCAACAGCGGCCTGCTGCATCTGTGACAACGGTGGGGCAAGTGATCCAGAACAATTCAGCGAGGGACCGTGCAGCTAAACAATGAGCTGCAAATCCCCGTAAAAATCCTTAAAGCTGAAAGTAACACTCTCTGTAAGCTCCTCACTGCGAGCATGTGGTCATTGGTACGTAGTTATTATAAATATACAAAATATAGCTGCTTTTAGGTCAAATGCCGCTCATGCGATGGACTTCCTAACATCCTGGTTACAGAGTGGTTTACACGGTTCAGGGGCTTTATGGCTGAATGTGCCCTTGTCATCTAAACGCTCCCAGCGGATTCCTGACTGATCAAGTGGTCAGAGTTTACTGGTCCGTCTCAAACTGGAACATGGACCCTAACGGTATATTTTAATAAAGATTCAGCCGGAGGCAGCTGTAGATTATTTCCCAGAGAAGGAAAACGCTTATATTAAAAATATCTCAGTGGCAACTTTTCAATACCACTACTCTGCCATAACGTTTAATTTTGTGATGCCTACAATGCATTGCTGTCATCGCCGTGTTAATCACATGAAACGTTTAGCATTGAGCGCATAGCAATGAGGATGTTCTACTAGACTGCATTAAAACAAGAGGTGATTCCGATGTTCGTGAATCGGGATGACAAAAGATCAAAAAACATCTCTCAACACGAATCCGCTACAATACCGTCACTAACTAGAGGACGGCACATTACAGAGGTTTTGATCTAAACTTACCCTCCACCCGCTGGGTCTTTGTGGTTGAAGGGCTGGTTGATGACGCCCATGACGGGCTCCCCTGTGCTCCGGACATAAACCCCGATTAGGACCAAAGCGCAGTGCAGCCCTGAAGGAGCCAGGCGGCCCTCCTCCAGCACCTCCTCCCTGCCCTCAATGTACTGGCTGGTGGCATCTGAACGGAAAAACAAGACACAAGCGGATCTTGCTGAGCCTCAACTCTCGGCGGCGTTTACTCACCGGATAACTTCAGCTTATCAGACGGTAAAAAACCTCTCACCTATGGGGTCGATCCAGATGCCGAGCTCAGAGGGGCTGAGGGGCACCGTCAGACCGTCCGCGTGGGCGTCGATGGTCGCCGGATCCTGGTGGATGGCTCGAGCCAGCAGAGACGCCGCTGTGTGGTCGCCATCCAGCACCGTGGCCAGCAGCGCCGCAGTCTCCTGCGGCGTGTTGCACACCGTGACCGCCACGCTCTCTCCTGGGGACAGAGAGAGTTTAACGTCTAGTATTAATTATCAAAAGTTTTTAATATATACACAGTGCCATCTCCAGGGACCTCAAATACCTTTGCGTGACGAGTGACACGTGGGTGTTTGACCTTTTATATTCAGATTATTCCAATGAAATATGCTTTGCTCACTGGGAGGTTCAAGTGCAGATTATTAAATAGAGTTTTTTCTATGTTTCTAGTATTTAGTCTACCCACATAAAGCTTGAGTGATACTATTATACAGGACTTCTCAATCTTACATCATAGTTGAACAGATACAAATCACTAGCATCAACTGAGCATTCAGTTGAATCTCTTTAAAGACAATGGAGCACAAGTTCTCCTGCACAGAAAAAATACCTGGCCTGCAGTTTTCGATTGAAGAATTAAAGCCAAACTGATTATACACCATTAAAATGTACCATCTGACCACAATGTCATCCAAAATCACAGCTGAAAGTTAAGAACGATATCGATATAACGATATATAACAACGAAGTCCTTACCAAGCCCATTTTCAAATTTGTTGGACTCCTCTCCATGAATGAAGCCCTCCATCTCAGGGAACTGACCAAGGAAAAGATAGAACATGATTACACACCAAATTCTGGTTGATTCAGACGCTCCCCCCCCCCACACTACTTCTCCTACCTGAACGCCGACGTCATGCCGAATCATCTCCTGGATCACCACGTCAGCAAGCGTCTTGAAGTCCTGGACGAACTTCTTGTTCTTGTCGTCTCCGGTCTTCTCTTGAACGAGCAGCTGAAACAGAGGAGCCTCCTGCCTGCAGACGCGAGCCACGTTGGCCGCTTTCTCCGCGACCCGGAGCAGCAGCCTCAGAAGATCAGCCATGCCTGAACAGAGGGAAAAGAACAGAGGGGTTTAACATGGAGAAGGATAACTGCGAAAGAGAAGAGTCAAGTCACACTTGCATGCCGAGCTAATTATAGCCTCGAAATGAAAACAGGTCATTTCTAAAAAAAGAAAAAAAGAAAGAAAGAAATAGATGTGCGCGTGTGTGTGTGTGTGTGTGTGTGTGTGGGAGGAAAGCGGCTTGAGGTCACATGTGAACATCACAGTCTCTCTGCTGAAGTCAAATGCCTCACAGATACGCAGCTTGAAAAGTCCCCAGCAAAAATCTCAACTTCCAAATAGTAATCAGTCAATGATCAATTCAGAGAACATACAAATATTATTATGTAGAAAAATCATCTTACAGTAAAATACTGGCGTATAAATAACAAAGTGACTATTTAGTCACATAGTGCTGGGTGCTGAAATGAATGTACTGAAATATTACACATATTGTTCACCGAGGATGGAAAAAGACCTCCATGAACACAGTATTTTGCAGATATGGATGCATCCCACTTCAGTCAGCGAACTATTTCAACATCACTCGACATCCCAGTAAACTGTTTCGGGTTTAGCTTAGATTTATGACCTTAGATAATGAAGCGAATGAGTTTAAAAACCTCTTTAAAATAACATGACATTAATACCAAAACGCGGCTTACACACCGATTGTTTTTTCGGTCAACCGCCGCTATCTGTGCAGTCAGATATATTTTTCCCGTCCGCGTCGCCAAACCCGGATGATTGGAGTCGGAGAGGACGCAGTTTCCGTACGACGCGCTGTTAAAACGCTTCATTAACGCCTTCTGCTCGGGTTTCTCTACGTCAGTGCGAGCTTCCTCTCGACGGAAGGGCGGATACATCTCACATCACAGCCGGTCCGCCCGGAAAGGTGGAGACACAGCGGGAGGGCTCGGTGAGCTCTTTAACCAAGCGGCAGACATTCGGAAGCGCTGCGGCGCTGCGTTCACAGGCAAATGGGAAGTTCAAGCTTCCGAGGTCGGAGGTTGTAAAGCCTGGTTTAAGGCGTGAGGGAGATCGAATGATGAAACTTTAACAAATGTACTTCCAATTAGCTTAAGGTTTTATTGAAAAATACTCGATTTGTCATTTGAGTTTAACGTTTCTGTTTTGGACTTTTGTTGGTGTAGCCGAGGGTTATGTTGCAGCTATACTTAATGATAATAAAACAAGAACTCCGTTGTTTGCATCAAGGCGGCAATGACTTGACTTGTTTGAGTCACACCACCGAACCTTTACATCCGTTTCTGACCTTCACAATAAAAGCCGTAGATACCTACTCTGAAACACTGTTTAAAAAATAACTCTTAACGTAACTCCACATTATAGATAACATAGTTAATCTGTTAACTATGTTAATCATAGGGGCATATTAAAACAAAATTAAAAAACATTTTATTGAATTAAATGCTGAAACATTGTTGTTTAATATACATAAAAATGACTAGAAAAAGTGTTGAAAGTCTTTGCTTCACTATAAAGAGCTCCAATTATTTGTCTTTTCATCCACGTACATTACTGTTCTTACCAAGTCGCCCTGGATGTTCTTAATAAATGTATTTGTTTTAAAGAAACTTTACACAGTTTTCTGCTTTTTACAAAGGGTGATATACAAACAGCGGCATGTTTTATTCAACCTTATTTTTTCTGAAAGAGATTTTGATGTATGACAAAGGTTGTTTTTACAACAAACTGTACAGCTCATGTGCTGGACATTATCGGAAGCACTAAAAACAACTGTGGCATTTAACAGACCACAAGTGTCGGATTCAAAATTGAAAACAGGAAAATGCTTCCATTACGTGGTTCTTATACTCCATTGCAGGGCCCAACCCACACACACATACACACACACACACATACTCGGGTAATTGGAGAAACCAACATTGAGCATGGTTCATTCTAAGAGCAAATGACATTTGGTCAAAGCTTTGGCAACTGATATCCATTAGTCATCCATTATGTAGTGCGCATCAGATGAGAAGCCTTTCTGTGGTTGATCAATACAGTTTAGGGTCCTCAGTGAACTGGGCGAGGCTGTCCATACACTGCTGGATGAGCCATCAGTTACACCAGGAGCCTTACTGCACGGAGGAGTTCCTTCAGATGGAGGTAAGAAATGAAATGTTGGGGTGATTTTGATTTTTCTAGATTAGACAAGAATACACAAATATAGCATGGCAAGTGAATGTATTGTGTTAAAACTGTATTTAATGTTTGATCACCATCACAACATCCTCATGTGAGAGTAGAAAAGATTTGTTTGATGTTGTTTTGCAGGCCTCAAAGAACAATATGTCCGACCTGGAGAGTGGCATACTCACTATAATCAAAGTTTTCAACAAATACTCCAGACATGAATCCAGTCTGAAGAAACACGATCTTAGAGCGCTTATCAACTATGAGATGAGTCATTTCATCATTGTAAGTTGTAGAAGTGTGAAATTATAATGTGTTTCAGAACTGTGCAGAATAATGCTCTCGAAAGCAACTTTAAGATTATAGACGCTTAACAAACATTGATCATTTTTAGGTGTATTTTGAGTGTGCAACAGTGTGTGTGGTTTTATATTAGACATAATGTTGTTGTAGTCCATTTAGTCAATTACCGAGTACATTTTTGACATACTTGTCTGTGAGGATTTCTAACGTTAGGTACTTTCTTTTAGTTCACTTTATTTGGGAGGCAAATATTATCTTTTTTACTCTGGTAAATTGATTTAAAGGTTATATTTATTCGTCAGATTGTGGTACAAATTATGAATCCAATAACAATCTTTGATGTATAGCTATAAATAAGCCTATGGTACTTGCTGAGCTTTAAGGTGACATGAACGCATGTTATCTGGTTCATCAAACCAGATTTCTTCATCAAAGCCTGCAGGCCAAATGTTTTAATATATCCTGGTGTTTCATGCACATTTAAACCTCATGGTGTCACCAGAGGCGCTACAGACTTTTAGTTTTATTAAATAAATGGCCTGCAAATGTTTTATTGTCATTCAATTTTCTGGACAGAAAATCAAGGAGAAGGACACGCTGGATGAGCTCTTTGCGGACCTTGATCAGAACGGAGACCTGGAGATTGACTTCAAAGAGTTCATCGGCCTCGTCGCCATGGTTACCTCAGCATGCAACGAGCTCTTCATCCCAAAACAACCATAACAATTAGTCATTACTCAATAAACATTTAAGGAACACCAAAAAGAGTGTCCAAAACATTTTTATGGTGTCTGAGAAGATTTTGACTACAAGACAATTACATGTTTGGTATTATACAAGTTTGTTGCATGAATAAAAATGCATGATGACAATTCATAAAGAACCATACATCTGCTACAATGGCCGTCGGTGTCACTGCATCTGAAATCCGTCATGAACTCAGAAGCCAGTATTTCCTATCTTCAGATAAACCACAGATTCACCGCCTCAGGTGACTGTCCATGAAATCCAGGATCTTTTCCCAGGCGTCTTGCTGTGCAGCAGCATGAGGTGCGGGGTGACCTCCCCACAGAGTGTACACTGCAGGAGGAAGAAAACAGCATTATGATTAGTCTAATGTTAAAAGTGCAATGACGAGTATGAAATAGGACTTGTCTGAAGGGGAAATGCAGCTCATGAATAAAGCTCACGTTTTCTTGGTTTGAAGCTCCACAGGGACACTCTTGAATTTGGTGTGTACGGCGGTTCAATAAGGTGACCAGCACCGGGGTAAGACAACAGGGTGAGCAGTTGGCATTTACCTGCAGCCCTCAGGGTTTGCTCAATCTAGTGACAATTAAAACAGCGCCAAGCAAAATGACCAATAACCTGAAGGTGAGCCTATAAACAACACAAGTCAATCTCAAAGTTCATATATTTAAATGCAAGTTACAGTTAAATAATACAGTTAAAGTGAATGTGTGTGAGATCAAGACTACTCAAATGTTTGACTTACCAAATACCACATATAATCAAAAAATAAAATCAGTATTAGAGCATAATAGATGCTTTTTCCATAACATAATTTAAAATGCAGTTTACCAGGTTTGCATTCTCCATACTTGAGGCACTTAGATCATCTTCACCCACTATGTACATTAAAGGACAGGGAAGGTCCTCTAGCTGTAAAAAAAAAAAAACACAAGATGTCATTCTAGAGTTTATTTAACTAACATAAGATACAAATGTGCATATTGTCTTTATATTTTGTATAGCCTATATTTTGTATAAGCCTAAGTGTGTACGTGAGTAATATTGTGGATTGGTACTATCTTCACCTTCACTTTGCTCTCAGGGGAAAGGTTTGCAGGCAAGGACATCGCTTTAAAACTCACACAGCCTTGATCATCAAACTGCCAATGTGTCTGCTCACTAAAAGGCCAAGTTAACAGAAAAAATATCAGTAATCAGTTGTTGGAGAAATAGTTGAAAACAAAGCCTCTGAAGCTATTTAACTAGATCTGAATTGATTGAAGCATTTCAATTTTAAATTTCCTATTACATCTATAATACTAACACTTTACTTTTCAAAGTTTTCAGTCCGGCCATCTGCATCTGTGAGTTTGATGGTGCTTCCGACTGGGCCATTGATACAAACCAAACAGGAAGGCTGGAGGAGAAAATTGTAACTGTTGAAAGGCAATGTGAGGTCATAAGAAACATATGTGATTTTGCAAAGAGCTGTGAGTTGATCAAAGCGTAGATAATGAAATGGTTGACGGAGAAAGTCCTATCCGACATACCTTGACACCAGCTCTGGTGGCAATTCTAAGGCTTAGGTAGACCCCAAAGGAGAGACCTACAATCCCAATTCTGTCGGCAACGACCTGACGATGATCTTGAAGTAAGTGGTATGCTGACTGTCCAAACAGATATTTCAAAGGGATGATAAAATAATCAAGGTAAATGGTTAATGGTAAAGTTATTCCAAAGTGAGTATAGTGTACTTAACAAAAAACTGGAAATGAAGCGTCGTCTCCTACTTTGAAATATGGATCGCCAACATTGACACGATTGTGAGGAGCAGGCAAATCTTTATGCCCTAAGTAGGCAAGAGAGAAGCTAGCATAGCCCTTGGATGCAAAAAGGGCGGAGCGGTACTCCACCAGTCCTCCACCCATTCCCCAAAGGTCCAACACAGCTGGAAAAGGGCCTGGGCCTGCAAGAAATCAGTAAAGTAGGTTGTGTTCAGTCAAAAACTGTCTTTAAAAAATGTGAGTGAATTCATTAAAAATTGTGCTCACCAGGCGGTAAAAACAACGTCCCCACAACTCCATCCTGGCGGATCTCTGTTCTCCGTACGCCTGGTGCCATGTACCAGCGCTCAGTAGTTACTGCTGCCAGCTCGGTGATCTTTCTCTCACTGGGTGACACGTGGCCCTCCAGTAATGACAGTAGCATCACGTATGGAGTCTCTACATTTTTTTTCCTCAGCCTGAAACAAATGTTTCAATAATTTAGTATTCAGCATTGTCAGGATTTCCCCTCATCCTTAGATGCTCAATAACACATCTGTGTGAAGCCCATGCAGATTTAAATAAGGCATGATTAAATAAACCTGAGGTGATATTGCTTGGATATCACATTTTATTCCATCAAATCTAATTTCTAAGATGAGTGGAAGATGGAGGATTACATTTTTTAAGCAGTCAGTATTTTTGTTTCACTGCTGAAAGGTTCAAATGCAAAATGAATGAAAGCCTATTAAAATTTGATTAAATGAAACAATAGTTATTAAAAGGTTTGTGAAAAAGATTAGATTATTATTTACAGCAGAGGTCTTCAACAGGGGGTCCGCGGAGGTACTGCAGGGGGGTCGCAACATTTTGGTTGATAAGACAATTTTCTTTTCTTTTTTTATTAAAAAAAACATTTCAACAATTTTTTTTTGTCTTCAGAATCAAAATTGTATTTATTGTTTTGAAATACACATTAACATGAATCCAACATATTCTAGCGAACGGATAAACATACATTCAGCTGCCCACAGGAGCTCTCTAAAGCTGGGCACCGGTTCACTCACAGCGCCTTTCGTGCAAATACGACAGCACAGGCACCAGCCAATAAGATCACGTTTATGCTCACGTCTAGCGCAAAGCTCAAAGATATAAGATGGCGGACAGAACTCCGTAGAATAGGGGGTCCCTGCTCCATCTCGCCATCAGTTTGGGGGTCCTTGGCCTAAAAAACGTTGAAGACCCCTGATTTACAGTGTTTGTGGTTTGCTACAGCTACAAAAGTCAACTCAAAAGTTGGGGTTTCTTTGTCATTCAGCTTGTTTTTATCACCTGCCTTAAACCTTCTCTTGAACCAGGAGCAGGCTGCAATCCCCAGAACAGTCCCATTGGCTCACAGCCCACGTATGAACCTCCAACTGAATGATCCCTGGTCACTTTAGATGAGAGAGAATCACAGAGGGTAAAAGATTACTGCATAGAAGTCTAAATTACTGAAATGATCTGATTTTAAAAATGTGTATCCACAAAATATAGATTCAATGTTATATTGTTGTTTTCCTTTACAATCTGTTTTTTAGCTGATTGAGTTGGAACTAGATTACGCTCAATTGCTCTTGATGCTCAAATCTCCTTTTAGCTTTAATAAATTGTATAATCAGATCATCAGTATCTTTAATCGGACTATTGTGTATAATTCCATATGATTTATTAAGTTGATACATTATATTTGTAATACTTACATTATTTCTAAAGCATTACATGTAATATAGGGAATATACTGTACTGGGACTTACAGTTGACAGTGCCATCTGCATTTGTGTTATAATGGGCAAATGCCTCCCAATGGTCACCTTCATCACTTTGCATTTGTGCACACATTGTGATGGGACTCTGTGGTGGAAGGAAACATCCTTTGATGCTGATGTGTTCATCTATTAGGGCGCGAACAGGGGCGGCTGTCAACAGAGGAGCTGGTTTAAAGCTGCTGTTCCATCGAACTCCACCTACAGGTAGAGGAAAGTACATTACATTACATGTCATTTAGCTGAGGCTTTTATCCAAAGCGACTTACAATAAGTGCATTCAACCATAAGGATTCAAACTCAGAAGAGCAAGAAACAAAGTGCAATTTCCTCAAATAAGCCAATTTACAATTTGCTATAGATGAGTAGCGTTATAAGTACAATTTAAGTGCTACAATTTGTTAGTCTTTTAGTCGAGGTAGAGTCTGAAGAGGTGTATCTTTAGTTTGCGGCGGAAGATGTGAAGGCTCTCTGCGGTTCTGGTGTCTTCAGAGAGCTCGTTCCACCATTTCGGAGCAAGGACAGCAAAGAGTCGTGATCTAGTCGAGTGTTTTGCTCTCAGTGAGGGAGGAACGAGCAGTAGAAAGTAGTACATTAAAACAAAACAATACAAATAATTGGTAATTATCCAAATTCTGAAATGACAATTTCAATGGGATGACAAGTATCAGAGACCTTTTTGCACATACACAACCATCAGGTTCACTATCCAACTTAAGGTGAACTCGGAAAGAGGACAGGAATCCAATAATTAACCCTGTGATGAATCAGTCCCCTTCCACTCCACTGTATACTTCTGCAAAACACAGTTAACTAGAGCCAACGACGAGGCGTGGGCCGTGTTGTTTTCACTGACTCAAGTGCAGTAATTCACGATAGAAGACAGTTGAAGAAAATGCAATATCTTAAAATGGGTGCAAATATATATATTTAAAAGTACACCTCTAGGTTTTTTGAGCTTCTGATTCATAAACAACCATGAAGATAAATGGTGAAGAAAGATAACTCATTTGTAGAGCTTGTAGGAATGAATATTCAGACATGCCCTTTAGTCTTAAAATGAATCCTAACATTTACTCTACCCGTAATTTCTAATAATGATTTTTGAGATTAATCTGATACTTGAAAATAAAATAAAAGGCTAAAATGGTCACACTAATCAAAATCACAACTTCATCCAAATGCAACAGTTGAAGACCTGCAGTATCATAGCAGCACATTTAGCCAGAGTCAAAGTAGATCCCACTGCTCATTAAGTTCTTCAAAGACCCCTTAGAACTACAATAAAAATGGTCTTACCCACAGCCCGATGCAAATATGCCAGGTTCCTGTGTACACGCATGCATGCAATCATTATAGTTTGGAGTTGTCGGACCATTGACTGCCTCAAATTAACTCTGAACATTCGAGTGTTTCATTTACGTTTTACGCAATACACAAAGCCCTTCCGGGTCATATCTATTTATTAAAAAAAGATTAACGGCGGTGTACAGTTAAACATTCAACTTGACAACTGATCTAACATTTAACTTATTTGCTGGAAAGGCATGTAGCCGTATTTTTACCTCTGCCTCTCTGTATTGAGTTAGAAAACATGCTGCTTTGTAGTCCTGAAACGTGAATCATTTCCGTTTATACGTCACGCATTATATTCAGCTTTGACCCACTTGTGAACGTGTCCAAGCAATCTCTTTTGGAGTAAAAGTAGGAATGCTGCAAAAAAGATGTATCCTGTTCTGCATTTAAAATATGTTCAAAGTGAACTATTAGCTATTAGATGACGCATGCGACAGCATTTACAAGTTGGAATTCAAGCAATTTTAAACTGAAACATATGTGATTTTGCTGGGGACAATGGAGAATAAATCAAATATTTTACATTCAGTTACTGTCAAAGTAGCATAAATATAAATGTTTGCATTATTGATTGTTCTATTATACATTTTGTTAATAGTTTCGGCCCCAATCTTATGTTTGTATGCATAATTTACACGTGTAGCATTATTTTACATACTGTATACCATCGTGTATTTATACGATTTTATTTAGGCGACTTTAAACTACACACAGCCTACGGAAAGAAAAGTAGATAGCTTTTCAAAGTAAACTTTGCACTTTCGTAAAATGATAGAATAAAACAGTGAAGTACGTAATACAAAGCAGATATGGTTATAATATTATTAGATATACTCCATCATTGTCCCCAGAACAAGTCGTGTATGGGGAAATCCACACAAATAATCTACGTAATACATCCAAGGAGTCTTACGCTGAAAATAAATTGTTAGCACAGAGTTGTCTTTCCGGATCCACTGCCCTCACTTCCGTGTTGTTAACACGGTACAATCAACTAGGCCTCGAGAGTAAAGTTTTAAAAACTGTAGGCAACCAAAGAGCTTATCGATCTCACGGCACCTTGAAACCGTTGTCTCCCAGTGCTCAGGTCGGTATCATCTGTCCCTGTGTTCAGGTTTGAACAGTTGGTGCTAATCTGTTCTATGACCGCTGCTAACCATGCTAATCGCTGTGTTTGTGTGGGTGGAACGCTCGCTAACACTCACGTTAGGTGCTTGACTGAGTCAAGTACTCTCACATGCAGAGTAAACTACAACGTCTATGATTAAGTTAACGTTAGCTAACTGAACTCCCTCGTGGTACCTAGCTAACTTATGTTGACTGGTAAATTAAAGATATTCTAGTACACCGTGGGCAGATGCCCTCGTAAAGAGGCAGATTGTTGCATGGTTAATTAGCTACAGTATATAATTTACTTGCCTTATTAAAGTATAACCTGCAATTCTATTTAATTTTTAAATTTGATATAAACGTTTACAAAGGACAATATTGCATTAGTGTCCTGTTGACAAAGTAACGTTGGGAGTTGTCTTTGTGCAGTAGCTAACGTGAGTTTGTACTGCTTAAACTATTCAAATGTTATGGCCACACTACCACAAGAAAAAGGACGTATGTGACACACTAATTAATTAGTTTCATGGGATTTCATCTCTGTCTTTGATTAACAGTAGCTAGAGTAGGTCCAGATTCCTCATTCAACACCCCAAATAGTGCTCTTTTAGATTTGAACCTACACTTTTTTTATATCTGTTAAAATGGGGAGACAGCTGTCATAGGCTATTTAAAAGCATTGTATTTTGTAACTACAGTTATTTTCCCACTCCTGCTTAAAAATGTTGTGGGCTAAGCTTAAAAACAAGTCATGATGTATGTTAATACATTTGATTCAATTTGTCCTTTTTTTTTGTTCCAGGTTTTGAGCTCCCACTCAGATCAAACTAAATGGCCCAGTTGGTGACCGTCGGGGCCAGCTATTAATACACTTTGTAGGTGTAACATCAGTCCGCAATGGGCAGTCACTTCCGTAGCTACATCTGGGACCCGGTGCTCATTGTGAGTCAGATTGTGTTGATGCAATGCATCTACTACAGCTTCTTGGGCCTTTGGTTAGCTGGAGTGGAAAGCCTGGTGCAAAGTAGTCGGTCATTGGACCAGATCTTCAGCTATGAAGTAAGTTCTAAGATCTGTCAGTTGTCTGTGGCACTTGTGTAGACTTTCCTAATAATGGTATTTCAATTTTGCTCTGCTTTCAAAGCTCCTTGGTTTTGCAACAATTCAGGGCAGGCTCTCAATGATGGCGTTCATCTTGAACTCTCTTACATCGTAAGTTCTTTTGTCTTTTTTTTTTCTCTGTACATCCCAAGATATGAGAGCTGAAACACCTCTTACTAAAATGCTGATAAAATTGCACAACAAAGCTATTCACAATTAAAGGATTGTCACACTATGGGGACTAATCTACTGAATCATATATATATATATATTTAATGGATTTATATATGGAAAGAATTGAACATTTACAACTTTGCAGGGGCATTTTGGTAATCACACAAAACTGAAACATAAATGAGCATGGCTTGTATTGTAACCTGCCTCTGCTATTTTCCCTGCAGTGCCCTTGGTCTGTGGTTCTTCATCCGTCGGGGAAAGCAGTGCCTGGACTTCACGGTCACTGTGCACTTCTTCCATATGATTGGGTGCTGGATCTATAATACTCATCTTCCATCTACCCTGTCCTGGTGGCTCGTCAATGGAGCCTGCATGGTTTTGATGGCTGTACTCGGAGAGTACTTGTGCATGCAGACTGAGCTCCGGGCTATTCCAGTCAATAGTGGACCCAAATCTAACCTGTGAAATTTTGTCGATACCAGGTTGAAAATTTGTGGACGTTTAACTCCTGAGGAACTCGCTCAGAGGAGGTTTTTCACTACTTTCAAAAGAAATGGAACATGAGATTCCCTCCACGTAGATGTTGGATCTATTTTCTGCAACTGATAAACCAGATGAACTGATCTATTTATAAATGTTGGACAGCTGTGTAGCAAAAATGCATGCTTTATTGCTTACAGAGGCAAATATCAATTTACACCATTCTCTGAACCTCATCACTGTACATTTTATTTAAGTAATTGCACTTTTGTGTTCATTTTAATTGCGCTGCATTCCATTTTTAAGAATTACGATTTTTTTTTCTTTCAGATTTGTGCCCATCTTCAAATGTCAATTGAAACTTGCAGACTCTTATAAAGCAGCAGAGCAGCAACATTCTCTTTCCCACTCTCTTTGTGTTGGTAAAATTACAAGCTGGCCGGGCAAACAAACGTGACCATGATGTGAAAGGGTCTTTTGGTTTTAGAATTCCAATTTTAGTCACTGCACTTAAATTTCAATTTGCAAAGTTACCTTTTGAGATTTTATCATGTTTTCTTGTTCATGTTGGGTAACAAGTTCAGTGTGTAAACATGTATGCTGAAGTTTTTTGTTGCAGTAATCAATCACATTCTAAATCTAAATGTTTTCTCGTTCATAATCTCAACGCATCATCAAGTATAAAATTGGGCTTACGATTCATTTTGCACACAATGCTCCGTTTTGTCCTTGTCGAGCTCGTACATAATATCACACCACTTGCGTTGTTTGTCTCCGTCGCTTTATGTCATGATTTATTATGCAGAAATGTGGGCCACTTCGGGGACGGTTTGTCAGCCACCAGCTGCGTTCTGACAGCAGACTCTGTGTTTCTGTGGGGGCTGTGAAGTGACATGTGCAGCACTAGTGGCTTCTGGAACACTTCTTATCTTATGGCATTTAGAACGCTGTCAAAATTAACTACCTATTGTTAGAAAACCATGTCCTGGAACACATACTAGAATATATTTTTATTTTGTGTGATGAATTTCAGCTCAAATCTCTGCAGTTTTGATAGTGTGGACCATGCAGTGTCTGCTTTTGAGGCAGAGGTTGATGGTTAAAAGCTGTATAATAGTTCGAGAATGATGAGAAATTCACTTATTGGCTTTCTTGTTGAGTTCGATAAGGACAGAAATTATGTCTCATGTCTGGCCATTTAATATAATGGACCTATAATACCATATAGGGGTTGACGTGGCGCAGGGGTAGAGAGGGTGCGCTGGGAACCGCAAGCTAGGTGGTTCGAGCCCCGGCTGCTCCATGTCGAAGTGTCCCTGAGTGAGACACCTAACCCGGGGCTGCTCCCTGGGCCAAAATGTAAAAAGCCATGGGTTAAAAATGCAATGTAAGTCACTTTGGATAAAAGCGGCCTCAGCCAGGGGTTTGCTTGTTTTGGATTGACGAATTGGAAAAAGCTAGCTTTAGTTTCATAATTGCACAAACATGACAGTGGTATCAATCCTCTCTAGAGAAAGCATTTAAGCGTATAAGTGTCAACCCATCTTTTTTCATAGTTTCTTGAGACAGCTGCTGAGAAAGTTTCCACATGCACTGCGACTTTTCTATTCTTTAACCTTAAATGTTAGTTTTTATAATGTTTAAATACACAGAGATGGACCTATTAATTTAATTTACATTTTTGACTTGTTTCTTTTTCGGGAACAACACAAGACAAAGTGCACATAATTTGTCCTCACTGAAGATTAAAATATAGGGTGTTTGCATCAACATCAAGGAATTTTGTTGCAAGTACTTTGATGCATATGCGGTTATAAAACACCACAAGTTCATATGAATGCTTGTAAATCTATGTTAGGGAACCAAAGGTGAAGAAACACTTGGCCGTTACGCTTCAGACATGAAAGATGGGTCCTCTAATGAGGGGCAAACCACAAGCCTGTCTGAAGGATTTGCACCCTGGGCCAAGATGCTTCAATGTGTCCTACTGCCTCTTCTGGAAGTGTCCAAGTGGAAAGGAGCAGATGGGAGAAGTACTAATGAGTAAAACTACTGGTTGCAGTGCTCATTACCAACACTGCTTCAGGCAGGGCTAAAAACAGAAGCTGTAGTAAGTGAGTTGAATTACTGCATCAATTAAAGGCATCACTATTTCACCCCTCTGTGTTTCTAGATTTTTGCTATCTGTTTTGCTGAAGGTCCTGCACACACACACACACACACACACACACACACACACACACACACTGTATGTTTTAAACATGGCGCTTTATTATTACAATCACATTACTTTGCCATATATTGCTTTATACAGTCTTGAAAATGTGCTATTTTATTAGTAAACTGAAGAAAAACAATATTTCTTTTACATTCTAAAGTTCTTTCCGTGTTTAAACAGTCGGTAGGGTTAATTTCTTATGGTATGATATTATTATAATCATTTTCATGCTTTTTTCAACAGCCTAGAGAGGGATGCGAGTCATTTCTCTAAGAAGTGATTGTACATATTGCTCATGCTTTGAGGATATCGCAGCTGTTTTTGTATTCTCACCACCAGACACACAATGGATGACATAATGCCAGCATGACATAAATAGAAACAACTAGAACAAACATGCTAAGGAAGGTGGGCGGGGGATGAATCTGCATAAAAAGGATGCAGATACTCTGAGGAACTATAGCCTAACTGCATGCACAGATCAATACACCACACATGTTGTCCAAGGTGAAAACATTGTTTTCAGTATTTTGAAGCACTGTCATTAACATTTTCATGCATTTGGGATCAAAGAGATAAGGCCCATGAGGACCAGAATATAAGGAAATATGCAAATTGTGACACAGTTTTAGAAAAACAAAACAAATCAATGCTTTCACTCATTAATTTTCAGTTTGCTCTGAATCGAGGTAAACACTGCAGTATAAGTACAGAAAACACCAGGTTCTTTGATGAAAACGTAACCTAAATACTGATCCATAGTGATTGAACAACCTTTATAATTAGTAATATCTCACCATGGCTTATGACTTAATGTGTGAAATGAGGGGGAATGAAGCCCAATATATTGATTCTGTAATAGTAATTTCTGTTGAGAGTCTTTGTGGCTACTTTTGAAGCTTAATCTCAAACCTGCATTTCTCCAAACAAGATTGATTAAAAGCATGAAACAGATGAACTGAGCAGCACCGTTAATCTGTTTTGCTTGATATCATAATTATGCAATGCATTCATGAGTCAATCATAACTTTAAATAAAATTGATAAACAATAACGATTTATTTTTTACAAAAATAATGTTTAGCTTTTGCATATCATTTGACTTTATATTATTTGTAATTGTTAAAAATTGTATTAAATTATTCTAGTTCTATTCTAAATGATTAGTCTTTGACAATCTGTAATATATTACACCCCTGTGTTGTCTGTATGGATACTGTATGAAATACTGAGTTTATTTGGGTTTTAGTAATATTGTTGCAAGCGAGCATGTTCACACAAAGTGGAGCAGTTATTAATGAAAAAACACTGAACATTCACAATTAAGATTTCCTTTTCTACACAAACATTGACAGGTCAGAAGTTTGATCGATCATAATACTGAACCAAAGTTAGGGACGAGGCTCAGAGAGCAAAGAGGAGGAACTGAATTCATGAGGTCTTGTCAGGATGTCGTTTTTGGTGTCTTTATAGCAGCCATGCAACATCAACCACAATAGGCCGAAGTGTTAGGGGGGCAAAGTGTTGATTGTCACTTTCACAAACATTTATTACACTTGGCAATGGATTAAAGGGGCATCCCCCCTAAAATACAGCTGAATTTTGTTTAGCTGCTCGTCTTAGTGTAATTAAGTCTGTCATATAAATGCCTGGTCCTGTTTCTTACGATTTGGTCCTTTCACTGATTAATAAGCTGACAACATATTCACATTTTTTCTTAGTAAAGCAAATATTTGCTAAAATTTGTTGTTATTTTTGTTGAAGTGCTCCTTTAATGCAATCACAATGTGATAATTTATACAAATTCGCTGAATGAAATTGCTTAAATTGTCATTCTTGTCGGGTCGTAATGGAATGAAATTGCTTAAATTGTCATTCTTGTCGGGTCGTAATGTGATCAATACCACTCTCACGTATATACACCAAATGTAAAGCTACAGCCAACATCCAGTTGACTTGGTGTAGCTAAAGGACGAGGAAACAGAGCGCTTAGCTACGTCCAAGGGTGACAAAACCCACCCTCCAATTATGCCTATAGCTCACTAATAAAAACGTTGTTTGATTAATTCGTACAAAAGTGTCAAACTGTTTCAAAGCTCGAAGCAGCTACAGCAGTTATGTGCTAAGCTAAGCTAATGGGCTTTACCGACAGTATCTCTACATTTAGTGTGTGCGAGTGGTATAGATCTGCTTAGCCAACTCCCAAAATCTCAAACTATTCCTTTGACCATCATCAACCCGTACAGGGAGTGGCAACACATTAACACATGTCTCAGAATATGATGAAAGCCTAAACCTCTAAAATACTGCTTAAAAAAACTCAGTTATTTTAGCTGACCTCAGTTGAATCCATCAAACCAAACCTGATAAAGTTCATAAATCTAGTATTCATTGCATTAGATTGTACCGCAGATCATGACAATCTGTCCACTCCTTGTATATTGCTTATCCAGATCCGCAGGTGTCTGGCTGTTTGTATCTGAAATCCCTTCAATACTTGGCTTGTTTGCTTTAGTCTGCCTGGTAAATAGTTTTCTCAACTACAGGATCAAGCTGAAGTACTTGAGGAGATTTAAAACATGATTGATTGATTGGCTAGCCACAGAATAATTGTTACTATTCACTTATCCCTATTAAATCCTTGGCCTTAGGTCTGAACTCAGGAGGACCGACCCTGACTGAATTGGAAGCCATCATCTTCATCACTCCCTCCCCTCCCGCCCTGATTTATACAGGGAACCAGTTGGGCCTGGTCAGGATCAGCCCGCCTATCAGGGGCAGGGCAACGGCAGCGAGAGGTGAACTTATTCTGGGCGAGGAGCTGGGGCTGCACAGGTCGAACAGACTTCCCTGGAAGCGCATCTTCATGGAGTCCTGCCGCAGAGTCTCCCAGATGGAGCTGACTTCCTCCTGGCAGTCGGACAGCGCTGTGAGGGCACATGTATGGAAAGCTTCCCAGTGGCTAGGGCAAAAAAAAAAAAAGATCAAATCAGATCAAGGCAGCGTCTGCCATTTCACTCAAGAATTCCTCCTGTCTACAGCCTTCAGACGTGCACTTGCTGTTGTGGATTAATTTGCTTGCCAGTAATCTATCACTCAGATGGTGGCTTCAAGTAAGTCAAACTGAGCTTGAATTACCATGGCAACTGTATGAGACATGGAATAATATCGCAGATGAAATTGCAAAAGGCCGATTTTTAACAGAAGGCAGATGTGTAAACAGTGCAAGGGTTCTAGAGTGCATGCAGTAACAATGACAAAAAATCCTCCCCTAGAATTTCATTACTGCTGCAGCAAAGTCATAAATTATTTAGTACAATGGCTCAGTGTCTTAACACCATTCATTTATCTATTCTCCCTCTGAGATCACGGCATCTGCTCTTTTTCTCTCCAGCATTCTATCGAAAGATGCACACTTTACATTATACATGTTTGAAATTCAGTTTTGGTCACAGTACTGTAGTTGTCTTTTACAAAAAGGTTTTTATTACAGTCCATCTCAACACATACCGATTCCCGTGGGGGACGTCCCAGGTGCACAAATAGGTGCTGTGTTCTGTTCCCACACTCACTCTATCAATCATGAAGTTATTATCACCTGCACACGGCTTCCACTCCCCTCTCGCTGGTCACATTCTCCTGATAGTTGTCCATGCTGTCTCCCAGCTCCAGGACACAATCAGAAAAGTCCTTGTAAATGTTCTCACACTTCACATCTGAGTCTCCTGACACCATCAGGGACGGGAATACTGCAAAACACACATTGCGGCTTAGTTCAGTGCACAAGCAAAATAGCTATAATAATTAATTTGTAATTTGGTAATCTTTTTCATCTCTGGAACGGTCTCAGTGTGGTTTATCTTTGTCCACATCCCCCCACATCAAACACTGCTCATGATCATGACACTTTTTTCACTAAAACAGTATTCCACTCCAGTGTTCCTTTGTGTACATTTTCAAGTGTTTTCAACATGCTTTTTTTTGCAATCCTGTCATCTGAACTTTATTTTAGGAAAATGTCAGTGCGTTGTGAAGCACACGATACTCCTGAACACTGCCTCATACATTCCTTCCACACAATGCTAAAACACGTCGACACCACAACATTGTGCAGGAGGACAATGGAAAATTAGATCAATTTAAGCAAATAATGTTACTCAAGGAAAATAGACATCAGCTTGTTGTATTTTCGTTATTTTCGGATCGTGCATGGCCAAAGGCGCAATATTACCTAAGTGTAGACACCCAGTTTCTACTGTCGATGGGTGTAGGCTGCTACGAGCAGTGCCGATCTGATAACCCGCAACACGATGGAGACAGATAAAGATTGCAATCATGGCGTGACATTTATGATGCGGGGAAAAAGGTGTTCGGCAGTTCTCCGTGGCAAACCACCCAAAGTTACTCGCAGCCTGAATAAACCCGACGGGGCAGCTTGAGGTATCTTACCCAGGGCGAACAGGAGAATCCCTCCGATCTTTGTCGACATGAAAAATCCCATATCATCCCATTTCTAGCCGAGCCGAGGGCGCGGGATGCTGCCGAGGCGCTCGTGAATCGTAAGGAGAAAAAAAGAAAACAAGCGGAGTGGAGACGCACAACCGATTAAGGGCTCATTATCGATGCGTGTAGGTGTGTATCAGAGATTAAGCGCCGATAAACACTTGGTGTGTATGTGTACAGGGTCCGTGTACCTTTTGATAGTCCCCTTTACCGTAAAAACCAAACAACGAAAACACGGCTTTTCGTTTTAAGCGGTAAAACGGTAGTGGGTGGCCGTTTTCGTTTTTTGTTTAGAACCAAAAAAACGGGACAAACTGACAACTTTTACTTCCATTAATCCCTTTTGGGGTTTTGCCCATAAAACAATAATACGAGGCGTAGCCGCAAAACCGGAAGCACGTAGATTTTCACAGTAAGAATCAACGCAATGGGACGTTTGTATGCTAGAAATCCGTCAGCATGCCAGCGGTTACCAGGGTAACATCAGGAGAAAAGTTGATTGATCAATATGAACAAATAATCCTGGTCCGATGGAATGTGTGTTAGCAAAAGTAGCACACTCGTTACTCTTGGCTCTCAAAATATTGGGGGCATTTCAAGATTGCCATTATTTTATAACTTTGGGAACAAGTATTTAATTTTGCAGGACTAAAAATTATTGGGGGACAGATTTTGGACTGTTCATTTGTTTAAAAATATGCACGTGTACATTACTTAATCATAGAAGCGTACGGAATATAGGGAGAGTTGCATGGGATAAATTATTAAATATCTTCATATGCAAATGCAGGAGCACAACAAATATAGTGAAAGATAAATGCAGATTAATTACGTTTATTTGATTAACAGTCATATTTACTGTGATATTTTTTACTATCGATCCCCTATTCATTAAGAATTTTTGTTTTACAGCTCCAGATATAACATTTGTATCTATTAGTTGAAATTTTAATAATTTTAAAAGCCCAAACATGATTCTCGATTGTTGAATGTGAGAATGTCTTTCTTTTCCTTATTTTATTTCAGAGAAATTGAGATTGGTTCACCCTTTTATTGTCTTTAAAAAAATCCCAAAAGTGGGATGCAATCTGACACATTGCACCAACAGCCCCTAGCAGAGTTGATTCTCTCAAACCAAGGAGAAGTTACATTCCAACACGCTGAAAAATAACAGGTAAACTAACCTGCAGAAACCTCAAGAGAACACTGTTTAATAAGTTGTAACTGTAGCTGCCATTGCTCCACTGAACCACATTTACACTTTTAGAAACCTCCTATATTTGAATGATTGGTAGAAGCAGAGGGGGGGATCAATGGGGAACGCACAATGGTGTTTACATGATGGGGATTTACCTCATTAAACAAATTAACATGGAACAATTTGAAGCTTAGAAATCCAGTTTACAAAAATAAAAAGGACTTGAAAGCTGACAGGGTGATTTATTCTGCCTTCTTTTTGGGCGGTTTGTACCACAATCGTTTGTTTTTCCACAAAAAGTTTAATGACCCAAGGTTCATCTTTAATCACCTTTCACACACACACACACATACTGATAAAAGTCCCTTTCAATGTGGACTGTAGCTCAGTCCGGTTGGTGTCTAAAAGGCGTTGCTCTGGTCAGAGCATTAAAGTCCAGGATACTCTCTGGTCGTTCTTGCAGCAGGATGCGATTCACACATTTGAAACACTCTGCTCGGGTTGGAGATGTTGATCCACTGTAAATGGGAGTCGGGTTACCGCGGGGCGGAAATTAGCTTTGAAAGCCTGTTGGACAGTAGGATGATGGATGGAAACCGACAGTTTTATTGGTCTGTTCCAGCTGCCCTCTTGGTTCGTTTCCGTGGAGATGCTTTAGGAGAAGCTTTGTCTGTAAACACAATGAAAAGATCAGATTTTTGTCACCACATTTTCATGGAGATTAACAGTAATGTGAGCAAACAGATCACTTGTCTGTTTTATCAGTTATTACTTTCAACAAATAGGGATAGAACATGAACATACTCATGATATTGAGATTCTCCTGAGGAATCCAGCTGATGTCCACATCATTCATCCCACCAGTGCCCCTTTCTATTTTCACAGGGATTCTCTTTTTCTGCAAAAGACAAGTTGTTAGGCAACATAATGTAATCTTAAAACCATTTAATCCAAAAACCTGCTTCAATATCAGTCTCCCTGTCTACGGAGAATATTTCCCAGGGGGGTGGATAGAAATCACCCCATGTTAATGTGCACTCTATTCCATCTGCAGCCATTGATTTGATACACAGGAATTATTCGGTTACATTTGCATTAGATGTGCATTGTTAAAACAGAGGAAATTAATCATCCCACGTGCCAAGTAAATCATGTAGACCAAACGTAAATATCGCAATACAAAGAATAAAAGCATTCGAAGACAAGCTCATACCGTCCGAGTTTCCAGAACCTGGTAAATCCCAAAGAGCATCAGCGACACCAGTCCAGCCAGGAAGATGTACAGGAACATTCTGCAGAACAAACAAAAAAGATTTGTATTATTAATAGTGGAAGAAGAGTTCTTAAGTCACTTGGATTTTATGCATTTCATACTCAATAAGTAATGCGTGGCTCCTTGCTGACTCAAGACGTAATGTAGAGTTTGAATAAATTGCAGTTCATTTTAATGACAACGCATGGGCACAATGGGAAGACATCAAAGTTTCAAATTAGTTTTATTGGCAATGGAATGTCTTTAAATATCTGTAGCAATTGAAGATGGAAGTATGAAAACATTTCAATGACCTTTCCTGTATATTCTGCAGTTGACAGAAAAAACAAGCCATAGGGAATTTGAGATTTTAGGATGCAATCTCTTTGCTTTGCTTTAATAATTTGCTGTTAACAGTGTCTGCCTCCAACACCAGCAGCCAAAATTGTGATAACTAATCTCTTTGTGCTAATTTCACACTTCCTTTACAGGTTCTTACATGCGCTACAATTGTCTGGGACTCCAGTGCTGTGAAGCCCTAGAGAGCTGCATCTAAGTAATACGTGTGCAAAAATAATCATTTAATATTTACATAAAACTGAGATGCAGAAATTAGCTTATGTCAACCTACTGATTCAGACATTTTGGTGCTACTGTATAACAGGCAGTCTTCATTACATTTTTTCCAGTTAAATAATATGACAGAGCAAAAACGTTGTCCTCTTTTCAGTAACAAGTTTCCACGTGATAGAACATGGTAGAAGTAAGCCTTACGTTTCTCCGTCCAGTCCCTCTTCCAGCTCGATAATGTTGACCGTCTGGTTGTAGATGGCAGTCTGAAACACGTTGCCCTTGAGAAAAAGATGTATAAGTAGTAAGCTTTAAATCATGAACTGTTTTTACAGCAGCGCTTTGAAAAAATCTGAACGCCAATATGACTCAGCATCCATTACATCAACAACAGTCAAAACTCATGTTTCATTCAGAAACATAATGACGGTAAGGAACCACCAGTCATTCACATTTTACAAAAACAATAGCTGTTTTATGAATATAAAAGACAAACAATAACTTTTGCTTTGCTGACAATAACTTTTTCGGGTTTTAGTTTTCATGAATCAACAACATATGAGGGGTGCCGTGGTAAAGCTTCCAGCATCCGACATCATCACGTTACACCTTCGCTCTAAAACGTCGACATGAAAGGTTGAGCACCACCATCGTTTCATAAACAAAATAACAAAAAACCTTTCTACCTCAGTGTCAAGATAGTTGAGGAGGATAACCAGACCAAATGGGCGGCCTGCCATGGGCTGAGCTGGGATGAAGGAGTACTCGAAGGAGGCCTGAGCCTGCGGCTGCACCACAGTGCTAAGAGGCAACGCTGTGAACTGTGAACAACACACACAACATTAATGAACTGAATTTGTTGCAATAAACACATAAGGAAACACATAAGACATGTAAGAAAATTCCAATGGTGCAGATTAAGTCTTGTCTTCTATGTGTTAGAAATTGATGTGCCGGCATTAAAATACAAATAGGAAAAACTGCATTAACCTCTATATTTTTCAGAATCATTTTGACATACTCTTATACAATCTCATCCCAAAAGCTTTGAGACACGTATTGAGGACTTTTTGATCATCTCACAATGAAATCAAATCAGTAAGTGATCAAGTTCTTGTATCAGACTGTGTAGTAGAAATGTTTGCCTGTATCAGTAACATTTATATGTTGGCTAGTATTACGTTCTGGATGTAGAACTGGTAGTCTTGAGGGTAACGGAAGGAGGCCTCCAACGACTGAACGGTGAAATCCTGACTTCCCTTGTTGGTGAAACCCACAAGGAACCTCACAATTTCGTTGGCAGGAAACTCTGAATTAATTATGAACACAAATAACAATAATGTTAATAGTAATAAGCGGAAGGAATAAAGCCAGAGAATTGCCAGATGCGTCACCGCGTAAAACAGCAAATTAGGGACAATGTCTTTACTTAATGGAAACACCCACCTTCTCCTGTCATGAAGATGATGGTTGTGTCGGCTTCAGGGTGAGACGATAATAGTTTGTCAGCTGCTTCATCAGAGTCTTCTTCGTCTCTATCCTGAGGAGGGACATCGCATGACATTGTCTCTCGAGCATCAGCATGTAAATCAATGATCAGCTATTCAGCTGCATGATGTAAACATACATACCGACGGTTGCATCTGATCTTCCTCAACAAGCATCTCTTCTTCATCTTCCTCCTCATCCACTGCAGCTTCTGGGTCATCAGCAATGTCCTCATCAGAGTCGGAATCAGCGGAGACTTGACCTGCTCGGGGCAGAAGACGCCACAATATGAGCTACGGTTTTAACATCACAGGAAAGTGTTTACATTAAGACCATCGTCCCATCTCCATATTGATGAATTGTGGTTTCTTGCTATTTAAAACCCGGTACCTGAAGATTTCACCACTTTTGTCAGTCGGTGGGGGGGGGGGGTATTTTTTTTTAAGCATTATGACTTGCTCAATGCAGCCCAATATCGTATTATTGTAATACTACACACAGAAAGACAAACCATGATCACTTCGTGGATTAATTCCAATGCAATGTAGAATGAATGCCTGGGTCTCATGTTTACACAACGTACCTGTTGAAACATTTGGATTAACCTTGACTATAGACAAACCAAACCAAATAAGCAGCAGGACAGGGGGAGGGGAAAAGGCGTAGACACTGTAATGGGAAAATATAGGCACAACCACACTGTGAGTTACCATGCGATCTTTGGTGACGTGTCACAGTAGCACATAGCCGTTAACTGTGAACGCATTCACGAGGACTTTTATTGGGTTAAAATCACCTCTAAAGCCCACGAAGTGAAACTCAACTTCGCTTTTCACGGTAGACATTGTTTGCTTTTTTCCGTTGTTTTTTCCTAAGCTTAAAACAAAACAGCAGCAAAAGAGACGAGATATAACCGTATCACAATGTGTAAACCTGCAGGTAAAACGCCCGTAAAGCGGCAGCGAAGACTTCCAGCTGCTGGAAATGGGCTACTTGACTATGCCACGTCCATACAAACGTGGGGCTGTCTAATCACTTTTTTAACTGTCGCCCTACTCACGAGGCGAGTTGAAGCGTCTGCTTCACACGGAGGACACGACTTACCGAAGGACACCAACCCGCAGGGGAAGGCCACGAGAAGCAGCAACAGCACTTTTGGTCCGAAATTGAACATTTTTGCTATTCGATTGAGGCTGAGGTTAGTAACACATCAGCGTTTAGGAGAGACGAGGAAAGCGGCTGGGCAAGAGGCGGGGTTAGATGACGTAGCCCCGCTTCCGGGGTTAGAGGACGTAGCCCCGCCTCCTGTCTTCCGTCTGAGCTCCATGAGGGACCACTAGAAGGTGTCGTGTGTACTACCTTTTACTAAGGGAGAAAGAGTGAAAACACGTGGCAACTCTCTCATATATTATTTGCTTTCAAACAATATTGTTCAAACTTGAAAAAGACATCCGGCTCTTAAAACTCCAAAGTTGCTCGTTCATTGATTTTATTTCTTATCAAATCACGCTGATCTTTGACTTTCGCACATTTTGCTTTTTTTGCGCAAATGCGTTCTTCACCATCTGAAGTCCAAAGATTCAAATGAATTTCAAGAGTAGTATTAATAAAGATGTTATATTTATTTTGCACATTTTATGTTGTCAATTAAAAAATAGTTTTCCAGTTAGCATTACTAATGATTTAGTCTAATTAATTTGAGTTTGTGTGAACTTTGAATCAGGGTTTAAAGAGTGTATCAAAACAGTGTAGGATGTGTAACACTCAAAAGGCCTCAAGATGTCTCTGTAGCAGCAGGCTGTCTATTGAAATCTAGATGAAACATGGTGGCTCTTTCAGGTTGATGAATCTTTCATTGAGAAGTATCTATGTTATTTATCCAACAGTTCCTTTGATTTGACCAGTTATTCAGTGTTGTTTCAATGGGATGTGTAAAAACACAGTTGAGTTGAGTCTCTGAGATCGTTCTCTGCCATGTATGCATCTAAAGTCCCCTTGCAGCGGTCATCAGGTAATGGTAGAGTCTATTTGGAATTTAGAACATGTTGTAATCAGGCATACAGAGAGCTATATAACCTGGGTTTAGAAATAAAAAACTAAAGAAAATAATCATAATTTCCCCCCCTCAAAAATAGCAGCCAAAATTTAAAAAATAAAAATAAAATAAAAGGTAATAATAATAAAGAAAAAAATGACAGCTGACTTAACAGATTTATAAAACAACAGCATTGAGCTGTTACGTAATGGGACATTTTATTTAAATTCATCCAGTTTCCTTGAATGTCGAGGGGGGAATTTATCCGCTTCAAATATATTGAAATATGACAAAATGCTAAATATGTTGCATAGTCGTGCCAATACATGTGACCATTTACATTTAGATACCGAAATAAATTTTAATGAAAGTAAATGATGTGCAAATTGGTTGTTTTAACAAGTATTCCTCAATATTGTCAACAATAGGTTTACTGCCACACCTTGCTTGCTTTGAAGTTATTTTAGGTCTAAAGAAGTTTGTGGTTTTCTGCAAAAGCACATCCTGCTAAACGTGTCAACAGCGCTTTATGCACCACACTGTGTGAGGTTAAACGCGCAACAGAGGCTGTTGTGTTCATTACATTGGCATTTTAGTAAGAGAGACACAGAAAGAGACGGAGGAAATTGTCCTTGGGTAAAGCTTCGTTGCCATGGGAAAGTGTGACAATTCCACAAAACTCTTTGGTAAGTCTTGATATAAGGTATAGAAACCTTCTTGGCGTACGGGTTGATGTGTAGTTGAAAGTAGTTGTAGGTAACATGCAGTAACATTTGCTAGTGTAGAGTAATACACACGTCTTAGTCTATTTTCTTTTTGAAAAGCTGAATCTTTTGGCAGGGGATAACACAATGTTTTTCTGGATTTTCTATTTAAGTAA